>NC_134954.1:70470961-70782836 GCF_965638725.1 Aptenodytes patagonicus | reverse complement strand
TGTTTTTGGATGGGGAACAGTAATTTGATAGATAATTGGAGGGGAAGGGGTACTTTCCTGTCAAACAAATAATAATTGCTAAAGGCTGAAACCATAGGTGTACGGTTTTGGCTGAATTTCTAAATAGTGGAAAACTCAAAACATTTTTTAGCCATAGTTACAGAGCGACTGAGCTGTCTCACTGCAGTGATCCTTTTCATTTTACACTGAAGGGCTATCATCATTATGGTGATAGTGGTGTGTTTGTGAGGCCAGCTGAGCCACTGTCCAGCAAAACATTCCAAAGTTACGGAACCTGGAGCTTTGCTCGGTGAGGGCATCAAAACTTGTTCCAGCACAAAATTCCAAACACTGTTGTATGGGTAAATGTGCAACTCTGTCTTATAACATTTCTTATAGTCTTAATAGTAATGGAATGGAAATTGCTGATAGCTAAAGACATATAAAAAAATTCCATGCACAAATTCAAGAGCCAGGTAAATGCTGGCTATGCGAGGACTGTCTGTAAGAGCAGGGAAAACCTCTGTCAAGCTAAGGAAACCAGCAATTGCCAAGAAAGAGCAATATATACCTTACTGGTATATATTATTTTGAGAAGCTTCAAGACAGAAATGACAGTAAGTGGAATTTTGGAAGATGAGAAAGAACAGAAGATAGACAGAACAAGCCCCATACCCGAGTTATGCAAGACAAATTCCCAATTTTATTTTTAGCAAGATAGAACAGTCGTAGAGATTAGAGCAATATGCTATAAATGAAGTGATGACAAAGCATATGTTGTTAAAAACTGAGGAAGGATAATTAAATAGGACAGAGAAGGCTGAAATTTTGTCAGCATTCCATAACGCAAATGAAAAGAAGCCATTACAGTTGATCTTCCTTGAGGAAGTGGTCTACGTTTATTCATTTCTTAAGTAAAAAAAAGAGATTAAATGCTTCAATAAAAAATGCTGAATTTTTAACTTCAATTTATTGTAAATATCCTGATAGAACTAGATTTAGAGTTCTACAACTAGAAGAGATGAAATGGAGAATGATTATCAAAGAATTATTATTATTATTATTATTATTATTATTATTATTATTATTTTATTGTGTTAAGTTTTGGTGTAGAATTAAGAGAGGTCCTTTTCAGGAAAGGGAAGAAGTAGCAGTTGATCATGTAGAGAGAAGAGGAGAAACTGGCATTAGGAAAGTAAGTGCTAATTTTGAATATAGAATTGACTTAGAATTTCTATGCCAAATTCATTGTTGTTTTAAGGGCTTAATTCACTAAAATATGTCTCTGAAAGGATCCTAGACAATGTTCTAAGTCTAGTTTTTCAGCACACTTAAAATTGCTTTTCTTTGCTGCTGCTACCTTTGTGAACACATAAAAATGAATAGAGTTCACTCACTGTTCATATGCTTAAATACTAAGTGCTATAAATCTGTTTTCAGGTATGTGCCCCTATGTGTAGTGTGCATCCTCAAGGTAGTAATGCTTTTGATATATATTTTTTTTAATTATCTTATTGTTTAGTGTGCATTACTCTATCAAGCTAGATAAATTCTGATTGTCTTGAGAGTAGACAGGATAATAAACCAGCAACATTAGTAAACCCCAGACTACAGTTTCGGGTAAGCCTGAAGCAAGTATGTTTAAATGTTCCTAAATACCCACATGCTTAACATAGCGATAATATATTTCATTTTTACAGACCTATGTACTTTTGGTGCATGACCTGGTTTTGGGGTGAGGGGGAAATTGCTGAAAATAATCTAAGGCAAGCTTTTCCTTGTGCTATGCTTAGAAGTATGAGAAATGCTCTAAATCTTTCATTTGGAAACTTCTGAGTTTCCAAATCTTCTGTCTTAATAGAAGATTCTATCGAACATCTGAAACACCAAGGACCTCCTCATAACTGAGCCTCAGGCTCAATTAACTCCGTCTCTTACTGGTATTGAACAAATATCTTGTTGAAAGCAAAAGTATTTTTCAATTTGCCGCCATTCTTACTAAAAGAGATTAAAAAAAGTACGGAAAGTTCCTGGTGATATCCTATGGTCCCTATATTAATCTGTTTTTTCTGTCCCTGTGGTGTAATTCATCATCAATATGAGTGAAACATGAACACTTACTCATCCTGCCTGGGCCTGGGATCCCTGTAATCCCCTGACCCAGGCTGGCTAGCTGAACAAAAGGAAGCCTTAATTAAATTATTGCATAAATTCCCGTTGGAGAAGGTGAATAAAATTCACTAGATGTAGGATATCCAGCTCTAAGCAGATGTGAAAGGAAATCTGGAAGCCTAGTGAACTGCCAGAGAAATCCCAAATCTAAGCTATTGAAATGTGATGCTTCGTGAGATGATTATTTTTGAAAGAATTGCATCCCCTTTTGAAGCATTCTTGTTTTTTCTCAACCTAGCTAGTGTCTGGGAGGTTTGTTTGGGTTTGATTAAATACGTTGTACTTATGACTGACAGTCTAGTTGGTGCAGAAGAGGGGAGCATCTAGGTTTGCTGCCTCATTGCTGTGCAGTGTACAGACTCGTCAGAAGAGGAGCAGAGAAACACACCTGTTTCTCTGATATGACAAGGTGCTGGAGAACAGCAAATATTATACGTAGAGCTTGTTGGCTTTGTGAAGCCAGCAGGGATCTGTCAGTTTGATATTTTGGGTGAAAAGGGGAAGGGGAAGAAGGACTCCCCAAAATACTGTCTTAGTAAGAACTAACATCTAAAATGACTGTGTTTGAGTGCCCTGAATCAGGTGCTGGTTGAGATGGAGAGCAGAACCTTGAGCATGCTCTGTGATGGGCTGTACGCTCCTCCCAAATACCATCTTACACACACGTACAGTTCCTGAAACCAAGGAGTGCAAGTATAAGTTTGAAACAAGACATTTCAACCTGCCAGTACTGGGTAACCGCTCTGGACACTTTTTACTTTTCTCAGTTTAGTACAACTGTAGATTTTGAAGTACTAAAACTGCTAAGATTGAGTATTGCCACAGCCTTGCAAGGCTTTAATTGCTTGCCTGCATTTATGGCTTTCTGTCCAACAATAACTGTTTAGTGAACGGATTTAGGATGTTATTGTTAACTGTGGTACCCCATGGCTTGTCATGAGCTTCGATGGAAGAGTCATCTCTTCCGTTTCAGGATGGAACTCTATAGCTCAAACTCAAATTGCTGTCCGAGTCTGAACCCCAGCCCACAAAAACATACCAAAGATGACATGCACAAGGACCAACAGTGTTACATCATATTTAGCTGTTGTATTATACTTAGCTGCCTGACAGCTGGGATGTTCCTTAACAAGATGCAGTCTGGTAATAACAGTAACAGTACAAAACCTGTCATGATACCTTAACAATAGCTTGTTCTTTCAGTTCTGCTATGCTCTCTTAATGCCATTGCACAAGTAGCAGAGACAATTACTCATTGACCAATTCAGTTACTTTTATGTAGTCGGACATGTTGCTAATGCTAATCAATTAGGATCTCCTTGTACTACTGGGAGGTCTTTATTTATCTATGGCATTGAAAGCATTTTAAATCTCTTTAGAAAAATATCTTTCTAGAGAGAAGTTAGTAATTATCTAAAAAGAGGAGGAAACCTCCCACTTTCTCCTCTTTAGTAAGGACTTTTTGTCAGGGAAGTAAGGTTTTATGGAAGTATAGGCTCTTGTTTTACACTGAACGATAATAATAATGATGATAAAAAATAGAGTGAATCAGGCTATTTGCATATGGTTCCTCTAGCAGCAGTGTTTCTGTTGTCTCCTATGCTGTCACTTAAAATCTGTTCCATCTGTACAGTGAGCCATGTTGGGAGCTGATCTCTCTGCAGACTACTCAGTTTTTTGATCAGTAGGGTTAGCTTTTTGCACGTTCAAGCTTTCTAAGCAGGCTTGGATTGTGCAAGTGCTGGTGTTGGCACACTGGAGGAGGACAGCCAAGCCTGGGTTACAGTACAAGATCAGGAGCAGGTATTTTAAACTGCCATGGGACTGTAATCCTGGTGTATTGTCTGACTGATGTGTGTCTTGAATGGGAGGAATTTAGCAATTTGCTGGGTAAGTTGTTGTTTTAGAGAAAAATACTGGCTAATACCGTCCCATGGCTCAGGCAGAATCTCTTTCTGTTGATTTCAGTCCTTGACCTTTGCCATTAAGTTGTCTTTCACTTTTTGCAGTACAGCAAATTTTTAGCAGATTTTCAGCTCTCAGTTAGCTAATAGTTCTGCATGAGTAGGTTCACGCTGGTTTAAATGTTGTCTCACTGCTGACCTTGTGCAGGGTGTTCTCAACCCTCCCTTTGCATAGGTACAAATTTTTGAGAGCAGGGCAAGGAAAACATTCCTTCTGTGTCATCATGTAAAATGGAGTTTAAATAACTTTTTTGGAAAACTATGAGAATGCAAAATCAAACACTAAAAAAAGAAGGAAGGAGAGAAAATGTTTGCTATTGGGAAATAGTTTTATAATGAACTCTTGCCTCCTAACTATTTCAACTAGATAGGATAGCTCTTATCCAATAATAAATAAAATAGTAGCTAAATCAAAGTTCAGTTGGGTCAGGTATACACTAATAACAAACAAGGTTAAGGATTCAGAAGCACAGTCCAGAAGCATAAAAGCAGCTAAGCTGGTGATGCCAAGAGTCCAACCAATTCAATAAAGTCTTTTGGAAAGTGGCCACTAGGGAAACATAAAAGATACAGGACAAACGGAGACTGCCCAACCTTGGGATACCTCACAGGTTTTAACTGATGACTTAAGGAGAAAAGAAAGGCACTTCTTAGCTGGAATTTGTATCCGTGCCATCATAACTGATAGGCCACGACAGACTCTGCCCCGACCTGTTTTTGAACCCACTGACTTTCATCAAATCCTACAATCTCATTTTGTGTCTATACCAACTTACTTGTTTTATGTAGATACTAATAACATACTAATTGCTGTAATACTGCACCTACTAGTAATACTTCAAGGGAAGTGAGTATCATCTGTCACATGTAGGTTGTCATTAGTCCTAAAAAGGAAAAGAAATGGAGCGAAATACTGTATTTTCTTGTAATGTGTTGATTTTGCTTTGGGGGATGGTATTTCTTAAGAGGCATGGAGGAGTTTTTATCTGTGTTTACACAGGCACAGAGCTATGCATTTCTGCTGGAGAGAGCTAAGGTCAACCAAACTAATATACCTCAGTGTTTAACAACACTTCATTCTGCTGAAAGGGACACCGAGATTCCTCTTACCTTGAAGACCCTCCCCACAATTTCTGATCTGGGTTAGACTCAGTCCTGTTGTTGAAGATACAAAATGCTGAAAATGGAGGCCACCAGAGATTTTGGAATAAAGGCACAGAGGTACATTAAAGGACAGTTAAGGACAGATTAATAGTACTACAGAATGGGAATATCTGAACAGTTTTATTTGCTCTTTTTTTTTTTTTTTTTAAAGCCGTAGTGACTAAGGTGATAATTCCTTTTAAGCAGAAAACTAAGACAATTGTCTCTGACTGAGCTGATACTGTAAGAATCTATGTACAAACCTGGAATTTTTGATGATTGTGGCTATTTATTTATATGAAGGAGGGGGGAAAAAGGTTCCCTTAGCAATTTTTTTAATCTGGATTTTTACTAAGCTCACATTATGAAAATGACTTGCCTCTGAAGAATGGTTCTATATAAATTTAGCCTTCATGATTAAATTTAGCAATAGAGTGAAGCAGAATTTTAACTCATTTAGAAAATCTCAATCCATCTCTTAATCAAGTTTCCATAATCAACTTAAATGGGAGGGAAGAAAATTAAGGAAATTCAATATTTAACAGTTAAAATGTGACACTCTGCAGACCCCAAGACACTAGGAAGAAGAAAGTCCTGCTAGGCTCTCCTTTAAGGAACATTTTCCATTGTTGTCTAGCAGCTAATTTTGAAAGTTTATTTTCACCAGTGGAGTAGTACTGTGTTTTGAATAGCAAAATTTGATGTTTTCTTTTATTACTGCTAGAAAACTTACTCAATTTAAGCTAAAAGAGATCTTTTGATACATAGTCTTTCTCAAATAAGTTCCCAGCAGTGAGAAATTACAGATTGGTGTCAAATGGTATTCTCTGTCACTGAACTATGTTCTAAAACAGCAGCTCTCATGACACAAAGCTGTCTGGAATGGTACTATGTAGTGCCTCAAAGACAGTGCGTATTCTTGAGTTGTTCCTGGACAGATGTGAAGTGGGGGAATTAATAAGCTACACTGCTCTTGAAAAGATGTATTTTTTCTCTCCCCCCCTCCCCCCCATTTTTCCCCATATAAGTTCTGCAATAAAGCCAAAAAATGAGATTTGGTATTAATAATGTTTCTAAGCTTCTGAATGATTAATATTTAGAAGATGATTTAGTACGAATAAGGTTATTCAGTTCTTCTGATTATAAGACTTCATAGTGATAATAAACTCAAGGTTAAATAACACTTATATAGCACCTTTCAGTGGGGGAGTTCAAATGTTATACACACATAATTAATTACGCTTTAGAAGATTACTATTCTAAGCATGTAAGTAATATTAAGGAAAAGCAAAAGTTAGCAAAACCAGTATTTTGTCCTGAGTTCACATTGTGAGCTGGGAAGCCAGAGATGGGGGCAGAACCAAGCAATCCTGAGTTTCAGGCCCTCTCTTAATCACTGGACACAAATACTTTATTAAAACCAAAACAAATTAAGCTGCATTAAAAACAGAGCAATAACTAACTCTGCACTCAAACTGCTGTTCTGTTAACTTCAATTAGCTAAATGGGGGGGAGGAGTGAGTAAATGTGAGTAAAACTTTGGGGGAGGCAGATTTTTTTATCAGAATGTCACTTCAGTGGCACTGTGTTGAGGTATGTGTGATGGGTACAAAGAGACTAAGCAGCAAAGCACATTTAAGTGCCAACAAAAGGTGAGGTTACCACTCAAATAGAAAAGGGTGGCTGTCGAGGAGACTGACAACTTGCTGCAACTTTGCTGTTCCAGTACATGAACAGGTCTCTTTGTTTGGCTCAGGTTTCCCTGCTGCCTTTGCAGTCAGCCAGCCTTTAAATGTGAACAAAGAGGTAGGGTTTGGGGTAGTTTTATTTTATTTTATTTTATTTTATTTTATTTAGAGCTTTATTAGGATTAATAAAGGATTTAATAGGATTTTAATTAGTCAAAATAGAAAAAAATCTAGATGTACAGTTCACAGCATGGATGCTCCTTCCCAAAAGCAAAAATAAATCTGAATTATAAAATATTTTGAATTACTTCTTTTAGTAGATGTAGAACCTTTTGATTTGAATGTACACATTTTTTTTGTTACAAGAGGTGGAGGGGAGAAGGGGCAGGCATGGAAGACATTTGTCACTTGGAAGAAGAGATATGGCACTGCCCAAAATAATGGAGAATCAAGTCCCACTAAAGGTGTTTTTACAAGAGTCAATGCCACAAAATGTTGCCTTTTACCGTTTTCCCCCAGAACAAGCTGTGAGGTGAGAAGTCAGCCAGTGCCCACTCAGTCCCGTGACGGGGATCTGGGAATCCATCAGGCTGAGGGTTTTACACCTCTGAGCTATGGGAACCCCCTGCTCACATCTTCATGAATACTTGATCTCAAGTGTATCCCTGCCAGCGGAAAACCAAGGAATACGGCATGCACATGCACACTGTCACGTCAGGGTGTATTTACTGCTGGAGTCAGGGAGCTCGTCTGTTCTGGCCCTCACCTCCCTTGTGTCTCCAGGGTGAGGGGAGGTTTTCTGCACTCCTTAGTTAGCTGAGAAGCAGAACACATTCAGCTCTGGCAATTCAAAATGAGTGCAAATTAAGGTAAATTAGAAAATCATGAACTATTTAATACTCCTATTTCCACATTATTTATTCAGAAGAAATTTCTATTAACAGTGCATTGGACTCACAAAGCAATTAACTCCATCCCTTTCACAGATCCCTCTACAGATACACTGACATGCTCTGCAGAACAAAGGATTTGATCTTTTGGGACTAAGATGCTGGGTTTTGGTTTGTTTGTTTTTTTCTTTTCATTTGCTTACCACTGTGTTAACGTGTGAGGGAGAATGATTAGTTACATTGCTGCATTCTGTGAAGACGTACAAGGTCAGGAAGATGTATCTAGATCTACATCCGCTTCAGAAATACATTCCATTGCTAATATTCACATCATCCAAAACGGTTGTCTCTTCTTCCTTCAAGTCTGCTTTGCCCTTGTCTCCCTGAGAAATAATGGCTGAGTACACAGCTTCCGATTTCTACATTTAGTTTGGTGCCTGACGGGAGATACAAAACACAGATAATGGTTCCTCTCAAAGAGGACAAGTATTGTTAGATAAACTATCAAGTCTTTCATTGACAGAAAGATGCATTCTTTCTCAGTTCTGTGGGGTTCAGGAGTCAGTTCTGGGATGGTGGATGCCTTTATGCGAGATGGTTTGTTTTCTACATAGCTCTAATAAATACTGTAATGCTGAAGTAAATGCAGACTTTAATTATTCTAAAACATAATTTATACATTAGTTTCCATAGCAACTTGTCATTGCTGTGGCATGGTTGGAGCTAGTGACATTTGTGAGTGTAGAAAGCCAATTTATGCAATGATTTACAATGTAGCATTTGATTTCTCAAGTAAATATTGTTGTTGTTGGTTATGGCCAGCTGCATTTATATTGAAATTGTTATATATTCCATAGGTATAAACTAGATGGGAAAATAAGTTAATGGGGTCACTGTATTTTAAGCATTAAGAACTGTAATTGAAATCTGTTTCTGCAGAAGGCTGTATTTTCAAAAATATACTACTTCGACACATGGGACTATTGTTTCTTCAGGGCTCGCTCCACTGTTAAATAAAGATTTAAGTGTTTAGCTCTGAAGGAATCATCACTTTCAACCAGGGACAATTCACTGTGCCAATAAAAAGGTTGTGTACCATTTGGAAAGAACAAGAAAATAATGTTCTTGACTCTAATTAGTTTTCTTGATATATAAGGTAGTATATTTCTCAGAAGGATATAAATGATACTAACACTTTTATTTTGACATAATAAGCCTTCTAAAGAATTACTGAGTTTAAATGAAAAATACATACAGTACTTGCAACCCTGTTTTCCACTGTTATGTTTGCAACTATTGTTGCATGTATCTGTACGTGGAGGAAACTCTCATGGATTAAACCATGAGCTCTTGCTGCTGCAAACTTCTTACTTTTTTAATAGGCATCTTTAACAGATTATGGAAATCTACAGCAGTAGAACATCTTGGAGAAGAGCTAATTCATCCCAGAATGGGTTTGCTGGTGTGTAAGAGAAATTACGCGCAAATCTTGTCTTGACTACAGAATCTGATAGCTGCAAAACCACAGTTTACCCAAGAATGGTTTGACAAAGAGACCACAGTTGGTGCAGATAAAGTTAGCATGCCAAATACCCGTGACTTGATGCAGATTTATCTGTGATTCGTTGACATTGTTGTGAATATAACTTGAGTTTCTCTATACTGATCTCAAAGTCAGGGTACCATATGGTAACGAGTTGAAGACTTCAAAGATGTAAAGGTTTCTTTTGGTAACAGGTTCACTAGATTATCTGATAGTATGTGGGATAAAAACTGGATATAATGGAACAGTAGTTTCATATATGATTTTTTTTTTTATAATAATGTCAGGTTTTAGAATGTAGGTGACTAGTTACTCAGTTTGAGGAGGAAGTACAGAACAAAGAATAGAGGCACATGTTTCTTACAAATATTTAAGCTAAGATTATACAAACCAAGGAGGAGGGGAGTATTGCTACTGTGCTGGTACCCTGGTGAAAAGGCCTCTATGGAGTTAACAGTATTCTGACAGTAATACAGACAGCAATACCTACATGCACAGTTAAAGGATTTTGTGTGGTCCCACAGGTGCCTTCACCATTGTGTAGCTACAGGCCTTGCGTTTGCAATTCTCCAGCCTGCCTTTTGCTTTCAGCTGTGTAACCTCTTGCGTAGCTGCTGCAGCTGTGTTTTCCAGGCCCCTGTGGCAGTGATGCACCTTTCTGTTGTTAGTGGTTTCGTGCCATTGCCCCCGTGCAAACCTGTGGTGGGTTCTCATGGGAAGCAACTGCTGCTGGGGTGAGAATCGCCCTGCTCCCCCACTCCTTTCACAACTGTTTCCTACCCCTTATTTTCTGCTTTCTGTTTTTCATTAGTGGAAGACAAAACTTTGCACATAATGAAGCAGATAGCAGTCATTTAGGTGTCTGATAAGTGTCACCCAGTAATACATGTGCACAAAAGTGTAGTCACTAATCACAACACCATAGTTGCACCTGATCAAGCACTCTCCAGTCGGCACTAACAGCATCAGAAATAGTAACTACTGTTTGGGAGTTTGAGCCAGGTCCAGTGAAAAGTGTCTCAAACTGAGGGAGAGCGTAGCAAAAAGTCAGTGCTGGCATCACAACCTGCTGCATTGCAGAAGCCTGTCTCAGCATCCTCTCTGCAACAGCTTAATGCTTAAACCAGCTCATCAGTAAATTACTACCTGAATTACAGAGCATAAATATTGCAATTGTAACCGTGCCTGGTTCACAAACAGGCGTTGCATTGTAAAGGGACAGGGTGGGAAGTGGGGATGGAGGAGAGCAGATTATCAGAAAACATCAGTTCTCCGCTCCTGCCTGCCTGAGAAATGGTCATTGTCCGTTGCGTCTATTGTTTTCATTCTCCTTTTCATTCTCGTTTGATGACGGAGAAATAAGAAATAGATTTGTTCCTAGGAGGTCAGTCCGAACGCTGATGGAGAAATGGATTGAGATTGTGTTTTGGAGGAAATTTTCTAAGGCATTTGAATGTGTCTTACGTTTTGCATTCTTCCCTCTCCTCCACCCTCCCCGGTTGCCAGAAACAACTGGCCAATGGAAATTACAGAGAGAGTGCTGGACTTCCACCAGCTACAAATTCATTTGTATTTTTATATTTACCCGTTCTGTGTGTTTCCAGCTCCTGATGGAGATAGTAAAAGGTTGAGCATAACGTTACAAAAATCTGCCCTGAAAATGAATTGGGGTTGGGAGGGGTAAAATGTATTAATAAAATTGGAAAACAATAAAAAGTCACATCAGTGACTTTATTTTAGTAAAGTTTCTTAAAAAATTTATTTCCTACAAAAGATGTACACATAACATACATACATATATCTATTGCAACTATTGCAATACTAAAAAGATTGTAAAAACTAACTTGAAAAAGGCAGAGTATGGAAGACTACTGAAGACGGGCTATATCTTGAAGACGGTGTGGAAACAGCAATTTTGCTGTTTTACTATAATGTCTCAGTTGTTTTATCTGTAAAATGAGGATAATAGGATGTCTGTTGGGTGGACTGATCAGAATACAGTCACGTAGACAAATTGCAATAGTTCAGGAAGTTACTGCTTGTCAAATGAGCAGCAAAAATGTATGAATAGTCCATCCTATTTCAAAGTAAAATGTGATAGCTTAACCCATGTGCATTATACTTGGGTAATGGAGTGTATTTTACATACACACACATATTCACACACACACAGAGTTAATGACTGTGGCTTGACAGATAAACTATAATTTAACTGTCATCACGTGAATGTGACCAATGATTCATGTGCAGAACGGTAACACCCCTCACCAGCTTTGTAATTCATGTTTTCTAAATACACAGACATACGCCATATGCGGATGTTCTTGTGCCAGAGGAGAATGTTTAGGCTAGAGTACAAAGACACCGTTGCTAGTTAGTAGGTTTATGCACATGGGTTTTTTCAATGTTAGTAATGCTGTTGTTGCAATTGCAGCCATTTATCTAAGTGACTAAAGTGTTTTCACTGTGGCTGTTTGCTTGAGATGTTTTGCTCCTTCACTCTGCTTTTGTTAATGGTGAACCTAAAGGAATCCAAATATTTTGCTAGTATTCTGTCAATACTGAAAAAATATCTTGGTAAACTGCTGCAATGTACTTTTCCATACAGTAAATTCAGATCTGTGGGCCAAAATTTTGGGTGGCATGTATTTGAAGCACTAGGAGAAAAATTGCCTTTTTCCAAACTAAAGAAAAGGTCATGATTCCATCAGTAGCTTACCTCTGTGTGTGATCCCATCCGCCCTCATTCAGCGGCTAGCTGAAGGTGGAGGCTCTTGAAACTTCCTGGACAATTCTCTTTTTAATAGGAAGGTGTACCAGGCTTTGCTTTTCTGTGCATCCAAAACCCACCTTAGCTAGAGAAATTAGGGATAAACTCTCATCTAAGCTTGGCAGATCTAGGACACTTTTATTAACTTAGTGCTTGAGGCACAAGAACTCGTGGTGTTCCTGCCGACCCACTCAGCTAAAATGGCTTAGTGGTCAGAGCACTCTTTCTGTTCCCTTTTCTTTCTGAAGGATTCACATCCATGCCTGCCCCACAGGCTATGGATTAGGGGATTCAGGTTTGTTTCAGTCTTAGCTTCCAATTAAAAGATGTCTAATCTGTAGCCAATGTTTCCCTGTGCCTCCTTGTTCCATGTGCATGTGTTCAGAAGATCCTTTGGGAGCATCACATTTTATACGATGGAGAGACTGAAGTGCTTAATTCTTGGTTGTGGATTCTACAGTGGTGTTAGATCTAAGATTTGTTAGAAGGAAAAGGAAACTAAGGAAAAAAACTGAAGCAGTGGTTAAGCATAAGAACTAAGTGCTTTAATGAAAGAGTAACAGCCAGCATGAGCTGACTCTAAGGGAATTGTCTCCTCTTCATCTCACTATCAGCAGGGAGGAGGACAATGAGAATTTCCTCTCTAGTTTCTCATCATTTTACATCCACAGTTGCAATGTTTTTCTTCACTTCAGGCTTGGATTCTGAATTGTTTAGATTTGGACTTCTTACACTCTGAATGAGATTTTCATTTCTGTGAACTGTATTGACATCAGTTTCCATTACTATACAATTCTGCTATATACTTTGTCCCCATTTCTGTATAAGCAATGTGTTCTTCAATTAATACCTGAAGGGATTATCAAAAGCATCCGTTTGGTGACTGAAAGACTTCTATATTTTAGACTTATTTCTAGAAATTAATGAAATACAGCATGTGAAATGCTGCACTATATAACACTCAGGGATCACTGGACGCCATACAGAGGTTTGTAAAATATCTCTATTTCAGTTAATTATAGTGTTGTGAGTCTACACACAGTTATCTGAAAAAAGATTTAAAACAATGAAAGGATTTTAGTTTAGCAAAGTATTTATTGCGCTGTGATCAATAAGATGAAAAGAATTTTAATGCATGTTTAGATTTCCATTGAAAAATTGGTGCAGCTTTGAAATGCATGCACAACAGAAATTAGTAGGTCTTCATTCTTTTACATGATAGGTATACACATTAAAAACATATGTAGTCATGAAAATCTTACCAGTTTTCACCACATGTATCTTTATACTGCCATGCTTTGGTGGTTGCTGCATCATTTATTCACTACGAAAAGTGGCATATATAATTATAGGGGAAGGCACAATTACAAATTGCATGCAATTACATCCAAACAAGTAAACAAAATAAAACTACATTCAGCAAGCTAAGGAATAGCTGAAAGCCTTTTAATGGAGATGCCAAAGATGAGCTTTTGCAGCTCTACAATTTGCCAGTCAAATTGTTGTCACTTAGGAGAACTTCCCCACAGAAGCTCAGAGTAGAGCAAATGATTGGCAAATTGTCTTTCTAAATTATTATATATTGTTCTGATTGGTTTTCCCCTATTATTCTTTGACAAGATCTTAATATTTTCAAAGTTGAAAACTTGCGTATTTTTCTTCAAAAACTGAACTTTCCCATTCTGCATGTCTCATGAAGTGAGACACATTCACTGTGTGAGGCGTATCTCAGGAAATAAGTAATATTTTGAAGGTGTGTTTGTAATAAAAAAGCTTTATGAGTTTTTAAAAAGATGGCACAAAAGAGGATAAATACTGTGTCTATATTGTTCAGAAGTTTATCACTGAAATAAGTTCTATCTTCTGGATCTAAATCAATGGGAGAAGTAAACAAAGCTGCAAAGATAAGGTCATGTTCTCAGGTATAGACAGATCCTAGTCTAAAGAAATTGAATTTTGGTTGTAAACGACTGCTGAGAATTTCTTTGTTGTCTTGTAACTACAGCTGCAGTATAATTAATGCTGGTTAGGACTGCAGGATATACAGATCAAATGGATGTTTTCTCTTACCTTTTCTACCGTGATATGCAACTGCCTTTCACATAGAGCTACAACAGCCCTAACAGAATATGTGATGCTTTCTTGTGAAAAGCGACAGATTCCCCCACAGGGCACTTTTTGGTTTATCATTTTTTGAAAGATTAAAAGTTACTGAGAGGTTTGGATAAAAGGGAGAGCTGGCATAGGGGTTCTTCCATATCTCTTTAACAAAGAAGAAGAATAAAAAAAAAAGTTCTTCAGCCTCTCCAGACACAGTCAGACTATCTTATGATATCATGGAATGTGTTCTGCAGCTGCATCCTCTTAGCAAATAATCCTCCCTCTCCACCAGCAGCATACTTCAAGGTAGTTGGCTGAAATTTTCTTAGCAAATAATTATTTGACCAATTAAAGCTGTTAGCCTGCAGAGTAATAAACTGTAACAGATTTTTAATTCCTGTGAAATCCTGCATTTTAACAAATGGAGGGAAGATAAAGAGCATTTTGAAGTTGTTGAACAAATAATTTCTTTTGAAAACACTGAAAAGATGCAAAACTTCTTCTTTCTGCAAACACTTCTGGAAACCAAATACTATTCAGATTGATGCTTAAGGTAAAGAACCAGTAAAATGAGAGGTGAATACTGACGTATAAAATTTATAGAGTTTCTTTTAGACAGGGTTTTTGAATCCTTTTTTAGTTTATTCACCCAGAATCATATAGTAAAAGATTATCTCTAGAAGTCAAGACCTACGTATAAGGGCCTACCCTGTTCTGTGAATAATTTTCCATTTAACTCTTACTATGTTCAAGCTACTTTAAAATATTATTCAGTTAAATGATACATCAAATAGAACCTACGTATGTCATATTTCTCCTGTACCTGTGTAACAAATAACCAAGCAATTTATCATAACAGTCTGTGTTCAAGCTATGGAGCATGTCACCAACTCACTGCTTTGTCAACTCAGAAGAAACCAGCAATGGAGTTTCTTTGAGATGGAACATCTTTAAGAGGACCTTGTAATTGGGTAGTAATAATCTCATACCTGAAATATTTTCCTTTATGACATTTAAGCTGAGTGGGTGAGCTACTGCAATGACTTGGATTAAAAATGCTATTGGAAGCCAAGAGAAAAAATTTAAGAAGCAACCAGGAACTATGGGGAGAAAATCTGCTTGCTTATATATTAAAGAATAAAGCAGAAAACTAATAAATGTAGGTGGAAAAAACCATCAAATCTAAGAGTAGGTGACCAAAGCAGGAAAATCTGAAAAATAAATAAGGTAGTGGGCAAAGGAGTATTAGCAAAAGCAGCAGGAGCTGAAGACTAAAGCCAAAGTATTTTAAGTGCAAGAGTGGAAAAAGTAGCTGAAAGCACAGCATTTATCAGACTGAAACAATGGCACATTTGCACCATCATGTTCTGAAGTAATTTGCCTGTAGGACAGAAAAATATCTTGTTTTGAAATCAGATGGAAATTAAAATGCAGCATTGTCTCCCAGGTTCTTGTTTTAGGTGAGTTTTTTGACAGCTACCAATGTCAGAAAAAGCTTCCTATCTTAGTGTCTGTAATTTGGGGTAAGAAAAATAAATGAGAAGGAAGACTTTGGTGAATCTTGTGTCAGTGTGTACATGGATATAGATTGGAGTTATCTATTACTTTCTGGATAGTCTTCAGAGAAGTTGCTTAGATTTCAGTAGTATAAACTTAATTTAAACTAAAGATGGTTAAAAATTTAAATGTATGAGAGAGTACAGATTTAAAATCAACATGCACTTTAAAATACCATCAAAAAAATCTCACCTTGCTGCTTTTACTCAGTGTCACATTAAACAATTGAGCTTAAAATTTTAAGAAATGAAAAAAATTGTTTTATTTTTGATTTCTGCATAACTTGCTGATGCCTCAAATTGGAAGTGTTCACCAAATTATCCCCAGAGACCATCCAGCTTAGTCCCAGCATTGGTTCTCCCAGGCTTCGAATTTTCACACTTCTAAAATACTCTGCAGCATTTGCTCTGACCTCAAAGTGTCCCGCCTCTGAAATTGTGAAGAACAGTGTCACATGTCACGTGCACAAGTTCAGTTATGGTTTTAGCTCATCCAATGTGGTACTGATGTGATTCCTCCCTAAATGCCCCATCGTCTCCATCCTTATGCTGGTGTTAGCTCGCACTGGATCTAACACATCTTGCTGTGGTTAGGACAAGAATTCATCTTTACAAATTTTGTTTTCCCTGTATTAGTTTTCTGCCCACTTTGCTCAATGGAGACAGCAATGATTCTGCCTTACTACCAGGCTGTCTCTATATTAATGTTTTAGTTCAGCTTGGGGATGTGCGCTTCTTAAGTGAATAAAGGAGATCATCTAGTCCTCTGAACAAACTTCACTGATTAAATATTAGCAATTTTTCAAGATTAGTTCTTTCTATTCTGGCAAATTTGTATCCTTCTCATGTGTGTTTGTTTAAATAGTGACCGTGTTGAAATGGAGTGAATTTTCTTTGTTCCTCAAGTTAATGGTATTTTGTGATTATCGTATGTAAAAGGTTTTACAAAATTTAGGAGTAAGGAATGGAAGCAGGGAGGCAAGGAGGATAGATTTTTTTTTTTCTTTCATTTCCTCTTGTTAATCTGAATAGTAGCATACAGAATCTTTCTTCAGTCTCAAACTCAAGGTTAATGTTCGACTGCTTAACCCTGTTGTGGAACTACAGAATGAACAACAAAGAGCACAGGGAAGTTTGAAAGCCAATTCATCCAGCAGTACAATCTTTCTTTCACCCAGTCAGTACTCAGAGGCTGCAGCTTTAATTAGAACTGCAAGTAACCTTGATTTGATCTTTAGTTTCAGTAAAAATGTCATTATATATCAGCAATTAGACCGAAGCAAATATTGCAAAGAGTTATTTGCCAGTCCAAGTTGCAAGAAAATCCATAAATTATTTTTCTATTCCTGGGGCCTTTTATATTCTCCTTGCAACATTAATAAAAACATACTTCTATTCACAAAATTGTGCAAAGGAAATGATACATATACATCTGTGAAATTATGTTCATAGCTGGCTTGCTTGAAGAGAGATCAAAGCAGGGAAGGAATGTCACTGAAATTCAGAAACCAATTGTATAGCATCACAAGATACATAAATAGTCAAATGGCTAGTAAGAAACTTATTCTGGCAAGTGTATTGCATAAATGATTCATCTGATTTTGAATAATGACTAAATATGATCATTCCTATCAGGTAAAGGGTTCTATATCTCTTGGATGCTTTGTTCATGGGAAATAGTCCCCCTATTGTCAATCAATTCTTCCTACCTGAAAAGCAGCCATAATGAACCTTTATTCTAATGGGGTAGGTCATCTTTATCTGCATCTATTTTATAGCCCTGTAAGTGCCTTGATTTCTGTGAACTTACTCTTGATTTATGTAGCTATCAATAATAAAAAAAACCCCAACAAACTAATATAGCCACACAATCTCCATGTAATTATATAGATGTTAGCTATATTAGCCTCTTAGCATCATACTTGAAAGTCTGGAATAAAGAACATCAGCTGCCTTACAGAAAGGTTAGAGAATATTAATAGCTCCAAATAGAAGAAAAATTTCAATTATGAGTCTAATAAACAAATTGCTCAAAAATGTATGGTGCATGCACTTAGTATGTAGACAATTCTGCATGATCTTGCGTGCATTTTTGGTTTTCCTGTACATTTGATTACTCAGCATACCCTTGAGACCCCGATCTGATGTTTTTCAAATTAAAGCCTCATTGGTTATGTTACATGGATCTAAATATATATTTCAGAAGAATGAGAGGGACATCTCAATATTGACATCTCTTCCTGGAATTCAGGGACTGGAATGAAAATCATCTTGAAATCTTGATCTGAACCTTGTTTGAAGACTTTATTTAAATCAAACTTTCACATTTTTCCATTAATATTTCCTGATGATGTGTATAAATATATGCGTTTCTGGGGAACTACAGGGTCCCATAGTACAGTAAACTTTTTTTATTTGAAGCAAATGGTGACTGTGAAGATCATAATTGTATTAAACAACATGAATAGTTCTTATTTCATGTATGACGATATGTTCCATAAAGGTTATGGCAGAGTACCTGTTAGTTGCACTTACATACTATATAATTAGTAGCAATATTTAATTTAAAGGCAACTGAGCTGTGTTTCTGCTAGTGTTCAGTTCTCGTCTGTGTGTTCCACATGTGTATGTGAATGACTTGTCTGGTAATAATGTACGTTGCTTCAAACTGGGAATTTGTCATTTTAGAATGTTTTTACGTAGTTCTGAATAAATAGAATAATTAACGAGACCATCACACAGGTTGTGTGTGCAGGATTCCTAGCCTGGACTCTACTTTTGGATGGCCATCCAGTCTGTCACCCTGTATTACACCTGAGCTCATATGTGAAAGTGTTTATTTGGTGTGAATAATCAGTGTCATACCTAATACCTGTCGTCTGCTCTTCTTAATGTAGCGGTATTACTGAGAACTGCAAGTGAACCTTCATGCTTTTGCATTTTAGTGAAATAATTTCGTGTCTCGGAAATGGTGTTATTGACAAGTACATTATCGTCTAGTTTGTGAAACCCTCGATACTTGCATCAGGCCTGCATCAGATTCTTGTGCAGTTTTTTTCTATATTTTGTTGCTCTGTCTTCTACTTGCTACCACTATGGCTTTTTTGGATGTTTCATCTGATTTTTGTTTTTATCATTGTTTTTCCCAGCTAGTGACTTTTGTCATTTGATTACATTATCTGCTTGCTCAGATTAAAGGTTTTGTTTACTACCAAATACCCAGATCAGGTGTGTCTATACAAAAGGATGAAAAAAATCAGTTACAAATACATGAGGAGTAGCTTCTGCTGAGTGACTTAGTAACAGTTTTCAGAACAGATTTCTCTGACTAAAAGTTGGTAGCACTTCATTAAAGGGTCAGCAACATAAAAGCAGCTGTTGCTCTTGAAAACATATCCACTGTTAGATGTACCAAACCCAGTGCTCCCAAAGCTTTTTTCTGTTATAAATGTAATTAATGTTCTTCATCCTTCCCGTTCTTGCTGTTCGTCATCCTCTTAAAATGATTCCACATATCTTATTTTGTATCTTTTTACTGACATTTGCCTTTTTCTTTTTGAGGTCTGTCACTGTAAAATGGTGTTTTCGCATGCTTTCTGTACACCTCATCTAATGCAGAAAGACAAAAACCCATGATGGGTATACTTCTCTATTCACTCTGTGCTCACCCTGACGCTCTGTGTCAGTTCTTCTGACATAAATTCAGATAATGTAACAAATAAGCAAAATATCCCATCTATCTACCTACCTCCCTACCAGTCTGCCCACCTATTTATCTGCCTACATACCAGAAAGGACAAGATTCATTTCATGTCCTGAAGACCAATGCGACATCCTGGCATCACTGCCACCTTGTAGTTTGCAAGGATTAACATTTCATAGGGGATGGAGAGAGATTTTGACAAAATTAAGATAATGAACTCAATCAGAATCAAATCTCGTAGTTCTGGGAGAATTTGGGAGAATTTTGACTTACTAAAAAGTTTGATAAAATGCACCTTATCTAGAGAGTTGATTTGTGGTTTTTTAGTTTATTTTTATTTATCTTTGTTGTTTGTTTGTTTGTTGGTGAGAGTATAGGTTGTAGATTGGTGAGGGGTAAGTATTTTTTCCCCTTTGCCTTTTCTTTTAAGTTTGTTTTTGTCTTAAGCAGCAAAACAGGGTGAAAGCCTGATTGTTATGCTGGCCTAAAGAATAAATGTCAGTGAGCTCATGTGCACTGAGGGACTTGTTCTCCTGAGATTATATCTCTGTTCAACAGCTCACTGAAGCTCTACAAAAGACCGATTACAGTCAGATCTGACAATCATTTGAATCTCTGTGCATGTCAACAACTGTCCTTAGATCAAGGGTGATGGAGAGATCTCTAGCTGTATGGAAACAGATGTCAAGTCACTCAAGCAGTCTTCCCAGTTGTTGAACATAGATAAGTTGTAAATCACTTTAGGTCAAGGGAAAAAACACTTGCGAGAAGGCACAGGGAGAGCTAGGTGAAAAAGCGAGATAACAGCTGGAAAAGCAGCTTGTAAAAGCTTCAATTCCTTCAAAGCATCAATAACTATAAAAGCATTTGGATTTTCTACTTTAATTAATGCAGCTGCTTGTGACAATGCAGCCTTCAAACAAGCGGTCTGGCTTTAGAAATTTTCATTTAAGGGATTGAACTAGTGGTTACAGAATTGCCACCAGAAAAAAAAGATACGGGTTTGAAGGATGGCATGCTTGGCTGAATAGGAGACACTTACAAGAATCAAAAGTGATAATCCATTTCTATAACATGCAGTGCGCTGTTGCGTTCCAGGATGAACATGATCAAACTTTGCCATGCTCAAGGGAAGTCTGAGGTTGCACTGACTTCCCAGCATCACCACAGTACTGGATTTTGGTCCTATCAAGTTCCTGTAAAATAAAACAGAACAGTTGTCATAGTGCCTGCAAAATTGCATACAGGAGGGAGAAGGGGTTTAATTACCTACAGCTTTCTACTGGGAAGCTCTTAGAAGACATAACGAGAATTAAGGTATTTGGTTGCCAGCTCTGTGAGTGCATACATGTGACTGTGCCTCTAACTTTCAAACAGTCTTTGGTACGGAGAACTATTCTTCCATAAAACCTGGAGGGAGATAGCAGGAAAAAAAAAATGGTTTAAGTAATTTTCAAAACTTGGAAGAAAAAAAAAACCAACCCCTTTCTTTATGAGGCAGTCTTGCCAAGTTCAGTGCAGGCATAAAATCAATTTCTCCCCATTGAAAACTGCTTTTCATTTCACTGAATTGTAACGTGTGCATGACGGGCCAGGGGGTGGAGTTGTCTGTCAAGGCTGAAATAACTCTTGCTGCATCACTTGTTCTTGGTCTAAAAGTTGCCTACCTGATGACACTACCCACAGTTCATATGAGAAGTGATGGGAGGTAGCAGAAGGTTCCAAGCCCTTATGAAAATTGATTATTTTTTTTCTTCAGTTCACGTGCATGCTGTATTTAAAATAGATTGTAAAGTAGCCTGTTAAAAGAGGATGATTTCCTGCGAATGAAGGTAAATATGGTTATAAACCAGGAAAGACTTGCAGTGTAAAAAAACAGAACCAAAGGATGAATGTGGCAATAACAACCAAGTCTCTTTCTGTAAGTATTTGTCCGTCTATGGCATGTGTCCAGCACCAACCAGATGGTATCTGAAATGCTGAACAATTTAAGCTACAGGCTGAAGAAGTCTCAGCTTGCCCATTAAAAACAAAGCAAAACAAAATTATTTTACTTACTGATCTTACTGATGTTGTCTAAGAGCTACAGTAATGGACAGCGCAGACACTTGGAGTATAGTCTCAAAAATATGAACTGGTGCAAGACAGAGTTCCGTTGTTAAGAGTTATGTGGTTATGTTGGAATATATGGACTTCGTTGGTGAACGGGAGGTGCTGAATGTTGAAACAGACACGCTGCATGGACAGTATCAGTTTTAATTAAATGTTACTGAGAAAGTTATGATACCAGAGAGCACAGAATAATCCAGTGGCTAGAGTATTCATCAAAGATGTTGAAAATTCAAGTGCACGTGTTTCTTCTGCTCCAGCTGAGAAATCTCACTAGATTACAACATTTTGGGGATCATTTTCAGAAAACAAAACCAGTTTTCTTCTTCCTATTCCATTTCTATTCAGAAAGGAAAAAGTAAGTTGTAGCAAAACAGCTAATGAAGATTAGCAATAGAAAATCTAGGAAAATTCTCAATAAAAAAAGACAAAAAAAAGCGTAAACCTCTATAAATGATGAAAGGGGTCATTCAAAAGTCTGCCTGTGTTTTGTTACAAAAATCTTCTTTGCTTTTACTGAGATCTGTTGGGAAATCTACTTCTCTAGAAGATGAGAGAAAGTTGGTAAAATGTACAGTCTCCCTGGAATTGCTATGGCACAGGGACTAACTGAAGCTGATGAAAACAAAGATGCAAAAGTATTCAGAAAAATGAAATCTGGTGGTAATTGGAGTTTTAGAAGTGAGATGAAATGGCAAGTCTGAAGGAAAAAAAAAGACTATTAATAGTGTGTGGTTGGTGGACTAAGACGACTGAGATGCCATTCTGAATACACATCAAGAGAAAAAGAAGGTATTTAGTTAACATTTAGATTTCTTTCTTCAGATATAAAAGGACACTAATTGTATAATTTGCAGTTTGTGTTCAGAAAGGGAAGAGATTTGCTGTGAACTAAAAGTCATGCTATGAAATAGCCGTGCAGTACCGAAATTGGCAGTTCTGCACAATAGGCCAAGCGTGAATTCCATTACCTCTATGGCACGGTCACTCTGAAAGCAAAGCTCGCTGTACACTACCCAAAAACCTTGTAAAAGTCAAACTGTGTAACAGGAAAGAGGATGTTCAGTACAGCAATTAGTCATCAAATACTGTAATGCCTCTGAAAAAGAAGCTGAATGATGAACAAAATGCTGTACCTGTCTTGAAATCCACTTAAACCAGTTAAAATCCTGGCAGTGGAAGTACGGAATTTCAGTAGTCTGGTAAACTGATTTTGTGGATGTAAAATTTAAACTTTGAATAATTAATTGAGAACAAATGATTTTTGGAAACTCAGAATGTCTCAGACTTTATCTAAAAAATAGGTTTCTGCTTTTAGGCACCTAAGTCGATGGACTTCTTTGTTCAGAAACCATGGCAATTTCTCTAAGAGCTTAACTGGGAACTAAGGAAGTTAACTTAGACCTCTGACTGAAAATCTTTCAGGTATTAGTTGTTTGTCTGCACACCAGTAAATATACCAGGGAAACAATGTGAGTACTGACAAGGTTTTGGAACTTTTATGGAGCTCTACAAATCTTCCTCTTGTTTATCTTTCTACATATAATTGTGCCTCCATGGCAGTGAATAAAGTATCTAGCTATCTATTTGTAGACATACAAATACATTTACTGAATATATAGAGAGAGATATAAGATCTTATTTTTTCAACTCATTTAAATTAAGGAAGAAGCTATTTTCTTACTCATCGATCAAAGCCTTTCAGCAAACATTGTAGGTCTTTAAGAAAAGAAGTGCACAAAATTGTTATAGCAAACGTAGATCTTGAGGGTTTTTGTTGTTTGTCGTCCCCCCCCCCCCCCATTTGCTGCATGCATCTGTTACGTAATTTATGTCTCTGATCCTGGCTTATACTTCCAATGTTACTTTAACTATGCAGATATGTTTGTACTAATACCATTTCATTTTATTTTATCTTTAATATCTATACTTACTGATGAATTCTGTAGCTACTCTCTAGGCAGTGTGAGGGGGAGAAACTTTTTGAACTAATACATACATGAGCCTGGAGCAAGGAGCCTCACAACTGTTGTTTTATGAAAGTAAATGGGAAAAGCACTTCTGTTTAACTGTAAAGTAAAGCCCTTGAAATTTATTTGGATACTGGTTCATAGGCCGGGAGGTTTACTTGTTACTGTTCTTCTGATAAAAAAGAATTACCTTGAAGCAAACCTGATACACGCAAAGTTGAAGAATAAGATTCCAAAGAACAGATCTGAAAATTAGGCGATATATTTGTAAGGAAAGATGGGGCCAATATTTTTACATTGTGATTTCAGCTTCAATACCTTTCTTTTAATGTGTAAAGTAAATGCACCGGGGTAAAACCAGTGACTGTCGGAGAAAGGAAAGTGAACAGCAGAAAATGAGTCAGGACTAAAGCAGCACTTGAAAGTGGTCTTTTTTTTTAAATAAAAACTTGAAAAACAAAGACCACCAGGAGGCAGAGGTAACAAAAGGTGGGAGAAAGGTCCCCCAAACAGCACACTGAATTTTTTTTTTGCCATAAAAGCATCCACAGAACAATAGGAGAGAGAAAGGGAAACATCAAGTATTTGTTGTAGTTAAGAGGTCCAGAGGCTGAGACCATTCTTCATGGTGTGGTCTTCTCTTTTTTAGTCATCTCTAGCATGGGAAAAAGCAAAAAGCTTCTGTGAGAAAGAGCAAGAATAAAAGTTACATTTAAAATACTTTCCTCCAACTCCATTGTTTACTTACACTCTTTAGAATTGAGACGTCTAGGTCAAAGATCAGGAAAAAAGAAATTTCCTACATTCTTTTAAAACTGAAGTAAATTTCAATAGCACAAGAAGGAAACATCATTTTTGAAACCGCAAAATGGGGATAAAAAGTCATCCCAGCTACTGATCTTCTTAACTGATCTTGGATTTAGAAGGGCATCAAAAAATTCTCATGCAAAATGGGCAAATCAACTGCCACAAATTGACAGTAAAACAAACACTGTTGGTTTTGGTCTCTTTTTTTAGTCAGAGAACAAATGTAGGTTTTGCTAGGGAGAGGTTCTGACCTTTTTTCTTTTTTTACGCAAGAATAACAAGGCAAAAATGGGTAGTTTGGCACAACATTGGATCCCTACAGGCTTTGTACTAAAATATTATGCACGTTCAAACAACGTACTGCTGCGGAGTGTTTGTACAGCAAATGGACAGCTCTCAAAAAGAAGACTGTGGTAATGTACTTACCTCCATCTTTTTCCAGTAAAACACCAAAAAAGACAATACAAATTCTTCAGTCCATTAACGGCTCCCATCCTTCTTAACCTGGAATTCAGTTCTTTGGCTAGGAAATAAAAAACAATATTCAGTTTCCTCTTTGCCTTAGGGCTATAAGAACCAGCATTCATATACTTGCAGCACTGAAAGCCCAGGTTGATCCCAGCTGGAGTTAATGATGAAGGTAAATTAATTTAAATTAATTTAAAGTTTGTTTGTGGCAGCTGAGCTAGCATCTCTACCATGACGTTTCAGTGTGCTGAAGCAAACACCTCTGTTTTGAGGTTGAGTTTCTACATAGTGCCAGTTGGAGGCGAAAATGGATGTCACTTGCTGAGCTTAGCAGACCTGTCCAATCTCAATATTGAATTTAGTTGTCCAAATTTCACCTAATTTCACTCCATATGCCTTACATGCTCTGGATCTAGACCCAGAACTTTTGAAGGTGTGGGAGGTAGTGAACAGACACAAAGTTAGATGTTTGCAAAATGTTTTTAAAGCAAAATATCTGTGGACAGCATTGATTGCTTTACTTTGGAAGGAAATAAGAGACGTTGAGGTGTAACAAACTGAACATTAAAAAAAGATTTGTTTATAGATCTGTACAAGAACTTTAAATTGTTTGTTAAATATAGATCCAGTGTTAAATAATGGTTTTTCTATATTGAATTTTCCTGTAACTGTTGAGTCACAATGTATCAGGACAAGACAGTAAAAAAGTTCTAGACAGAAACTCCACTTTTATTTTAAGTAGCAAAATAAAGAGAGAGCAAAATAAAGAGAGTAGCATGTTCTAAAGTTTGGAATATTATATGTAAAACCAGCATAATGCACATCTTGTTTATAAACCATTTTGATACTTTCTTGGTTTTGATGTTTGAAAACATTACAACTATTTATCTGAATACATTTTTAAATCTTGATTCTTGACAGTTAAAGCCCAATATTGGGGCAAATGGTCTTAACAACTGTCGTAAGTTCAGCTCAGCACACTCTGTTGTGATTAACTGGAAATCTCTTCACTACTAGTCCTATTGTGAAAGAGATGAAATACTTTCAATAAACTGTTTTTATGACTGTTAAAAATACAAGCATATCTTCATTTCTCTCTTCAACACACTAATTTTACCTAATTAATCACCATAAACTTCTAGTACAGATACATAAAACCTTTCTAAAAATAGTATGCACAGATGGTAAGACAAATTGTGTTCTGTGTTCATTTTTCTATGTAATTTTTTACCATTTCATATAGATTTATGTAGAACAGGTTTGATTTTATTTCATAATTTCATAACAAGAAGTTAGTTTGACTTTTTTTTCATTCTGAATAGATTGTAAACCTAGGATTTTAATAATGGCTTGGATCCATTGAAATATATTGTTATATAAAACAATTTTTTTTTCCCATTTTGAAGTATTTTTTCTCATTTTCTCATTTTTTAAAGACTTTTCCATGACACACACACCTCTGCTAGACCTTGATGAGTACCAATAAAGGTTGGATTATTTAGTAAGCACTGTCTCAAACTCCCCTTGATGGAAGTGATTTTCCTAGTCACAAATGATTAATCTTGTGGCTTAACAACACTGCTTAGCGGCTTAGTGACCATGAAATGGCTTAGCGACCATGAAATGATAGAATTCTCGGTGAAGTAAGGAGGGGGACCAGCAAAACCACAACCATGGACTTCCGGAGGACAGACTTTGGCCTGTTCAGGACGCTGGTTGAGAGAGTCCCTTGGGAGACGGTCCTGAAGGGCAAAGGGGTCCAGGAAGGCTGGACGTTCTTCAGGAAGGAAGTCTTAAAGGCGCAGGAGCAGGCTGTCCCCATGTGCCATAAGAGGAACGGGCGGGGAAGACGACTGGCCTGGCTGAACAGGGAGCTCTTGCTGGGATTCATGAAAAAAAGGAGAGTTTACCGCTTGTGGAAGAAGGGGCACGCGACTCAAGAAGAGTACAGGGATCTCGTTAGGTCGTGCAGAGAGGAAATGAGAAAGGCAAAAGCCCAGCTAGAACGCAATCTGGCTGCTGTCGTTAGAGACAACAAAAAAAGTTTTTACAAATATATTAATGACTAGAAGAGAGCCAAGGAGAATCTCCATCCTTTATTGGATGCGGGGGGGAACATTGTCACCGAGGATGAGGAAAAGGCTGAGGTACTTAATGCCTTCTTTGCCTCAGTCTTTAACAGGCAGACCAGTTATCCTCAGGGTATTCAGCCCCCCGAGCTGGAAGACAGGGACGGCGAGCAGGATGAACCCCCCATAATCCAAGAGGAAGCAGTTAAACGACCTGCTACGCCACCTGGACGCTCACAAGTCTATGAGGCCAGATGGATCCACCCGAGAGTGCTGAGGGAGCTGGCGGAGGTGCTCGCCAAGCCGCTCTCCATCATTTATCAGCAGTCCTGGTTAATGGGGGAGGTCCCGGACGACTGGAGGCTTGCCAATGTGATGCCCATCTACAAGAAGGGCCGGAAGGAGGATCCGGGGAACTACAGGCCTGTCAGCCTGACCTCGGTGCCGGGGAAGATTATGGAGCGGCTCATCTTGAGGGCGCTCACAAGGCATGAGTGGGACAACCAGGGAATCAGGCCCAGCCAGCACAGGTTCATGAAAGGCAGGTCCTGCTTGACCAACCTGATCTCCTTCTATGACCAGGTGACCCGCCTAGTGGATGAGGGAAAGGCTGTGGATGTGGTCTACCTGGACTTCAGTAAGGCCTTTGACACTGTCTCCCACAGCATTCTCCTAGAGAAGCTGGCGGCTCACGGCTTAGACAGGTGTACTCTGCGCTGGGTCAAAAACTGGCTGGATGGCCGGGCCCAGAGAGTTGTGGTGAATGGAGTTCAATCCAGTTGGCGGCCGGTCACGAGCGGTGTTCCCCAGGGCTCAGTACTGGGGCCAGTCTTGTTCAATATCTTTATCGATGATCTGGATGAGGGGATCGAGTGCACCCTCAGTAAGTTTGCAGACGACACCAAGTTGGGCGGGAGTGTTGATCTGCTCGAGGGCAGGAAGGCTCTGCAGAGGGACCTGGACAGGCTGGATCGATGGGCTGAGGCCAATTGTATGAGGTTCAACAAGGCCAGGTGCCGGGTCCTGCACCTGAGTCACAACAACCCCATGCAGTGCTACAGGCTTGGGGAAGAGTGGCTGGAAAGCTGCCCGGTGGAAAAGGACCTGGGGGTGTTGGTCGACAGCCGGCTGACCATGAGCCGGCAGTGTGCCCAGGCGGCCAAGAAGGCCAATGGCATCCTGGCCTGTATCAGAAATAGTGTGGCCAGCAGGAGTAGGGAAGTGATCGTGCCCCTGTACTCGGCACTGGTGAGGCCGCACCTCGAATACTGTGTTCAGTTTTGGGCCCCTCACTACAAGAAGAATGTTGAGGTGCTGGAGTGTGTCCAGAGAAGGGCAACGAGGCTGGTGAGGGGTCTGGAGAACAAGTCTTATGAGGAGCGGCTGAGGGAACTGGGGTTGTTTAGCCTGGAGAAAAGGAGGCTGAGGGGAGACCTCTACAACTCTCTACAACTACCTGAAAGGAGGTTGTAGCGAGGTGAGTGTCGGTCTCTTCTCCCAAGTAACAAGCGATAGGACGAGAGGAAATGGCCTCAAGTTGCGGCAGGGGAGGTTTAGATTGGATGTCAGGAAAAATGTCTTTACTGAAAGAGTGGTGAAACATTGGAACAGGCTTCCCAGGGAAGTGGTGGAGTCCCCATCCCTGGAGGTATTTAAAAGACGCGTAGATGAGGTGCTTAGGGACATGTTTTAGTGGGCATGGTGGTGTTGGGTTGACGGTTGGACTCGATGATCTTAGAGGTCTTTTCTCAACCTTAATGATTCTATGGTTCTATGATTCTATGATTCTACTTTACTGAAGAGAGAAAAGAAAGAAGATTGAGAAGATCACAGAATCATAGAATAGTTTGGGTTGTGAAGGGACCTTTAAAGGTCATCTAGTCCAACCCCCACCCCTGCAATAAGCAGAGACATCTTTAACTGGATCAGGTTGCTCAGGGCCCTGTCCAACCTGACCTTGAATGTTTCCAGGGATAGGGCATCTACCATTATGAAGTACAAAACCCAACTACTTCTCTTTCCTCGTTTAAGCTCCTTCTTGGGAGTAGGTGGTTTTCTTCTCTCTCTACAATACCTCCTCACAGCATGCCTTGCCAGGTAGGAAAGCCTCAAGCAAGTAGCACCTGAGACTTGCACGAGTTGCTCTTACATTGTAGTGATCATTCACATTGAGGCATAGCAGGTTTTGGTCAGATTTTTCACATTGCATCTGTATCATTTCCTCAGTTTTATGGCATTCTTGCTTTTAGAAGTAATGCTGCCAGATGTGGTAAAAGATGAAAAGCTGAACATGTTTTGGGTTCTTGTCTTCCAGTGTTCAGTAAGTAGTAGCATTCAGGTATTACCATTCACTTCCCTTTGCCTCTACCAAAGTCCCTATGCTTCTGGACTCCCTTTGCTCCTGAGTCCTCTGAAGTGTTCAGCTCTTCTAGGACATTGTGGAAATCTTAAAATACATTATAAGCAATGAAAAGTGTAAATGTTCCATTCAGAAGAACTGTGTTATTGGCTGATGAGGGAGAAAAAGTCTCTGTAGCTCTCCTCGGGGACCAGAACTCAGCAGGCAAATAGGTTTTTTTCCCTACTGTTTTCCCTCTGTATTTCACATGAAATTGTTCTGGCTTCTTCAGACTGACCAGACTTTAATGCCCCTGTCCCCTTCTCTTGGTGAGGATTCTGTTACAAGCCAGGCACAGCCTCCTGGAAATTCCAGCGTGCTGGACTATTGTTTTAGTGGTAAACTACCAATTTTTGTTTCAAACAACATCATTATACAGAATTACACTGAAACTGGCATTTTAAAACATTGCTTCGAATAAACCATGAGCACTTCAGCTCTTTGCAATCTTGCCTGTGCTCCAGCAGAAGCCTCCAGGAGTTGCTGAGCAGGTGGGTAAGGATCATGTCTCTAGGTGTTTGTATTCAATCACAGCTGAGGTGGCCTGGCCTTGAGTTCAGCAAAATCTTGTTTCAAAGGGAATGGAGCTGAATGAGCTGGAACGTTCCCATAAATTTCATTAGTACATGTCCAATAATGTGGGAAGATCTGGCTTGAAAGCGCTAGAGCGTGTTAGCTTGTTCACTAAGACTTACTGCATTTCTGTCTAATGTGGGTTCTTTGGCTGCTTTCACCGTGCTGTTATCTGAAGGCACTTTGGGGTTTGTATCATGAAAAAGATTCAGCCAAGGCTGAATCGTGTTAAATAATGCCTCTTTAGAATTATTCTAGGAGTACAAAAATGGGGAGGGAAGGTTACTTTATTTTGTAGCTGGTAAACATATGAAACTAATTTTCTCTCTGAATTGTAGTACCTATCACACTGCAAAGCCTTTTAGAAGTCTCTGAGAACTACTAATTTAACATTTCCTGTAAGTAATACAGGATTTTTTACCAACTGTTCTAATTTTTTGTCCGTGTGAGTTTTGGTTCACCTGTATTTGTTTCTCAGGAAGTAAGGACGTGGGTATGTTGTGAGAGATGGAAACTTTGATATACACTACAACATATGTTACTTTTTGTTTGAAATTAAAGACATTCCAGGTCAGTTTATAGTTATAGGCCAATACTGAATCGAATATGAAGCCCTGTAATTTTTACCTTTTTGACATAGTGTATACTCCAACAAACCTGATTAAATCTTTTATAATGTTAAATTTTGTACTTAGAACAATTAAAATTGGTTCTCATCATTTCAGTGCGTGACTGCATAAGAAGAAACAAGTCACACAATTTATTTTAATTAGATGTAATTTACATTTATGTGTCTGTGTACAAAATAAAAATGAATAACTTCATGATTGCAAACTACCTAGCTTAGTTTAAACATGCATGAGGTGTATTTCTAAGTTACTGCAGTAAAGCTAAATTAAACATATAAAATAATCTTTAAAATGAATAAGTAATGTAGATTTAATAAGATTTAAAAAAAAAAAAACAAACAGCTCAAATACTAAGAAAATGTTGGCCCTCTAAGCTAAATTTTCATGTGGTTATAGAAGACAGTTACACATTTTAATGGTAAATTTCTACCCCAAAATCATAAATAAAACATGCATGTTGATACTAACATCATCTACTAAAAAGTCTTAACATACTGCAAATGAGATGGAAACTTCATTTTTTGCTGTTTAAAATAAGAAGTTAAGGTATCAGTGTATGTTCTAGTCCTTTCTTGTTTTTAAAACACTTGTGTCTTATGTTATAAATCTCACCAAACCCTGTGAAATTTCACCTTATTTGGGACTTGAGAACTATTTCTGGGTTTGAATTCCAGTTCTACTGATGCAAACATGAACTTAGTAAATTCTGTCTCAATCCATAGACATTTCTGAGGTTGTGTGTGGGTGCATAAATGTCCGTACAATGTGGGCCATAAAAGGATTTCCATCAAAATTTCCAGAGCTTGTTACAGATATGATCAAGTAAATAACGCCTACTATTCCCTTATTTTAATAGAATTTCTGCAGTCTAGTGAAGAGTTGAGCTGGAATATGGTAGAATAGAATATATATAGATGGATGATGTGTGTAAATATAGTGAAACACATTTTTATGATGCCTAATAGAGCTAGTATGCTGCAGAGATTCAGATGTCATATTCTGTGTTGTATCCAGACGTTTGTCCTGGTTTTGGCTGAGATAGAGTTAATTTTCCTTCTAGTAGCTGGTACAGTGCTGTGTTTTGGATTTAGCATAAGAATAATGTGATAACACACTGATGTTTTAGTTGTTGCTAAGCAGTGTTTATACTAAGTCAAGGACTTTTCAGCTTCCCATACTCTGGGAAGTAGTGTCATAAACCATCATGCTGTCATGGTTTAACCTCAGCCGGCAACTGAGCACCACCCAGCCGCTCACTCACTCTCCCCACCCTGGTGGGATGGGGGAGAGAATTGGAAAAGTAAAAAGTGAGAAAACTCATGGGTTGAGATAAGAACAGTTTAATAATTGAAATAATAATAATAATAATAATAATAATAATAATAATAATAATAATAATAATAATAGAAGAAGAATATACAAAGCAAGTGATGCACAATGCAATTGCTCGCCACCTGCCGACCGATGCCCAGCCAGTCCCCGAGCAGCGGCCCCCCCGGCCAGCTTTCCCCAGTTTCTGTACTGAGCATGACGTCCCATGGTATGGAATGTCCCTTTGGCCAGTTTGGGTCAGCTGTCCCGGCTGTGCCCCCTCCCAGCTTCTTGTGCACCTCCAGCCTTCTCAGTCGGCAAAGCATGGGAAGCTGAAAAGTCCTTGACTAGTGTAAGCACTGCTCAGCAACAACTAAAACATCAGTGTGTTATCAACATGCTAAATCCAAAACACAGCACTGTACCAGCTACTAGGAAGGAAATTAACTCTATTCCAGCTAAAACCAGGACACATGCTCAGTATATAAACTGGGGGGAGTTGGCCAGTGGGCAGTGATTGCTGTTCGGGGACTGACTGGACGTCAGTTGGTGGGTGGTGAGCGGTTGCATCACTCGGGTTTTTTTTTTTTCTTCCCTGTTTTTTTTTTTTTTTTCCTCTCTTTCTCTTTCTTGTTGTTTTGCTTTCCATTACTATTATTATTATTATTTTCTTTTTCTTTTTATTCTTATTTTTATTATTTTTATTATATTATTTCAAGTATTAAACTGTTCTTAACTCATGAGTTTTCTTACTTTCGCTTTTCTGATTCTCTCTGGCATCCCACTGCGGGGGGAGGGTGAGTGAGCAGCTGTGTGGTTTTTGGTTGCCAACTGAGTCAAACCGCAACATGTTCTATTACACCACTATATTGTTCTATAAAGAACATCTACATGCATTTTTCCACTGACATTTATACACTTTGGATATATAAATATCTATAACATAAGTGTTGATGCATTACAATGTTGCTGGTATTAGGTACTCTAATTGTGTAAGTAATTAACACTTCTTTTGTTCACCTCATTATCATTTTTCTCAAACCGAGACTCTATTAGCAGCCCATTCTGTATTGCGCATAGACATCAAGTCATTACAACAGTTGACACAAGACAGCCTTGAGATGTGTGACACTAATTAAGTAAAAATCTCCAAATTAAAAATAGGTTCCTTATAACTAATGAGGAATGACCATCTACCTGAGACAATATTCATTTTTTACTTCATTGACCATAAAGTATTGTTTTACTGTGTTGTAGTAAATCACCAAAAAATTCCATTAACAAAGCTTTTCTGTCTCTGCAAATACAAAGAATTATTAATTATTTTTGCTTCCTGAAAACTGAGAGCATTTTTTTTCTCTTCTTCCTACAGTCTTCATTGACAAATGTTTGCGAATCCAGTCTCCAAAAATAACCAAGGAATGTAAATTTGCAATGGTTTTGCTTATGTATAGGTACATACAAGGATCTTCCTTTATATTCTGATATATCCTACATGCAAGAGCTTAGTAAAACTGTTTTAGCTTTTCAATTTTTAGGGACTGTGGCAAAGAACATAAATTCTCTATCTCTTGTTGTCTATATAGTAAGTTTTACTGCACAAGTTGAAGCTGCGGTCGTGCAAGTATATAAAAATACTGAAGCTCGTTGATGTGTAACTATATTATTCGGGGCAGTTGTGATGGATGATTATGATGGTGAGAATTGTTTTATTGTTGTTTTTAATCAAACACCACTGGCACACTGAATTTTGCAAGGCAAAAGATAAACTTGATTTTTAAGAAAAGTTTATGATACATATGTCCTCTTGTGGGTTCTTCATTCTTCTTGCTTCCAAACACCAACCTGTTTTCTCTACAGATAGATATCTTTATTAGTATTTTCTGACTGCAAAGAGGGGTTTTTTGATAGTTTGTGTGAGATAATGCATTTTCTTCCATACTATATAATTTTGCACGGTTACATTTTTTCATTTCTTACAAATTCAAATGAAAAGTTTAAGGATGAAATTTAGTAATATTTAAGAAAAATCAGAGGTTTAAAAACTATGTGAGACCCATTTCCAATATTTATATTTACAACTCCGGGATATTATAGAATGGGGAATGGGAAAGTGTGATTTACTGTATTAACACACTCGTAGGTCATATATGCTCTTTTTAAGGCACTATATATATGTGTGTACACATGCATGTATTTATAGAGTCCATAAAAAAAGGATAGTTGTTAAGTCTAGGACAATGAAAGTCAGATAATATGTACAGAAAAGATGAGATGCCATCATCTAGTGAAGCAGTGACAGAATAGAAGGTTTTTATTTAAGCAATAGGCAAAAATTAAGATATTTACCTTAACTTTAGTAAAGACAAGAATTTTTTAATGTGTTTTATAGGGATGGAAATGTCTTAGAAATGTGTGATATGCAAAGTACACTCTGTTGCCATATTGCATAAAGATGCAGCCTTGTTGATATCAATAGAGACATTTTCACTGACATCTGAAAAAATGCAAGCGCAAATCAAAAAATCACATTAAAACATATTTCTCTTTTGGACTTCAGGTCCTTGTCGATTCCTCTATAAAGTACAGTTATGTATCTGCATTACCCTTTCCCCCAAACTAATTTTCATTCTGATACAGTGTGGCAGTCTTTAAGCTCTATATATTTATTAATTGATTTATTACAGTAATCTTCTGACACAGTGTATGAACTCTGGAAAGAATACTGGAACACTCCAGGTGACTTCAGTCTCATTTCCTCTCCCCTTCTCTTTGCCTCTGCCATCGTTTGTTCTTTGCTTTTTTTCTGTAACTAGAGAGGCTGCAGAAAAGTTAAGGCAGGTAAGGTTTGGTGTTCCCTTTGTGGCCATTGATTTCTCGGATCACCCTTAACCTTGTTTTAAAAAAATAAAAAGTTAAAAAAACCAATCACATTGTCATGCTATTCAATCCAGAAATGGTTAAATTTAGAGCTGTTCAATGAAAAATTACTCCAGTCTTGCAGAGCTATTATATTAGATGGGTTTTGGCTGAGGAGGTGGTCTTTTCTCCCTTTGGCTGGGTGAATTTTCTGTTTGAGGTAATTTCTGGATGCAAAATGTCCAACTGCATTTAGCAGTCTACGTGGATTTTGCTGTAATGAGCTGATTTTACTATTATCAGTCTAATTACCTCCATGGCGTTTACAGCTTTAGTAGGTAGATTTATGTTAGGCAAAACCCACTTGTAGTTCAGGTCCTGAGTCTGGTGGCTGCTCTCGGCCTGATCACCGAAGAGCTGTATTCTGACTCCAGCCCCGTCCCAGCCCATGTGTGCCCAGAGGGATTTCTGGATAACGATCCAAAGCTGAGCTGTTTCAGAAAGATTTCCTCTACCTCTTTTTTCCTCTTTGTCACAGCCTTTGTGCAACCTTCAACATAGTTTTTCTACTTCTCTCCAGTGGCTATCAGCTACATTACACTAAAAAAAGGTGAGTCCTGTGGCTCTGTTAATTATTTACATCTGTGTAGCCACGATGAGCAAGTGTCTGACACACAGAAACCAGCGATCAGGAAAAAGATAACCAAAGGGAAAGTGTTTGCTGGAGAGCCATCTCAAATAGAGCTCCTGACAGTCATTAGAATGGCGGTATGCAAACAATGTTCATGTTTTTAAACAAAAAAGAAGTATTTAAACAATTAAATTTATTGTATAATATTAGATTTAGACTGCCTGCTGTTTGCTTTTCTCTAGTACTTACAAAAACACACAGACAAAGAGGAAAAGGCAAGCAACTCTAGATCATCATAAACTCAATATCCATATGCTGTTTTGCACCTGTGATTTCATTTGTATGTGATACTAGTGCCAATGCTAAAAGCCTGTCACAGGAGTATAGAAATTGGAGTTTTATGTGCCGCTACGAGGCTTGTTAAGCTTTACAGATAGACAGCCTGTTGAACTGTTTTGTCTAGAGTAACACACAAAATTGGAAACCATCCTTTGGAAGTGAATTTCAATGGTGTGGGGTTTTTTTATTATGAGTTCTTGACTGACTAAATCATATATCAGCATTCTAAGCACAGGCTAAGATCAATGCAAATCCTTGATTGGATTTGGAAAACTTTGGCTTGGATAGTTGTGCTTCTCCTCCCTGTACAAAGCACAAAGAGCCAAAGCCTGTTCTTGAAAAGGGAGGTAGATACCAGGGGGCTGATTGTGTCCACACTCCTCCGTTTATAAAGAGAGAGGAGAGAGGAGGCACTTGGCGCTAGACGCGCAGGGACTGTGAATCAGCACAGATCACTGATTTTCAAACTGTGATGACTCAAAGCCATCTTTTGATTTCCAAAGTTCTGCATTTTCTCTTTTGTTTCTGTTTGTTTCAGTATTGCTTTCTACAGTCTTTAGCTCATCTCTTATGTTTGGTCATAAGTTATGAGGGCGTACTATAAGTATACTCCTTCATTTGCACACTCACAAACCTACTGGCTGCCGCTGGTTTTATTCTTTCCTGTGAAATACTATTTTGGAGACAATATGCTGTGTCTGTGAGGTCGGAGATTACAGCTATTGTTCTGCTGCAAAGAGCACAATACTTTGCCTGCTTTCCTCTTCTTTTCAGTTGTCCGCATCCTACCATGTTTATTATTCTCCTTCTTTCAGGGACAGCTGAATACCTGATTTAATTGAAGGTGACTTCAAACTTATATTCATTATCAGTTTATGTGGTTGAATAAAGCATATGGATAAATGTAGCAATGAATAAGGGGTTACTTACGATACATAAATCCTTATTAAATATGAAATCCTTTCTTTGCATATATATAAGATACCAAAGAGTAAAGATTTTAAGTAATTTCCATAAATTTCTCCCAGTGTTTCAAAGTCGTGATACTGAAAGTGTGCATCTAGTCTGTGTGAAAAATTACTTTTTAAAGCAATTATGATACCATGGGATACCATGTATGTTTAGTTTACACTTTACACATTAACCTGTAACTACAGAAATTAATACGTAGTATTCAACCTCTTGGAAGTTTTCAAACATTTAACATAAAAAGAATTGATCATGGAAGTATAGTCTCCTTTCCCCATTAATCTCTGATTTTCCCACAAAAGCAGCCTCTTCTAATGGCCATAATTTAGCCCTAAATATCTTTAAGGTACAGTATGTCTTGTCTTGGCAGGGTCAGCGTCAGATATTTTATGTTACTTTGGCTGCATGTGGCAGGTTGTTTCTTGTTGCCAAGAGCTATGTTAAAGACTAAATATTAAGTTCTTTAATCAATTCTGCAATCTTAAATATTCTATACTGCACTGAGTCCACAGCAGAAACAGGGTACTAGCAATGCTATGGAGGCGAGTTAACAGGGAGAAACAGACCTCACAATCTTATATGTGTGTTTGACAAGCCACATACTGTATTGTACCATAGTGGAGTATTTTCATTTAAGCCCATATTTATCCAGAGAGATCCTAAAACTTGTGTGGATTATTCTTTCTTAAACTTTGGGCTATTTTGGCTTAATTACAGTCATTAATCAACTTCATCTGATAATACCACAGAGAAGACCTGGGTAGTGCTATACCAAAACTTCTCTAGAGGAATGTGTGCTGCAGTCAGAACTGTAAAATAAATCTTTTGACAACTCTGTTATTTGCATCAAAATTACTAATTTTGTCTTCGGGTCAGATTCTATCCACTGCTGTGTTGGTGTTTTTGTACCTGGAAAGGTACAAAATAACTTTTCCAGGATTCCCACCTACCTGTTGAATTCAAAGTCCATTGAACCAGTGGAATAAGGTTTTATTCAGGATAACTGCTCACTGGTGAGAAGGTTGACTCCATAAAGACACTTAGGAGAGCAACATGGATCTGTAAGTCGCTGATGTACCACACAAATGGGAATTTTGAAGGCATCCCACAGTTTGGTATAATTGTTTCTTGTGGCTGAGGACAGCCCAGGATTAGAGCTGCTAGAAAATTGGATGCAGTGATGTAAAAGGGATGGACCACATTTAGTTGCATAGTCTCTTATTTAAAAGTGCAAGCTACTGCCTAACTACTTGCCTGAAATGTTGAAAGAAAAAACACTTTGTAAAAACTTCGCTGAGAAAAACAAAGGTGAAAAAATAAACTCAGAAGTAGCAGCTTTGAGCTGCTATGAGCATTTCTAAATGAATTTGCAAGAAGTGTGTGTGGGTGTTTTACTGTAATTTAATAACTTTTTGTGGACCTTGAATTTGTGCTGGGCACTGTAGCATGTCTCCTTTGTCTGGCTATTTCCACAATCATTGCAAATATCTTTTATTCATATTTTGTAACTTCTCAGTAAACTTAGCAGACAAAGTTGTACCTTAATTTACATTAAATTAAGGGGAGCGTTTCTAGACGAAGGAAACATAAATAATGAAATAATATTAATCCATATTTTTTGCTAATAAACACTTATATATTGCTTATGATAACAAAAACTAGTGGAAATAATCAGCTTGTAGATTCTCAGTTGCATTCTCTAGTTAGAAATGTAGTATGACATGAGCCTGAAGCGAGACAGGTACAGTTTTGGTTAAGCACAAATTCAAGACAGATACCATGTCAAAAGTGCATGGTGAAATGTCTCTGCTAATTCTGACAGCGGCCTTTAATACTTTCTCATGATGCTTCTTTAGCGGGAAACCAGAGGTTGTGTTTGATTGATCCCATCATCTCCTGCTGGAGGATATCACGAGGACTCTCTTACCTCTTCTCAACCCCCACTGAAGTAAGGGCACTTTCACTGAAGGGACTTCAGCTAGATTCACTGTACACTGCACAGGTATTGCCAAAGCATGGTGCAGTTTTCTTCCGTGCTTTCTCACATGCTGGGAAAGTGCAGTGAACCTTGACACAGTGTGACCAAATCAGAAATGGCCATCCCAGTCAATTCAACAGCCAAAGAAATCTGGATCTGAAATGAATCGCTCTCCTGTTTTCAGCCCCTCTGCTCCTGGGCCCAGCCTGCCTTCTGGAGGATTTGGGGAAAGAAGCAGTAATCTGTCCACCTGGGCCTGCCTGCCCATCCCAGGGCTGCGTCTAACCTTGGTACCCTCACCAGGCCTGATCCTGACCCCCACCCATGGATGGACACCGTGGCTCATCCCTACGGAGGTGCCCAATACCCCAGGCTGGGGCTGCCCCAGCCACCTGCCAGTTGGGGTGGGACGGCCCTGGCTGCCAGCCCCGGGGGGATCCCCCATGGCCCTGGCTCAACTTTCTGCAGCTCAGCTTTTCTACCATTTCTCATTTAGCCATCTGTTAAGAGACAGTTACACCAAGGAGACGGATATTCTGCTTCCTGAGCCAGTCTCTTGAGCTGCACAGCGCTGCATGAGCAACGCTGCTTCCATCCTCTTCGCCCTGCAAGCAGTGTCCTGGTACGAGTGTTTGAAACATCGAGATGGTCTATTACCATAATTGCAGCCGGTAGTTTTGACTATTTTTCCACCAACTGGCAAGGCTAGGAATTACTGTGTCTTTTGAAGGGAAGAAAAGACACCATCTGTCTTTTATATTCTTAGCGTTCTTGCACTGATGTAAAATACACTGAGATTATTTTGAAGAAGGACACTTTTAAATTCTTTTTCCCAAAGTTCACTTGATAACGCTGCCAGAAGTGGCTGTCTGTTAAAGGAAGAGGGAAGAGGAGTAAACAAGATAAAAAGCTACTCATCTTTATTTACATTAGACATTTCAGAAAGCGCAGCAGCTGGGTAGGATTCAGTGGGAAAAGCATGTGCTGCTTCAAAGGCATCGCAACATGCAGCTCTGTTTAGCTTAATTTTTTTATTCAATGAAGGTGGTAGGAGTTGTGAGTAGGGAGACCTTGGGACATGCTGTCTTGTTCCGCTGACGCTGTTGGATGATTGAGACCTGTTACCTTTTAGAGTCATTTTGCAGACAAAATAAGTCACAAGTCTTCTATGAAACAGGCTTTTTTGGACTGAAGTTCATCTTCATTTGTAAGTCAAGTTGACTTCCAAAGCATCATGCTAGTAAGGAAACAGAAAGTGCATTTGAATTTATCTTAATCACATGAGTAAGTTAATTGCTTCTAATCTTAATCTTTCTGTTTTCACAAGTGGTGCACAAAATTTCTCTTGAAAACAAAATAATTGGAGTAATACTTCTTGGAGCATATTTCAATTTCCCCTTATATGCAGTTCCCAATCAAAGAAACCTAATTTAGGAAGCTCCCTCACTAGTATTTTAAGTTAGATAATATATTTGAAATTGCAGGATGTTTGTGTCCTGAAGGAATCTTGTATTTTAAAAGCTAGAAGCATCAAATCAAAATTAAATCCCAAAATCTTTAGACAGGAACATATCAGACTAGTCCTATTGAGATTTTAAATGTTAATTAAGAGATTAATTCTTTTCACTCATTAAATTTAGAAGATAAATATATATGCTTATATATTTTTGGTCACAGATCTCAGTTTTCTTTTGATAAGGTATGAATGCTGAAAGCCCTCTAGCAAGCTTGGGTTTATATGTCAGTAATGCATGTACCATGGTTTACATGCTTCACAGATCTAAGTTTTTTTAATGAATGTTCTCTATTTTAGAAGAAAAGATCATTTTTACTCCTCACAGTCTATTCACAGTTTCTCTAATGCAATGAATAAGCAAGCTATAAATGGCAAATCAGAAAATTAGTTTGGTTTTGTTAAATGTTAGGTGCCTTCAAGTCCTGATGCAACTGAAATGGGAATCAAATTAAACCTTTCGGTTTTATATGACCTACCTGACACTGAGCGCTTGGCTATCCTAAGCTGCTTTATTTACGTTCTTCTTAAGAGTTAAACCAGCCCTGGAGGAATGCTGGGCACTGCCAGAGGTTGTAGGTACTGTAGTGAGCTTTATGTGCGCATGTGCATGGGATGCTTCATGGGATGAAGTGTCCTACTCCAGTTAACAAAAAAAAAAAAAAAAAAAAGAGTAAAAAGCCCGAAGCCCGAGCGAAAATCCCCCAACCCCCCGCCCAGTGGCCATGCTGCCCACGAAGGGCATGGAGCCGCGTTGCCCCCACCTCTTGTTTTCTTGCATGGCGCAGGGGTCTCTGGCAGCACCAGGAGGTCACACCTCTCTGATTCTTATTACTGTGGTCTTCAAGTCCTAATATCGAGGATAAATTTTAATCATCTCTCGACTTTCTGTTGTTAATTTCCTCCTATATTTTACTGGAAAATATGGGGAAGAATGTATTCTTTGTGAAGTGTTTTAAAACCTCTACATTTGCTACGCACTTATTTAACCTAGAGCATAGTAAGAATAGTTGTTTCTTTTCTTTGAGTTCAGAAAGTATTTAGACACCTTATTCTTAGCTTAGGAATGCAGTTTTCGTGAAAAACTGTGTGTAGCGTATGGCCGTAACAAAAATACAGGGTTTTATTCATCCCGGAAGCACAGAAATTGTTTGAGACAGAGTGCATTCATCCCCATATACCTTGGATCAAGGATGTAATTGGTGTCACTCCATCGGTGCAAGGTGTGAAGCTGGACAGGTCGGAGGAGGGAAGCAGGTCGCTGTACATCATGCCTTCCTGCGCAGTGGATGTGCGCGTTTTAGGGGTGCGTGCTCTGCTTGGGGAAGGGGAGCACCTGCCCTGTGCCGATGGGAGTTGTGTAAAAGAATACAGGCAAAAGCATTGTAAACCACTGAAAATTGGCATTTGTTGTGCCCAGTCTAAATGGTGGATGGCTTCCTGACATGTAGCACAGCAGTGTGAATTTTTAATTTAATTTTTCTAATTGGGACAAGTTTTTTAATTTAGGATTTTTATTTAATGGGCTGTGCTAAGAGCTATCTGTATTTGTTATAGAAATCATGAATTCCCCCCCAGAGCTCTCCTTTGCTTTCTCCTGCTGACTTCAAGAGACCAGATCTGCCAAAGCTGAGATTTTCCCACATAAGGGAGCTTTCAGCTACTGCCTGTGATTTCTGTCCTTCGTCTTGGAGTTAGTGCCTCGAAGAAGGTGAAAGCACAGTGCATCCTAGGGTTTATTTCCCTTGAGGACTGTTACAAGCTGTCAGAGTTTAGCACAGGCTCAGGGCTCCAACACATGCAATCAAGGAGCTTTAAGTTGTTTCCTGAAAAATTTCCACACCTTCAGTCTCTGTGTAGCTAATCATATACTGTGTATAAATTATGAGTCATCCTCTAAATGAGCTAAACCCTTCAGACCTCTAAATGTTCTTTGCAGTGTGTTAAAAATCTCAAAGTCTTTATCATGTGAAATTATGTTTGGGTTTTTTTTTTAACCAGTCAGAACCCTCTCTAAGAGATAACCAAAAGAGGTCGTCAAAAATCCCTGAACTTCCTCAGAAATCCCTGTACTTGACACTTCAGGGATAAGGGGACACAGTGATTGCAGCCGGGATGGTATCCCAAAGGGAGCAATCACAGCATCCTTATCCTCCCTACCATCCTGTACTGCGCAGTTTCAGAGGCAGACTCGTGGGCTGGAGGAACGGTTTCTCTGATCTAATGCAGCCATAAATATGTAACGTTTATATGTAATTTCATAAATATCTAAAATTATCTATATAGCACAACAATGAATGTAAATACTGGTTCCTGTTACTCTTGATATGACTCATGATATGATATTCATAAGGCAATTGAAAATTTTATGATAGTTTTTAATGTTTGCAAAGCTTAATTTTAGCATCTGTAAAACACCCGTATTTTGGGAAATAATCCTCTCTGGCCCATTGATTTCCTTTCAATTGCACTAATCATTTCTTGATGATTTTAATTCTCCTAAACACAGCAATGATAATGCACTAAAAATCTGCAAAATGGACTAATACATGGAGTGTTGCCCTTAGCTTTAAAATGGAAATGCAATGTAGAACTTTCTTTGTGTTGTTGTAGATATAAAAATATGTATAAGAAATTTTCTGTGTATTTTTTAGGTCCTGAGGAAGCAGATTTCAAGTGCACCCCGAATTATGTTAGCTGCATCGGTACAAACAAATGCATTCACTTGTCCCAGCTCTGCAATGGTGTTTATGACTGTTCTGATGGGTATGACGAAGGAGTACATTGCCGGGGTAAGTAAATTTGCTGAGGAAAAAATGCTTTAACTTGAAGTCTTCTGCTACATTTTTTTTTTAGTTCAAAGAAAACCAGAACTTTCTTATTCTTGGGAATACGTATAAAACAAAAGTGGATTGATAGAGGCATATTTCAATGTATGTTTCAAGTTAATTTTAAAATACTTTGTGTTAAGCAAATGCAAGTAAAAAGCCCATACAGGTTTTCAGACTTTTTCTTTAATGATTACTAACCTTGTATGATGGAAATAGTTATACCAAAAGAAGGATAAGGAAGCCCTTTCTTAGGGAGTAAACGTTGGGCAGCGCACTGTTTGCCAGAATATTTTTTTCCTTATAACTTTTGTGTAAACAAAAAACTGAAAGAAAAACACTGAAAAATACATCAGATTTGCTATGAGCATTATTTTGCGTTGAGGACTTGCTTTTGGGGGGGATTTTATTCTAATAATCTACTGTTTAGGAGCGTTGTTACCAAATTCTGGCAATGAGAAATCTTTAGAAATCGGTGGAGGTCAACTTTTTTAATATCTCAGCTCAACTACTCAGAAGACTTATTAAGGTCTGCCTTGGGGATAGTTATAAGGCTGCTGTATGAAGCCCAAGTCTCGGATAGCATGAGTCATTAACATGTCAGTTATTCTCAATCAGTAGACTTTACTGCTAGGCAAATGATTGTTGATGATCCTCAACAGATTTCGTGTTCAAAACCCGAAAGTCAGGAATAGGTCCTGGGACTTCTGCTACAATCCAGTGTGACAATATACAGTGAAAGATACAATTAATTGTATAGCTCAGAAAGTTAAATTAGAATTTAAAAGTTCATGTGGACAGATTTCCAGAATTGTCATAGTAAAATCTAAGTCTGCACCAAAAATAAGCCATTAAAAAAAAAAATTAAGAAGACAAAGAAAGCCACCTGGAATTAATCAATGTAATACTGCTGACTTCACAAAACTACAAATAGTTATTTTTATATAACCAGGTGAGGATACAGGCTGCCATAAAATACGTGACAATTCTTATTCACAGTGATAGGAATAATTTCTTTTCTTGAAGGCTCTACTTTTGTATAGTCCTTGTTCAATGAGCGTTACACAAAATCAAAATTTGTGTCAGCATATTGATTTTGTTCCCAGCATCCGAAAAACCCCAAAAGTTAAACTGGCCAAAGCAGTACTTGGCCCATACTGAAGCTTTTTGAAGTTGCAGATGAGTGTTTTTTGGAGAACAGTATTGATCCATTAAGCACGGTTTAAATGTGTAGTCCTCAATAATTCATATATTTCTATAAATTACTCTGGATTAAATGGCAGAGAATTAAAAACTTCCAGTGCTGAATAATTACTGTATTATAACTCCATTGTATTTTTATTGTATTTTAACTCTTTAAATTAGGAGATTAATGGAATCAGAATAAATAAATAGACTAAAAGTAAAATCCTATGTTAGTGTATATTAAATACGTTTGTTTTTCATATGTGGCGTTTTGTGTAGGTAGCCTGTACCTTGGAATGTGATAGCACATAAAATACCTAATCTTTATTCATGCCCTTTTAATTTATGCTCAAAATTATGTTGATTCCCACTCCATTTGTTATTATCATATATGAATATGAAAACTTCCCAATGGTAAAATTAATGTCTGCTCTAATAAATTACCATAGAATTTAGTAAAATATACTAAACAAACGTTTGGTCTAAACCACACAGAACACATAGATAATGAAGTTCTTTTATATTATATTTTCTTAAGAATTTAAAGTTGTCTCCCAGTATCTCACCTAGTAAATGGTTAACAACCCGTTAATACTGATTTTTGTAGCAATTACGTATTTTGACTTGCTTATTAGAGGCAGTTCTTGACATTGTTAGCGGACACATTTCTATCAACAAAGCCAAAGAATATAGAAAACAATAACTTTACATTATGATCATGTAGTTTGATACTAACAACTGCCACTAATGTGTCATTGTGATACACTCCTATGTATTAGATATTTGGGATGAATCCAGTATAATTGTAATTATTCTGCCTATATATCTGTGTATCAGAACAATGCATGGGTAACTGTTGAGTCATTCTGTTGTACTTTCTAAGCCCTGAATATACAAGTCATATGTTTAGATCATCTGTGTGGCCAAAAGCTGCAAAGTTGCGTCAGAAACCTATCCATATAGTTAGCTTTTTCTTGATATTAGTAACAAAAATGGCATTCTAAGTATGTTCCTCTTTAATTAACATCGTTCATATGAAATTTTTGATTGATCAGGAAGATAATAGCAGTTTTAAATACTTAATTGCAAACAACTCAGTTGGTCACAGAGCTGGCTGTTAAAATAATCTATTGCTAGCAACACTGATAGTGCTGTGTAAATAAGTCATGGTCTACGCACCAGGAAAATAAGTTATGATATGAAGTATGGGGTGTGTGACCATGGCAAAGACCGTTTCAGCATACAGGTCACAACTCCACAGCGGTGAAAGCTTCCAATAATGCTTAAGAACTAATGGAGTATAAGCATTCAATAACTGGAACTATTCTAATTTCTTTCTCTAAATTTAACATTCTTATGTTAATCCATTATATTATGATCCGTGAGAGATATATTCAGGCCTGCACCTTTCCCTGGCAAGTAAAAATATGATCGTATCTGCAGTGTGAAATGGTAATGTATGTGAAATTTCAAGGAAATCATAGTAAATACAATGACATTCCTGTCTCATCATCTTTTATTTCAGGCACATATGCATTTTTGCTGGTGATTATAATGCATAAATTCAGGAGCAGTTGTGGCAATATGAAATAAAAAATGTTTTATTATGTATGGCTGTTTCACATTATGTGTTTCAATGTCCTTCAGAGGAGGGGTGCGTAGTTCACTGAAACTGAAACTCACAGCATATAATAGTGATAAGACATCTGTATTTGGTCATTTTGGATTCTTTGCTATTTTTTGACTGAAGAATGCTTTAGAGAAGCTGAATAAGCAAGGGATCAAAGTATATTCTAACCCCTCCTATAAAGCGTAGGTTGGGGCTGGGGCTGTTCCGCTTTCTGAGATTCATCAGATAATTTCACCACAGTCCAGTCCTGCTGAATGGGGGAGTTAGCGCCCATCAGCTATTTGGAGGCTTGATAAGGCTCAGATAAAATTTACCAATGCCAAAACTAGACCCAACCTTGAGTAGTTCTGGTAGAAGACTGATCCGGAGCTGCTCTGGACAGTTAAGCTTCTTTCTTTAACACCGTTCTTCAGGTTTCTTTTGGGAACCAGGTCTTTATTTCAGTTGCATTTTCAGCCACTTTTAAAGCTCAGCCATGCGATGAGCTGAGAAGTCTTCTGCCACAGGGGAGTCGCTGAATTATTGCAAGCTGAACTATTTAGTTCTAAGTCTTTCCCTTCCACGGTTCATACCAGTCCTATATCGGCGAGCACTCGATGAGCTCGTGGGGAGCATCACCGGTATGGGACTGGGACTGGCTGTGGTCAGTTAAAGCATGTGTCATGTGGCTACAGCTTGCTCCAGCCTCTGATTTTGTGGTCTTTTGAAGGTTAAAATACGTCTTTTTTTTTTTTTCCTGAAGGTTTTAGGAACAGCTTAGACAAGTATCTGTCACGGATTAGGTGGAGTAACCTGAGCTTGAGTAGGTAAAGGATTAGATATATCCTTAAGATAATTTCTAGAGAATTACAGTCAAATTCCCATGAATCTTAGAAAAGGTTTTTTGTAGGGCTGCAGAAGTGATCTGCACAGTTTTATAAATCAGTACTTCTTTTATATACATATATATATATATATGTGGCAAAAAATTGAAGGTGATATGCCAAAGTTAGTTCTTGGTTTGTCTCTGAGTTAGAGCTATAGAAAACTAGAATTTTTACAGAATGTAGAAATGTCCTTTTTCACTTAACTAACTTAAGGGATAAGTTATTATTAATAGCTGCAGGAGTAGTTATGCGAAAATACTGGATATTCCAGTCAGAAAATACTAAATGAATACTGAAAAAAATGCTAGCGCAAATACTCTGCATATCTTTGGCTTATGCCGATTTATCATAAAATGGAACATTTTTGGAACAATTACCGAGAAGCAAAACTGACACAGAATTAAAAGAGGCCCAGGTAAGAGCCCTGTGAAGGCACCAATTACACGCTGATGCTCTGACTTTAAAGTTGAAGTATATTTTGCATTATACTGCGATATCCATTGCATTTCTATGGACTGTGCTGTATTATGCAGTGGGAATACTGCAGCAAGTTTATCCATCCTAGCTGACAAGACAAAATAATAACATTAATAGTCTGCCTGTACTCTTCTCCAATGGGCACATTAAGGATAGAGTACATTGGGTTCTCATTAAATAGTCTTCTGTCACAGCCTTGACATGGATTATGCTCTGTACTTCTTTGGTTTGAGGATAGACAACCCAATGCTTTGGGAAGGGGAAAGCAGGAATGCTGTAGGGATTCCCTGGAAGTCTGTACTCGCACTAAACCCCTGAAGTGCAAAGGAGCGAGCAGGTTTTTGAGGACACTTTCTCTCATTCCAGTCACCGCTATTATCAGTAGTATCCGGCCAGCATCCCGTCTCTATGACATGCAGGAGACGCTGGACCGGGGCTCAGGGGAGCTTGGGACGTTGCTCTTCCTGGCTCTGAATCACAGCAGCTCCCCATTGAGGTCAGAGTTGCGTGAAAAATGTGACTGTATCTTTTCCCATCTGAAATACTGATTATTCAGATTGCTTATACCATCTCATATTGAAATTAATATAATAGCAAGACTGCAACGTCCATTAAATCTCCTTGCTATTTGGCGAGTCACCATACAGAAGGTAATTGCCTGCATGTCTACCTGTCTGCCTACCTAGCAACGTTGACAAGATGAGCCTGGGTATACAGGAGAATCTGCATTACCTTCGGAATACTAAATATCTGAGGAAAGTAACCTCAAATTCTTGTTTGATATATTAACTAGATGCAACCCAAGGTTAATTAAGACTAAGAAAATCGAGGAGAGATCACAGAGGTGACTTGAGATACTTTTTTTTTAAATTAAAACTGAAAGTTTTACTGAACTTAACAGATCTTATAGAAACCTGCCAAGTCTTCGGATTATTTCGATCTTTGTGAACCATGATCTGAGCCATAATCTTGTCAATAAGATATATAAAGGCAAACTCTGGATCATTTAGTATTAAAAAACTGCAAAACACACATACAGAAGACTTGGCCAAATAGTTGTAGGTTTGTAGCAGCCTGTAATCAGAGTATTATTTTTCTGTTTAGGCTTTTTGAATGAATTGTTATCATAAGACGAAGATAAATGCTGCTATTACTGAATCATGTTTTTGTTCTGGCACTTCTACAGATGGAACACTGGGAAATTTTAAGTAGTGTTTACCAGAGGGGAAAATACAAATTTCAGAATTACATGGAAACTTCAGGCCTTTCAAGAATGAGGCAAAATTATAAAACTGAAAGTTATGGAGCTACATTTACATCCTAGTCTTAACTTTTTTTTTTCCTTTATTTTTTGTTTTTCTTTCTTTCTCATGGAGTCATGTAACAAGGTAACAAAGGAAATCTAAAATAGTGTAGAATTATAAATGTTCCCACCTTTTTCACATGAAACTGTTCCTGGAAATAGTGCATACCTGCAGAAGAAATCCCTGTAAACTCATTTAGTTTATTCTGACAAGCTTTAAATCAGTGATCCGTTAAGACTGTGATGTACAAAGTGTCACATCAGGTTACGGAAACCTTGAACCCCCAGGAAATCTCACAGTGCTCCTGACGTACCAGTGGGGCTGCTGAAACTATCAGGTAACACTGAAAATCATTCCCTCTGCAACTGCTCTGCGTTCTGCATCAAGGTTTTTACTTGTGGTTATAAGACAGAAAAGAGAAAAAAGTGCAGGCACTAAAATAAGAGGATCATAGGTATTTTTGCTTTGGAACAGAACTGCTAATAAATAAGTACATTTGTCTGGGCGAAGGCTTATTTTGCCTTTTTTGGTTTTATTATATCTCCATCTCATTTCACCATCCAAATATTCAATTTCTTGTATATTACTCTCTTTCCCATCTTTTTGCCTTAATAGAGCACAATGTGGCTCATTGAAATTAGCCAAGGTCATTTAGTCTGTTCTGCTGTCAAGACAAAGAAGTCATGGACTTGGTGATTTAATAACTTTCTATCACAAAATCCTACTGCAGTGAAGCAAATTAAAGGTGGCTGGCAGGGGGATAGAGCAGTGGAAGACGTTTGAGTGATGTGATTTCATCCCATCTTTTATGGGCTGCTGCTAAAGAGATTTTTTAGGCCAGAATGCACAAGCGAACACCATTGTTAAGGTATCAGGATTGTCTATGTGGCAAATTAAGTGTAGAATTTAAATGTTTGATCACAGATGATAATAATATATGATAACAGATCATTATGTGGTACATAGTTTGTATAGAGTGTTGTGACCCTGTCTGCTGAAGGAGCGATGTATGTCTTGTCTGCTCCCAATCAGTATTTCCATTTCAATTTGCAGTATTCATTTTCCTGAGAGAAAACGTCGGATAATGTGCCTTACTGGCAAAATCAAGTGTTGGTCAGTTATGGCCTCCCTGAATACTAATACTGATTAGTTTTCCTATTTAGCGCAAGTGTTTTTAAATACATATACTTTCTTCAAGGTCATGGAAGCCATGTTTACTGTGGGAAATGCAGTGTTGAATGGTTGCACCATGGAGTTCTTTTTAATCTTCTTTATGAGATAGAAGTTTAAAGATGATAACTCCAGTATTTCACTTTTTCTATCATTCTGTTGCCTAATAAAATGCACAAAGTGTAGTAGACATACTAATATGTCATAATGTAAACAAGATCATGGTAGTTAAGAGGGCCAGTTAGTCGTGATGATAGTTAACTGGCTCCTGTTCAGGGCTACACAAACCTACTGAAAACAGCTACAGTCAGTGTCATAGGGGGATGCGATAGAATGCTCTGAGAAAGCTTTGTTCTACTTTCCAGGGATTTAGGTTAAATGGTATTTGTTGCCTGCTGTTGTTTTTGCCTGCTGTTACTGTTTTGAGGCTGCCCTCTATTGAGAAAAGAAAACAAACATTTAAGCTCATACTATGAGCATCCCCTTTTCAGTTTTATTCAACAATTTTTATTATCTTCCTGTTGATTAGTGTGTATAGTTACCTGATTATTTTTCCCTGTTACAGCTAATAAAACTCTTTAAGGAATTAATGCAAGAAATGTAAGCTGATTTTTGTACAAATAAATTTCAAAGTACTTTTATGAAGGTAAATATTCTGGGCATAATCTCTGTAGCAGGAGTTCTAGATATATTCACATGGCAAAAAAACTGAAACTCATAAACTCACCCCACAAGCAGGAATTGTAGCTGCTGCCTGGCTCCCATTAGCTCACATCACAGAGTATATCTTAACTGTATTTTCGATATACAGGCATCGGAGACAGCTTTTCAGTGAGGAGAAACTAGGGCCTGACACCAAATGCTTACGAAACACTCGTAACCTTGAGGCGTAGGGACAATGATAGCACAAGGTTTATCTTCAGCTGTTGTCACCAATATTTGGGGTGCGGGGGACAGCTTAGATTTACTGAAATCTTATTTAGGAGTAATGCTTTTTTCAGTTTCCTTTTGAGCAATTTTACTTTTTCAGAGTATACAGGAACTTTGAAATTAGACCTATAGGGTAAGAATTAAATCAGTATTTCTTATATTAACTAATAGTAAAATTTTATCTGATGAGGAAAAATGCATCTGAGGCATTAGTCCATCAATAAAACACGATTATTAAATTTCCATGGCCTCTTATTCCAGTGAGATTATTTGCATATTCATTGCTCATACCAACAGATTTTTAAAATAATTGGGCAACCTGGTGTTTGAAGTGAAAAAGCAAATTAAGTGAAAGGCACATGTGCTGAAAAACATGGTTTTGGTTGTCCTAAAGCTATTCGTAAAGTTGACGTAAATTTATCGAATTGAAGATGGAAAAGAAGAAAGAAAAGAGCTAATTCTGGGGCTAGCATCACATAATTTGTCAGAAGTGCAGTTGTCAGTTTTCTGCCCCAGGAGTCCTCAGCCAAGCTAAATTACGAGACTCGGTCACTCCCTGCCTGAGGGGATTTGTCTTCCCAGCTCCTTATCTTCCCAAGGTGAATAAAGAAACGAGCAAACTACAACTTGTTCTGAGTGGGGGGTGCTTTTGCCCCTCATGGCCCTCTTCTCTGTGGAACAAACAGTTAAACATTTATTAGAGCGAATACTTGAAGCTCCAGGAGTGTTCATTGTAATTCTCACGGCAAAGAGTCAATTCTGGTCTCTCACTTGTTCCCATCTCAACAATTATTTGTGTATTGTTAACTGAAGTGGGTAAATTCTGGGAGTTGTGGTAGGTGTAGTCCCACCCGGAATACATATGCCTCTACACCTGCCTGGCCATGTATATACGGCATACACTGTATTCTGCCTTTTCACACAATACAATTTATAGCTGAAAAAAAGAGAACTCGTAAATTTTTCTTCTAGGCAAGGACTTTAATTTCTTACCGCATCCCACTTCTGCATTTTGCAATTTTAAGCTCATGAAACTGTATAATCAAAAGGTCTAAGTCATTTTCAAGTCATGTAATATAGTTTAAAAATTAAAAGTTACCATCATTTCTTAGACTATGATAAACAAGTCAAGAATGTCACCAGCCATCTTAAGTGACATTGATAACATTCAGTGGTGTGAAGAAGTTCGCTTTGACACTTTGAGAAATAACTCTTGGTCTTCCACTCAGAAGCAAGAACATGCACAGAGCATACAAAAACTGATTTACTGAATTCGTTATATCCTCTCTGGAAGACTTCAGTCATCTTTTCTCCACAAAAATCTGTGACAAGAAAGCGTAACTTAGTCCTTTAACTCACAGGAGTAACACCTATAATTTGAGTTATCTGTGAAATGTACAGATTAAAATACTCTGAGATGAAATGGAAAGAGTTAAAAATTGTGGGAGAAAGAAAAGGAAAAGAAGTGGTACCATGGGAAAGTACAGACAGTAAATGGCAAGTAAGAAGAATCACTGGAAGCAATCAAGTAGGAACAAAAACCAGGAAAATACAGAGACCAGTCAATAAAAAGGTTCAGTATAGTCCTTTATATGAGGGCTAGTAAAGCAGACCTATTTTAGGTCAGTGCTCTCTGTTTGGAAATACGTGTGTCAAGGAGTAGGAATGTGTTCATGTAAGAAAACAAGAGTTTGCCAGGAGACTCCGTAATCTAAGAATATTTTCTCTTTTGTGAAAATGGTTTTATTGAAAGCATCATCGCTGTGCATGCAACAGTATGAGTCTGTATGGCTCATCATCATTTCTTCGTGGTAGTTACACCCTCAGCCCTTTGTGTCTCTGATTGCTGGTACTGGTCCTTTAGAACATCACAGATTTTGCCATAGTTGCTCCACATACCACTTGTCTTACCAGTATGCAAGGTAGTACACAACATGTGTTTTAAATGGTCAAAAGTTATGATTTGTCATCATGTTCTTACAGATTTTGAATTGAAGAAACTGCACACTTCCATACTACATACTGCAAACATCCATTCCCTGAAATTTGGAGAGCCAAAAAGCACCTGAAACTGTGAAGTTCAGAAAATTTGCAGATGATATAAAATGATACTGATATATGCTTCAGTACTGTTCACTGAATAAATGTAATAGAATTGTAATGCATGTGATATACATATAATCTATATTGTGGGCATATAGCAGAATAAACAGATTAATAGTTTGTACTAATATTGTTTTTTTAAACCCAACACATTATGCCATGGAAATATAGACCTAATTTACTGTTCTCTATGCAGATAATATCCTCTCAAGTTAAGTTCATTAACAACTTCTTCAAGCGTGAAGACACTTGTTAAAAAAAAATTAAAATAAGCAGTGTGCAAGAATAAAAAAAAAAATAGGATGAAACCTGAATCCTACTGGAATTAATGGCAACGTTCCCATTATTTTAGGCTTCTGAACTGAGCCTATCCAAACCAAAAAATGTGCTTAATTTTTTTGAATCACTTGTATTCAGGTGCTGTTTAAGCATTTACATATGCAAAAGGATTTGTTTTGTTGGGTTTTTTCTAAGAAACTCTAGGAAAATGCTACATCTGGAGAAGGATGAACCATATTTAACGTTCAGGATGTGACCATGATCCACTCTGTGCAAAACAATAATATTTTGTAGCATGCAGCTGTTTAATAAGGCTGCTATAGTTGTATTGGCTGCTTTCTGAGCATCTCTTTTTAACTGGGGGATATCGTGGTAGAACATATACTACGAAATCAAACTTTCTGAGACTATATTTAGCATCTTTCTAAAATAATTTCTGTCTATCCAGTTATTCTTAAAATCCACTTACATGCAGCAAAGTATTAAAAATGCTGTTTGGAAGATAAGATATCTTATACGTGGGATGGCTTAATGGAACAATGGACCATTGTCAGCCTTCCCATTTTCTCAAAGGAAGTGATGACCACTAAGATTAAGAAAGAGGAGGAATTAGCAGCAGACCACATTATGGTTCCAAAAATAGGTTTATCCGATGCACAGTGACACATTTCTGACCCCTTCATGATGCAGCTTGGTTTCCACACGTGTGTGAGGTTCCATAAGAGCTAATGTCACGTTCCTAGAGCCAGATCAGACAGAGAGAAAATGTCTGTGTTTTAAAATAAAAGACTCATTTATAGCAATTTAAGCCCCAAACACATCTCTTCGGCCTTCTATAGAAGGTCAGAATCCTTGCTCATTAAGAACTGTATATGGTCTTTTAAACAAATGCACTTTTTAATTACCAGCAGGCAATTCAGCAGAATTTGTTGCTGTCTAAGGTTTATTTTCTAATGGTCTTGCATATTTGGCAGCCTCTTTCAAAATTATGCATCAAATGTAGGACCTGCCACTTGTTTAACTGACTTTTTCCCTCATTTAATGATGTGCATCTCCTAGAATTTTAGCAGAAGTGAATCCAGCTACATATGGGAAAGGCAGCTCTTTGTATCAGTTACGTACACTTGTAACACAACCATAAAGGTGACGGGGTCCCAGCCAAAGCCTGCTGACCCCCAGAGGATCTTTCTGGAGTAGGGACACTGGAGCTGTGACCTATGTACTTTTCTCAAATGGGATATATAAGAGAGAAAATGTCCTCTGCTGAAGGACAGGAGCTGTTAGTTGCTCTGCCCCCTCTTTCCAGGAATCTGGAATGCACTCCGCCTATTCAGAAACTATTCCTTGCAGGGTTTTTTTTCCCCCTGCTTTTAGGGTAAAGCCCTGGTACTTGAAGGAACAATCTTAATCTGTCTATTAATTTTAAACATGATAATAAGGTACCGCCATGGCATGCTGCCTCGGTGTTATTCTAAGATGATTTCAGCAACTGTCCCAAAATAATAGCTCATGCTCTGGACTGGTTGTGTCATCATTTTCATCATCGTTTGCTTAGTTGCATTCCTTGTTATTGACTCTTAAAATTTATTTATTAGAAACAAACATCTTCATTTAATAAGCATTCAGATCTTGATTTACTTGCTAAACAAAATTCTTGAACAAAAACAAAAATAATGTGAAGTCACATTTTATGTTCTATCTTAAAATATTTATGATAGAACAGTTCCATCTGGGATCAAGGCAGAAAGTGACATAGACTTACAGATTTGTGCTGGTTTTGGCTGGAATAGAGTTAATTTTCTTCATAGTAGCTGCTTTAAAAAAAGAGAATAGTTCACAATTCTGAAGTAGCAAAACATTTAGTTGTCTTTTTGCAGATTTGACCTTTTTTCCTTCATCAGAAGACAATGAAGTGATAGAAGAATGGTATGAAACATTTTTGTGCAGGTAATTTTTAGGTGTAAGAGTTGATTTCTACAGGAAAGCCATGAATATAGTTTTAAATTCTCAAACTAATGGCACGCAGTGGCATCAGGAGGATAAAACAGGACGGGAATAAGTTCTGTTCTGCAAATTGTTCCATAAAATGTGTACAGTTAGATAAAACCAAAACTGTTCTGACATCCAGAGTACTCACATTTAAGGTACATTGTAATTAAAAATACTTTTGCGAAGTGCAACTGTTCTGCTTTCTGCCGTGAGCTGACACTAATATTTTACGTTAAAAAATAATCAGAGAATTACTCAGAAATCTAAGTGGACACAGTGCGGGGCCCAGCCTTCTGCTTTCTGGTAAACTTGAATGTCCTATGATGTATAAAAAAGTAAAGTGCTATACTAGCCCTTCAGGAAAACCTGGGCTTGCTTCCTGCCCTTAACATGGGAGCTGGATGTTTTGATTTTTAGAGAAGGGAAGAAAACACAAGCGCAAACCACATCTCATGTTGGTTATAATGTCTGATATTAGAGGAAAGGATAAAACACAGTGATCTTCAAACTGTAATTTCCCCCTCTTGAGCTTAATGGAAAAATGCTTTAAACAGCAACATACCTTTTAGTGACATGTTGTGGATTATTGTTCAGATGAAGTAAAAAGGGGATCACGGGTGCTTCCTCTCTTACTGAAGAGGTTACTCGTTTCTACATATGTGTCCTATTTGGCTTTACAAAGGAGAACTGGATGAAAGACAAAAAAATGCCCTTACATGATCCCCAGAGAAAATCAGGCTTTCCACTATTTGAAAACTTTTTGTTTTGAAGTCCACCAATATGCGCCAAGTTTCTTTGATACTGTCTTGAAACTGTTGTAAAGACATGAATCATTCCAGTGCTAAAACTATTAAATTTGCGGGATGTAAGAACTAACAAACATTTCCTGTTAAATGCAGAAATTTGCAATCTTATGATTGACATACCTTAAAAAGTCCATACATTACATTTAACAAAAAATCGTTCTGCCAGTCCAGGAAGCTTTTCCCTCCTGATGCCAAAGGGGTCTATAGCTGGGAGGAGGCATTTGCAAAATGCCTCAGATTTTTAAGACTCATCGCAAAGTCAGAAAGAAGCCTTGCTGCATACCTAAGGATATTCATAATACATATGATGCATACCTAAGGATGTACATAAATCATATGCAAGTTCCCAGCATGCAGCAGGAGAGAGAAGCTGGGTCTAATGTAAATTCACATAGAGCTGCCCAGCAATGGGGCAGTTTTGAACCCCAGCTCTACAGACGTCCGTGTCCACCCCAACATGCTTATGAAAGGAACTGTAGTGCTTTCAAAGTATTTAGCCTTCCAGTATGTGCGTAAGAAAAGTCAGTCTGTTGGTCTTAATAAAGCCGCTGTCAGTGCTCACCAAAGGATCCAGGAAGCTCTCTTCAATATATGGACTGTAAATGAAAGTAGAAATTGCTGTTGGCTCGCGTTAGCACGAGTTACAATCATCTTCCAAGTAAAAAGTAATGTGAATGAAATACAATTCTTGTTAACGGATACATCTGCAAGCCTTTGCTTCTGACTTCAGCTGTGAATGTGCTTCTGACATCTTTCTTTTCCCCCTAATGAAGGCACAGCTGTGCATTTAGGGACTTGACAAAGAGTGTGATTAGGAGTTCTAGACTTCCAAAATAATTTATCTGCCTTCAAAAAGAGTTGTTATTAGCAACTAATTCTTGGTGAGATTTATTATTGTCTCATGTTAGGGGCATTTTTGGTGGTAGAAGCATGGAAAAGCTGTAGCCGTTCAGTATGCATCTTCCAGAATTTATATGGTGTTTCAATTTGCTTTTGAGGTCCGAATAAACAAGTCAGAGAGTCCATAACACCTGAAAACATTTAGTTCAAACAGAAATTACCGGGGTTTTCTTTGTTTTGTTTTGGGTTTTTTTTTTATCATTTCTTGTTCATTGCCACAAGTTTTACGGCTTTTGGATTGCCATTACTGCCTCCTGTGGGACACATTTTTGGGGCTAGCTGGATGATTGCTGCAAGTGAGAAATCTAAACAAGAGAACAAGAGCAGCTTTTAACTATGGTCGTTCTCTCCCAGCTTGTACACATACCAGCTGGAGTTTTCTCATAGTCATACCCTCTTCCTGAACATGGGAAAAGGTGAATAGGCAGCCACAGACCTACGCACTTTCCCTTACCGGCTCTCATCCTTGGTAGTGGTGTTTGCCTAATGGGGAGGTGGACTCTACTCATCCATCCCATGCTGATTATGTGCAGAGAAGTTACTGTGCTGCAATCTCCTTTACCTGTAATACATGTTCTATCCTGAATTCCTGTTCAAGACCTTGCCTCCCTGTGTGAAAGGATTATTAACGTAGACGAGAAGTCTCTTTGGGCTATGTAAAATATGTCAGAGATTTCCAAGGAGCTGACAATGCTGATGTTCAGCACTGTGAGTTCTGCTGGCAAGTAGCTTGGAGATGTTGATTGCAGTGCTAAACATACATCAAGAATGTATTTCATGCTTTAGGTGTAACAGAGACTGTTTTCTATTTTAAACTGACCTGCGCTATAGAAAATCCACTTTTAATTTTAAAAAGCTACTAATCATTGCCTCTCACTCTGGGAAGTCCTGTCGTATCGGAAAGTGTGACCATAACTAAAGCTTGCATATTTGTAATTCCAGTATTTGGGAAACTATAATCAGAACAAACTTTAGCATTAGTAGTAAGTTGATGATTAGGGTTTTATAGATTCTACTGCGATTATACTATATGTATTTCTAAAGACCTGATCGTTTACGGACTTAGTGCAAGTAGATGCTGGGATTCAGCTGTCGGTCTGAGGCATAGCCTGAGTACTTACTCAGTTTTTACTTAGATCAGGTGAGCTACCAGTGAGCAAGACTCTTACATAGGTAGTTTTGGCACAATAAGTGGTTTTCATGAGCATAGCCAATACGGACATTTTTTATTTGCGGCATTTTGCTGCTAACTTTGCAGAGGAAGGTACTTGCATCTGAATGTTAAAAATGACATTTTTTTGGGGAAAAAAATGTGTGTGGGAAAACTAACATAATTCATTTTGTTCTTTCTTAATAGACATTAGCCAACAATTTAGGGAGTTTTTAATAAACACTAATCTGAGTGGTTTTAACTTTTGCTGTATACAGAAGACTAAAATATTTGTAAATTAAAAAGTCAAAGGTGAATTTTTAAAACAATTTTATATTAGCTTTTTAGTAAAACATCACAGAAACTCTGCCCTTTTAAATATGAAGAATATAGGCTTTGGCGTTTTTCTTTGCATGCTGATGCATTTTAAGAAGAGAGTTGCAGAAACGTCCGATAAATCCACACTGTATATAGAGATGTTTACTTCAGAGAAAGATCAGACAATATATTATAGCATTAGAATCCAGAATTTTGGAAAAATAGATTTTATTCATTGTGATAAAGATTTAAAATAATCACTGGAAATTAAGATCTCACAAAACATGAAGTATTTTAAGAATTTGAAGATTCCCTGCGTTTGGATCAGAGGTGCCTTGTCTCTGTGATATTGTCATAGTAACTTTTCTGGGCAACTTGCAAAACACAGTTAGTTGATGAACTTGGGAAAACAAAACAGTTGATCAAGTACATTCTGGCTGTGGAGGGAGTGGAGGTGGTGCTGAGATGCAGGAGACCTGTGCGTCCAGGCTGGAAAACGCCCGAGGGAGAAGGAGGGCACTGTGCTACCTGAAATCACAGAGTTCAAATGGGGAATCTTCTTCCCGGTGCATCGTTATTCTTCCTGGGGTGTCCTCCCCTTGTTTGCTCTGAGCAGACCGTTCAGTGGGCAGGAAATAATGACTGATGCCGATATATGACTATGACTGGTATAAACCTTTGAAAGCACATCTAATATTACCTGGAATAAATAGCCATGCCATTGTAAAGAAGCTTACTAATTGTTTTTATCTCAATCCATATATGCTATTTTTAGAGAGATGTGTGTCACCAGCTGCGCTGTAATTTTCTTTTAGAATATAGTGCTAAAATTTCTCTAGTCTCCTCAGAGAGTCATCTAAAGATGGATGTTTTCAGAGAAAAAAGAGATACATAATCCAAAACACTGTAGGATAAAGCTTTTATTACTGTTTTGACGTTAATTAGAATATTCATTCATATTTTGTGTCAAAAAGGTTTTAAAAAATAAAGTTTGTGTTAAAAATTGCAGATACTTAACATCTTTAAGAAAATCAAGAGATGTATTGATGTTCTGGAAAGACACGAAAAGGTCTAATTAGTCTGTATGAAATGGAGTCCTTGGCACATTAGGCAATTGCCTCTCATACTGGCCATTGTATTTGCTGTCATTCGTTATTTCCCTTCCTGGTGCCCTGCATAGCTGGTTTGTCAAGGATTGGAAGTTTTGTGTCGCAGAGAAAACTCTGACTTGATACAGGGAATCTGGTCTGTGGCTTGAACTCCTGGGTACTAGGGTAATAATTATTACCTTATAATAATTATAACTAGTCACTCCAGAGACAATTATCACACGCTTAAGTATGCATATAAGGGAAAACCAGTTGGTTGGTACATGAAGTCAGGATCGATGAGCCTGTAGGGTACTATAGTATGAAATACAAACAACGTGACTGCTATATTCAGAACACTCAACAGGCCCTCCTAATGAAAAAATATACTAACAAGAGTAGAGAAAATGTTGCCTGCTGTGCCTCAATTAAAAAACAAAATAGTTTCTATGAAATTTGATTGATTTGCAAACTAAAAGAAAGTTCAAGGGGGAAAACATAGCACAGACTCCAAAAAATTGCTAACAGCGCTTAGCATTTAAGTAAGAAGAATCACAAATTTAGAGATTTCAAAGGAATAGTTTAAAGGTTTGCTTTTTCTCCGTCCTTTACCAGTTTGTGTAATAAGAATCAATGGCTATTTGCCTTTTAAGTTCCCGTAATCTCTTCATGGAGTGAAAATTTCAGAATATGTTACCCTCGTACAGTCAAATGCTTTGTGGATTTATATTGATGATGATCTGTAGCCTATTTGCAGCGGTGATGTGTGCTCCTTTTAATCCATCCATCTTTCAACAGTGACAAAAAATGGCTGTTCTCTTTTTAGACATAAAGTTAACTTCAAAAAGGAGATGTCAGTAAGTAAAAGAAAGTGATTCTCATCTTTTAATATCACCACAAACCCATTTTTTATTGATAGGTGCCAAAAAAGGTTGCAATCATTTTGCACTGCTTTTAAAGCGGTGATAGCTTTACTTTGAGCGCATTAGATCTGCACTGGTGACTTAAAGAAGGCAGCAAGTACCACATGGTTGTTGTTACTCGGAGAGAAAATGATGAAGTTCGTAAGTACAAGAGTTAGGTATTTTAATCATTGACAGGAATGATTAAATCTATTAATCATTTTGTTGTCCTTTGACTAATGTTCTATTGTTGGGCTTGATTTGCCAATGCATTCATTTGTCGCTTGTTATTTTGTCACTGAATTATAATTTCATTATTCTCTGACCTTGTTTGTCCTTCGCTCCTGCAATTGCAATGTGAGGGTGGTTGAAACCATTCGGATAAAATAAAAACCAATCCAAAGTTCTGTTTTTCAATGAAACTGCATGGAGCATAAATCTTAGTTAGGTTCACCTGATTGTCTGCTGTGGCTGCAGCCATGACTGCTGGCAAAGGACCAAACACAATGAGACAGTCCAACCTGGAGAACTACCCGGGCAGGCCAGGAGCATGGTGAACTAGACAGCTCCGAAATGTCTGATGGTCCATCATAAATTCTCATAAACTGCAGTCTGGGGACTGTTGAAATTCTATTTTGAATTGTTTTAGAACTAATAAGCCAGATACTTTGTATATATGTATATTTTTATATTTCTGTTATTGCTTCAGTAGTTACTTACAGCAAAATGAATTGGCTTTTGTTTAACTGCAAAATATGTGCAACACCTTTCCTCTTATAATTTGGTGCTATAGATAGAAAGTACAAGACTACTTTCATTGTAGAGTATTCCATGCACTAAAAAACTAATATAGTAGAGTAGTTATTCATGGGGGGAGGTGAACATTTTTATGCCCTAGTTTCCAGTGTGTAGGGAAAAGCTGATGTAACATCTTGAAAACAAGAATTCGGAGCACTCCAAAATGTTTGAATTCTAATCTTCCCCAGAGTTCAAGGTTACTCTGGCGTATTGATATAATTTTCACCCACTATTCGTATTTTACACTAGCATGGAGCCAGAAGTACTGGAAAGTCTGCCTCAGAGGACTACATCTTAGGTTGCAAATTAAATTTCCTAAGCATTTGTATATTAGCATGTGTATCTAAAACCAGACCAAACTAATCAATCTTTCTACCTGTAACTACTATTATGATAATAATAATTAATAAGATAACGGATCTCAAATTTGAGTGATAAACTTTCCTTTGGGATAATGGGACTGTGTAGAAAAAAAGATACAACAAAACCCTTCACTTCTGAGGGATTTTGTATCATTTAAATTGGCATCACATGAGAGATTAGGAAACAAGAGAGACTGTCCTTCCCTGCTCTGATAGCCTCCAAGATAACACTTTTTTATGATTACAGAATTCACCTGTTCACCAAGGTTAATAGCTGTTTGAAACAGTGGCTTCTCTTTGGTTTGTATCCTGTACTGCAGCAGGCATGTTAATAAATGGTTCTGTCTAATAGCTCTGTCTGGGCTTAAAGGCTTAAACAGAAGAGTCCGTCCCCAACTGAAACAGCGAGCTTGTGCCTTTCTTATATTGCGTGCTGGTGTTCTCACTGGCGATCAGGGCACTGACTCCATGCCTTAAAATCTCCCACAGCTCCTCACCTTAGATTTGGATTCAGCTCTAAGCCTGTCATGGAGGATGGTTATTATTGTTGCTAGTTAACTGCCTTCCCCATCTGTGCATCAATTGAGGGGATATCCTCCCAAACGAAAACAAATCTGGCAGCTGCCTGGAAATTTCAAGCAGCTGTGCCCTATATAGGTATGGTTTTATGTGTGCTACTGCTGAGAGATCTGCAGAATTCACCACCACTGAGACTATTGCCCTGCTCACAGTGAATTGGGAATGTGATCTGTTAAAGAGAAAATTAACAGCACAATGAAAGAAGAATGTTTGCTTTTAACAGCTCTTCTTTTATCTTCTTTTCAGAGCTTGTTTGTGCTTTATCTCCTTCATGTTATGGCAGAAGTTATGAATGTTGATAAGCCAATGCAGATCCTTAAGTACTTAGTCTAGGAACTGTTTACCTATTCACACAGTGGAAGCTTGAGTCAGATTCAGTCCATTTTACCCAATTTATTTTATAAAAGCTGCCTGTAGAGTGTTTTGTGTAGCACGGAGGGCAATTTGGATTGAACAGGGTCATGCGTGTTCCAGTTTTAGCCTACATGTAACTTGCATCAATGTCCTTGGCTGTAGAAAGGGCAACAAAATGCATGTATTCCTAAATGGCAACGGGCTAAAGGTGAAAATGCAGTACACTGGGTAGGTGAGTAAAAACAGAGAAGAATGGCCGTGCCAAAGGCCTCGGGAATAAATGTCACAAAATGAGTGATTTAGATCGCTTGAAGAATCACCGTCAAAAGTATTAGCGAATGTGGTTTTAATATGATGTTGTAAAAGTGCGACTTAACAAAGTTCGATGGCAAGGTTCACTCGATTAATTACTGCATGGAAGAAACATACAAAGGAAAATTGAGTTACACTCGAGTTAGAATGATTCACAGAGAGACCGGAGACACAAAGTGTAAGAAAGACCCTCCCGTTGAGTCACGAAGTTCAGAGTGGACCCCCTTGCTTTCTGAACTCCTTCTCAGAGAGGAGTCTAGATGTGGCTGGGTCCAAGCCTAGTCTCAGACTTGGTCAATGGTTTACGTCTAAGGGCTTGTATATGCAAGGTTTCATTAGCATCCATTCAGCATGCAATCAACGTTACCAAGACAAAATCAAAGAAGTTACCAGACTACAAGGTTATGCGCGATACCGGTCGCTTACCAAAGATCTGCCGTTGGTAAAAGGTCTCTCTGCCTCGAGGAGCAACCGTGAGAGGTGTCCCAGCTCAAGGGGAGATCACCACCATGCAGCCACGCTGCCTAGCAGGGAGAAGCTGCCAGGAAGAAGGCTCACCTCGGCTGTCCTATTTATGGGATAAAGTGGTTGGCTCGTAGTCAAATTACATGCGATGGAAAAGGTATGGGTGAGGCTCCTTGTACCCACAACTTCCTTTGTTCCTTGATAAATGAGTCTTGGAAAAGCCACCCGCTATTCACGTGTTAATTGGGTGATGGGTGTTCCAAGTTCCTATGCATCGATGCTCACTGTGTCACTCTGCTCCTTTGTGGGCTTTCAGAGAACAGGCTGGAACGAGGGGAGTTCACGCCTGGCTACGGCTCAGGGCTTCACCCCTTCCGCAACCTGCACCAAACCACCGCTGGTTTGGTCAGGGGTCGAGCGCACCCATCACAATAACTAAGTGATGGGCCTGGCAGTGCTCCTCCTGCCTCACAAGTACTCTGCATGTGTCGAAACCAGAACTAGGCCTCCATGTCTCAGGTTGGGAAAGCACTGGGTTCTTCCGGTATTTTATTCCAAAGTGCAGGTGTGCTGCGTTCATTATCTTGACTATATTTTTTCTGTGAGGTCTATATAGACTTAACTTAAATTAGATGCTGTATTTTATTTTATTCTGAGTTATCACTATTAGAAGGACTAGGGCTGCTGTAATAAATTCCTTGCCTTGCATCCCAGATATGGATGCATTTCAGTTTGAGGATGACTCTTAGATAGCTTGCAATAACTTTTAATCCTTTTGCATGGAAGTTTATTACTGTTCAGCACTGCCTTGCATATTTTTCTTATGTGTTAATACAAGTGCTTGGCACTTTGAAGCAAAATAGAGGAATAAAAGCATAATCTCCCACACCAAAGAGCTGTGGTATGAAGTGGTTATAAGAAACAGTTACGAAATCCTAATGTCCTGCCCATACTTTTGATTTCTGGGAGGCTGATACATTGCTCCTGTGCCCAGCTGGAGGATTTGTGCAGCATGGAAGCTGCTGTTCTCCTGGCAGCCCTTGGCATGCGTGGGAGGCGGGAAGGCTCAGCATGCAGGTCTCTGAGGTTGCTGCACCTTTCCCTCAATGGTGTCTCAACGTCAGTGTCTGCTCGGTCCTCATGCTTTTTCCCAAAACACTTTTAAATCTTCTGCACGGAAATCAAATAGAAAATAAATTACTTGCATTATGTTGGGTTTAGTTGTTTTCTGACTTAGTCTAATGCACAGGATTATTCTCGCCAAAACAAATTACACATTAGAAGCAGTACAACAAAGGTATGTACTGTTTCAATGGAAATAAGTTGGTATCGGCAAAAGTGCGTAAATATGAGAGAAGTCCAACTGTGCATGTTAAGAAGACAATAAATGAAAGTAGGCTGTTTTTACACAATTTTTAAATAAAATCGTTGTTCATTACGGCACTGTCTGTGCTTTCGTCCCTTCTTCTGTGTTCTCCCCCTCTTCCTTGGTATTGACTTCTGGAAGTCAATAGTATTCTACAGAAGAGGGATTTGTAATTTGTGATTACAATTCACATGCTTCCCTAAGAACACTGCACCCTGCTAGAGTTATGCTGCCCTGGCCTAGAGGTGGAAGCAGACTTTCTTGACCTTGCACCCCATTGAGCTGAGTAATGAAGGTAGTGGAGAGCCGCCAAGGCATCAAAAGCAGCCACCATCCACTCTGCTGTCAGATTTCCTGATTTTTTTATTCCTTTTTTATCGCAATACTCAAATATAATCAAGTGTATTGTTGTAAATACCAGCATGTTATTGCCATGGATAAGTTGTGCTGAAAAATCTGTATTTCATGGAGTCTAAATTGTGCTGAATATCCAGAGTTATTCACTAGCTGCTTCTACTGTTCCTGCTGTTTTTTTATGTACTTCAGGGAAGTCATTTATGATGCTTGAGTCACCAAAGTTTAAGGTGACATGACAACCTGTAAAAGCATTTCAGTCTCCCAGAGACACTTACGTGCCATAAGAAAAGCAGTTAAACAACTGAGAATCTTGATGTTGATTTTGTCAATCTTCCTTACTGTCTACTTTCAAAAAAGGATTCGCAATTCAATATTTCACACTGACTAACCCCTCTTTGCCTCTGAATGACCAACATAATTGTGCAGTTCGCTCTGGCGCAGTGAAACCAGCGGGCAGCCACTGTCTGTCCTGCGCAGGAGTGTTAACCTTGTGAGTGACTTCTGTAGCACGAAGGCAAGAACAAATGGGGAATGTGCTGCTCTAATATTCCATACTGCACAAAATTAGAATCTATTTTAATGATGTTCCATTTTTCTTGTGTCCACCTCAACACTTACTCATATCAGATGTACTTTCTTTAAGGACAAGCTGCAGGGTCTTTTCTGTTGCCAATTCTAACAGTTTTTTCTACAAAGCTGGAACCCTAGAAGGAAAATGAAAACTGTTTCACTACTGGTTTTCCTCCTACATGGGAAGACTTGCAATCTACTACTCATGCTAAGGGAAACTCGTGGGAGCAAGGGCACAGGATAAACTACACTATCAAGAGCATTCATTGGAGTATGCCTGTCTTCTTGAAGAGAGAACTATTTCATTACTAGGGCATATATGCTGGGTTCATTTTAAAAAAAAAAGAGGTTTTTCCAGTCCATGATCTCTAGTCTCAAACTGGACGTGATGCCGGGCGTTACTTTCACACTTCCAGGCAGTGCCGACTGGGTGCTAACCGTCCAGCAATTCTGATTTGAAGTTTATTGGCCATCCTGCCAAAACATGGTGAATAATACGTTTCTTCACGGTGAAAAATACATTGTAATACATTATGTTTTAAGTTTTCCGGTTGGTTACAAAGCAGCTTTGTGTACTTAAATCACAAGCAAATGCCAGTCTCTCTCCTAGCCATGCATTTGCTCTATGCATTCTTGTCATGTTCAGAAGTGACTTGCTTTAACCAGGTCGGGTATGCATGTGTGTGGAAATACATGCAACGACCTATAAATGGAGCTAGTTTTAACTGGAGGTTGTAGTCATTTCCACAGCACTACCCAGCACCACTTAGGCATGTACACTGCCCCGAAATAGATGACTACTTCCCTGCTAGCTTTAACACGTAATTTTTATTGTCAGTTAGATCCAAGTCCGCATAACAGACTCCTGATATTCCCCTCAATCTCTTCAACCATTGAATTCCAAAGTGGATTTGACTAAACAGAGCCCATTTATATATACTCTCATGTAGTCCTGTCTGCATCATAGATAAGACAGTCTGCCCTGTCCTCTTTATCTCTAACATCGTCTTCATTGCACTTCTTAACGCTTGAAGCATACTTCAGTGCTATAGTCACTGTGCTATAGTCACTGTGACTGTATGTGGTCACCGTCACTTCTTTTACTATAATCACTATTCTATTGCTATTAGTCTTTTAATATCTCCTTTACCTCCTGGGAAAGTTCCACTTTCTAAGTTTTCTTTTTATTTTCTAACCCCTTACCTCAGTGTCCTAACACCTCGAGTGTTTCTTTTGACCTCTCCCAAATACATACGTAGGATGGGTCGGTTCCTTTGTCCAGTGTATCACCTATGCAATTACTGCTTCTTCAATCAGTCCCATCACAAGTACTTCACCTCTCCTTGTTGTTTGTAGTGGTACTCTTTGCTAAGTATCTTAAAAAAATGTATGTCTCTCGCAGTGTGTTCAAACTAGCACTGAAATTGCCTGAGTTGTTATGTTTTCTAGTGAATGTCCCCAACTTAAATAACCCCAAACCTGTTTTGTTTACTTTCTCTTCTGTCTTTTAAGTGGGTCTTCCTCTTCTCTTACCACAGTTCAAGTTCTTCTGCCTCTTTCCTGATGCATTCTAATGTTTGTTAGTTCAGAAGCTTCCAGACTATAATCCACTGAAGGTTAATTAATATACATCTCCATTTAATCATCTTCGGAGTCTTCCTTCTTCTTAGATCATTCCCAGTAGTCTCTCATTAGAAACCACCAGTTTCTCTTCTTACTCTGTAAACTTGAAAAAGTTGTGAAAACAGCAGAATTCTTCCTTTAAGCTGCCCTTTTCACTTCAAGGCAATTTCTAAACCTTTTGCCTTTGTCTCCTCTACTCCAGTTTCTAAAATTGCCAATGATTATAAGCAGACCTCCAGTCATAGGTGAGACTTGCTGCGTGATAGCATAAACGTGGCATTGAGAGTCTTCTCATGTTTCCTGTCTTTCCTCCAGGTCCTATCCATTGGTCTCTCTGCAAACAGCTTTTCCTTCTAATTAAAACTGAGTTGAGTGAGGGGATGTATACAGATAATCATCAGAAAAGTTCCTGGCAACTGTGTGTTTCTTCTGTTCTTGTCATACACATGCCAAGAGGACACATCATGTTAGTTTGTTGTGATAAACGTAAACGGAAGGACACATACACGTAGATGCATACAGGTAAATCGCTCCTCAGGTCTTAAGCCTCAAGACTATCGCAGTCAGTGTGATATCTGCTGGCTTATGTGAGCACCCATTTTCTGTAGTTTCTCATATCCTAGATCTGCTCAAATAAGTTCCAGTCTTTCTGTTGGGTAATCAGATGGACCTGAAAAAAAGGCTTTGACTGTCTGCTGGGGGGTGTGTTGCGTCACACAAACATCTTCAGTCTAAAAAAGGTACTGAGTTATTGCTAAACTGTTATCTCTTGAGTTGGGGGTAGGGGACCAGATATGGTGCTTACTTTCCCACTTGAAATACGTTACATTTTCAAACCTGGCACAAAATTTTAAAAGTAGAAGTTATTTTTGCTAATGGTCTTATGTGTGTGTATAAAGGCATGTGCAATGATGCCTTGGTTAATAACCACCACTTGGGAGGCTTTTTTACTGTTACTCCAAATCAACTTTTTTATGTGAGAAAAATGTTTTAAACTTTTTTCTCACAGATTTGTCTTGTCCCATATGTTCCAATACTATTTCATTCTTCTCGGTTTTCTCCTGATATATTTAGGGTTTTTTTGATCAGCTTTGTTTCATGTTCCAGAATTTTTCTTGTCCATGATAATCAATTTCTGACACTGGAAGCTGATAAGAGCCAACGGTAGCAGTAAATTCATTTAAGGGAGGCAGCAAATATGTATTTAATGCAAATGTTAATATTAAAAATCAGATTAAGTGATTTTTGGAAGCCTTTGTGGAACCAAGGCTGAGACACCTACAAAAATCTCCATTTAAATTCTATTTTCATTCCTGTTAGCATGTAATAAATACCACACATGACAGTAAGGAAACTGACTGAACAAGAACAACAACAACAACAAAAATACCGCAGAGAAATTTTCTATTTTAGCATCTCAGTTTTGGGGTTGTGTGTGGGGTTTGTTTTGGTTTTTGGGGGGTTTTGTCTTTTTTTATTTCCCTATATGCCATTTACAGGTATATTTTTAAATTTATAAATTTAGTTCATTTCCACAGCTTTAACAGATGTTACACTTTTGACAAGTATTCCCCAGCCAAAAGTCTGTGCATTTTAGTTATTTTAATGTCATTTAACTGATTAAAGATACAAAGGAAAATAATACAGACATCTCCTTTGAATCAATAGATTAAAAAATCATTCTGTCTTCCCATGCTCCTGCTTCTTTCCTTTCCTTAGGTTTTACAGTTCAGCCATGTATTGATTAAAAGAAATTATATACAGGAAGACTCCAAGGGATAAAAATTAAATCTGTAACGGTCTAAATGATTCTTAATTTTTGTCAGAATTTAAATTCAAATTCTTGGCAACTTTGAATGAGTGTAATTAAATTGATTTCAGTGAGATTATTTGAATTGTAATTGTCAGAACTAGCTTCTGAACCTAACCACACAAGCCTTTCTTAGATGAGTTCTCCAGTGAAATGCAATCAAATATACAAACTTGTGTCCTTGTTCATGCAAAGAGAGATAGATAGACAGCCTTTACCACATGTTCTACAGTATGAAAGATAGTAGCTCTAACTACTTGGAAAATAAATGTATAAATGTTTCAGACTGACAGCAGAGGCTCTGAGCACCTGTAATTTTAGTTGAAAGAAATGGACTTATGTGTTGTTCTCTCTGAACGGATTTCTGGAGTTTTATTACATGGTCAAATGTACTGTAATATTCAGTTGATTGTATTTGCCATTCTTCTTTAAATTCTTGATAGAATTCCAGACGTAGGTAGAGTACTTGTAGCAAATTTAAGTTTACGATGAAGGAAAAATACCTTTTTTCCTAAAGCACATCTGCATTTAATATAAAAGGAGACAGCAAGTTCCAGAATATGGAAGGTATTAAGATAATGTTATTTATTTACTAATTGTATAGTCTGGAGACATCAACAGTGCAAAAGGTCCCGTTAATATTCTGATGGTACTTTTTGAGTACCTCAGAAAGGTTTCTGCTTTATGTTAGAATGGATTCAACACTCAGTTTTTCCTCCCCACAAAACACAGGAAAATGGTGATACCCTAAAATACTCAAATGCCTGAATTAATCATTCTCACCGGTATTGTCATTGGCTAGAACGAGATTATGGTCAGACCATAGTTTCAAAAGACAGCTAAAAAGGTGTCAGACAATATTGTTATTTCCATTTTATAGATAAGGAGGAAAACCAAAAGGGTTTAAGTGACTTATCAGGAAGTCTGTTGCCTCACCAGGAAATAAAATGAAATTTCAAAGCATCTAAAAGATGTGGTTATAGGTCCTCTCCGTATTTTTATGGCGCTATAAAAGTAGTGTATTTGCTGACTTTCTTTTCAATGGGTGCCAATGAAACTGATCACTGGGTTAATTCTAAATACAGTTTTGCTGACTCGCCCGAACTATGCTGTCATATATTATTATAACAATTTATACATGCTGACGGTGTTATACTCTTGAGGGTGAAGTTTCAAAAATGCATTATTATTTATACTAACGTGTTAAGTGACAAGAAAATTCACTAAATATAAAAGCACGCTTGAAAATTACTCAGAGCTTTCACTGCCTGAGTGACCAGCTAGTGAGATTTTATGTATCGTTTCAGGGCCAGTTAGAGAACTTGTCTTCATAAATCTCTTTAGCATCTAGCCAGGTGATAAAATTCATGTCAAACATGACTATGCTGTTTATCATTTTATGTGCAAGTTTGTACACATTCCCACTCCTTCCACTACTATTAGATCTAAGTAGACAAATATGATATATATATCCTGTGAAAAATTGCTGATCAATATATCTTCCAGTGCTTGAAAATAAAGATTTCAGGTTAGCAAATTGATGGAACTCCACCGATCTTTGGGAAGAAGAAATCTTCATTGTTGGGTAGATTGTGAATTTCCCATGAGAACATACTTGATTAACATTAACATTAACATGAGATAATACTGAGAGATTATCAGTATGTTTTTTCCTAGACCGTAAAGTATGAATTAGTATAAAGCATTGCCAAGAAGTTTCTGTCAAAGTATGTTCTCCTGTTATTACAAAAGATTCCCTGAACACTCTAGAAACAATATGGGGACTTGTAATTACAGAGAAAAATAGAAGAAAATATTTATTAAGGACTGGGGGGGGGACGACGACACACACTTTCCCGACCTCCCCTTTCCAAGGTAAATAAGAATTTTCCACTTCTTGACAAGTGGTACCGAATATCAAAATTTTGTGGCTTGCTTCCAAATGAAAAAAATGAGCACTACACAACCAGAGCTTTATGCTCTTTGTGTAATGAGTATATTTTACACTACATGTGTTGGTCTTCGAAACAAAGAAGCCAAAAGCAGCCCACATGGGCAATTGCCTCTCATTGGAGAACTTAAACCAGAGATCTCAGGAGATCACTCTTTCTCTGTTATTGATTCTAGTTAGAGAAATCAAGATGGGCAGAAAACTTCCTAATTAATTGTCAGAGCTTCCTCAAAGATTCTCTATCCAAAAAGCAACACAATAGCATTTTCTTTTAAGACTAAAAGCTTGCTCATGTAAAAAAATAAATCTTTATCAGTTAAATCTTTAAATGTTTAACAGTGCCATCTGGTGACCTTTGCCATAACAACAGCAGTGTATTTCAGAGCATCTTTCTTTTGAGGATCTGAAAGGACTGCACAAACAACGGCGTATTACCAATTGAAAACCCTACTTAGGGAAAACCTGAGGCATTTGTTATTTCTATTTGTCTTCCTTTACTCTACAGCTTCCAAAACTGAGATAAGCTGGTTCATAAACTCATATTTTCTTCCTAATGATAACACAAGTGAAATAATACCTATGTAATATTTATAGCTATAAAGCTACCTGTAGAAAGACATATGCGGTTATTGCTGGGTAACCAGACATCAACACAATTAATAGTCCCTTATTGAAAGATTCTTATGAACTATGGTAGAATTGCAGGCAGCGTCTAAAGACGAATCACTGAAATCACCGATGAGGACCCCGTATCCAGTGATGCACCTTAACTCTGACAGTTTCCCTTCTTTTCTTATCCAAACTGATATTTTTAATATTTTGGTTTATTGTAAAACTCTTAAACTTTCAATGCCATTTCCCCCTCAGTGTCAAGGTAGAGGTAATGTATATTCTTAATCCTTGCCTCTTTTGTGCATTAAAATCTTAAACATTGCAGGACAGGGACTCTCTAAATGTGAGTTGTGGGAATCTCACTATTGATCTCTGGAGACTACTAGCAGCAAAACAAGCTGTTAGACATATATTCTTTTTAATTTAAAAATTAAATTTGCATTTGAATTTAGATTTTGAAAATGGTTTAGGAAAAGCAGAAACTAAAAATGCCATTGAATGTTGTTCTTCCTTCATGGTTACAAAATTAGTGCAAGAATACTCCTCCCTTCAGAAGAGGAAAGAAGAAAATTAAGTAGTTTAAGTGGTTTAGAGAGTTGTCCTCAAGCATCTACTAAACATGACATAAGGAAGCTGTTCATTGACTGCGGAGATGGTGGGAATACCTTTCTCAACGAACATGGAACACCTGCTAAGCTCTGAGACTTTCAGTACTCATTTGCACGCAGCATGCTTTGACATATAGAATAGATACAGGTAAATGAACAGAAATCGAAAACCGACAAACAGCTTAAAAGTGATATACATGTCTTCTACCTCATAAAGATGCACTTGTCAGTTTGCTGTTAACCTAATTAGAGGAAAAGTGAAAAATTGAAAACCAGACCCATGCAATGGGAGACCTTGCACTGCATGCAGCCTGTTTTTTCACATCTCTTTTAGTGACAATGCTTCTTCATTTTCTTATTTCAATGGACTCGTCACTAAGTAATTATTGCCTATCCTGCTCACTCCATCCATCAGTTCTTTGTCACACATTATTCAAAACTAAACTTTGACATTTTATTTCCCTTCTGAATTTCAGATTTAATGTGGTGTTCAGGTCTAGAGATTGTGGGAGTGTGTTTGTTTGCATAGTACACTTGGCTGCTGTCTTGCAAAATACATTGTGTGAAAACGTTACGTTCCTGCGCGTGAAGAGAAATGCTGCATATTACTGAGTTTTGTAAAGTTCTAAAGCTTTGTAGGGAATATATCTACTGGGTTGATTTGAATTTAAAAAAAAAAAAAAGTACTTTTTTTCTGGAAAACAAAGGTTGGTAACAGACTAGGACTTGGTGGATGTTTTTGGTGATTTTTTAATTGAAATTTCAGGTTTTACTGAACCATATGAAAGTGATGGTGAATTTTAATCACATTTTCAGAACATATTATCCTGAGATGCACAGAATTTTGGGGGAAGGGCCCTTGCTTTAACTGAAAAGTCTGTGCTTAAATCATTTCATCAGGAAGCAAGAGACACTGTTTCAAACTGTCTGCTTGGGTCAACATGAACTTCTCCCTGCCTCGCTTAACACAGTTTACTAGGTCATCATGCTGCAAGGTATTTTGTGTGGGCAGCTCTCAACCTCTGTTGAGAGCTGATTTCTCATTAAATTACTGAGATAACCTTTAGTGAAAAAATGGAGCCTAGTTGTCTATTTCTGGAGGATGAGTACTGAGTTCTAGAGTAATTATCTTTTTATCTTTTTGTTAAAATATATGTTTAACTTCTTAAAGTGGAACATCCTAACCAAGATTTTTCCTGAGAAGACGTAATTTCAAGTCAGGCAAGTGGGATCTCTGTTTCAGTCTCCCACAAACTGAGTATTGATGAGACTAGTTAGGGAATGACAGGCAGCTTCTTCCTGTCTGTTTTGATAATAAATGTCTACATTTGTCCTTAAGTTTCAGTGGCTAACTTTATTAAAAGTGCCCAAGACAGAAATAAAATACTTTGTAGAACTGGGGAGAAATTAGTGAAGAGCAACAAGTTTTATTGAACAAGGATGATGGAGTAACCTTTTTATTAGGAATAATGGAGCAAGCTAAGACTTCATCCTCAAAAATGGTTGTCCATGTTGGAATATTTTAGGGGTCTATAAAAGCATGAGTGATATGGATAGGAATTGTTGTTCAGTATCTCTTCTATAACAAAAATTACGGGGCATCAGACAAAACCGATGGGTGGCAGGTTGCAGAACAATCAGTAGAAGGTATTTCTTCAACACACTGGATAAGAAGCCTATGAAATTCTTCACCAAAGAATGTTGTAAATGTGCGAGTTTACATGGGTGCAAGGGCAAACTGAATACATGTATGGAAGAAAAATCCACTGAGGGTTATTGAATATATAGCAAATATAGCTTCATTAGGAAATCACTGACTGAATATATTTAGAGTCTGAGAGACTACTAAGGGGGAAGTATCACATACATGCCCTGTTCTTACTCTTTCCTGGGCATCAGAGGTGGTCATTGTTAGTAACTGAGCTGGATCCACCACTGGCCAAATGCCTTATTAATTCTGAATTACAAAATGTATGGGGGAAAGGTGGTTCTGCCAAAACTAAATAAATCAATATTTGTGAATATACATTTTTGGCTGATCCAAACATTTTTTTTAATTCCTGTTTTTCAGTTTGCTCAAGGGATTTGGTGAAGGAAATAGAATTAAAATTATATAGTCACAGGTGCCTCATTTAAACTTATATACAGTCTTATTGGTTCCACATCCAGATGTGTATTCATGAATAAATAAGACATATTGATCACAAGAAAGATAGATAATTTGATATGTATTTCCTTTTAAGAGTGGTCAGATCTAGGCCTTATTCCAACTACTAGATTTCTATTTGATTTGGGTTTTTTTCTCTTTGGTATCATCCTTATTTTATCCTTGGATTAGCAATAAATCTAATTTCTAGAAAAAAATAGAGTATACTCTACCATATATCATTTCTAAACCTCAAAGTGAAAGATCTCTCATCTTTGAAACTCTCAAACCCATGCAGCGGAGACAGAGTTTGATGCATACCAGTAGGAGCAATTATCTGTGTCCCAGAGGATCCTTCAGTTTGTGCTAATGCTGATACCTTGTTTTGTACACAGGTCATGAATGCTCTAATGACCACAATTCATGTTGGCATTTAGAGACCAGGAGAGCACACTGTGCCCCCCCTTGCTTTACAAGACTAACTGACACAAACAATCAGGGCAAAATCACAGGATATATGAAGTTGCTTTTATCATGTCAGCACAACTAACAATGCAACAATTAAATGTGTGTAAGCATTTCCATTATAAATACAATGCTTGGCATTTAAGGTCTCAGCTGCTAAAAATCCCAGTAGATAAAATACAGTTTTCTAGCTTGTTTAAAAAAATTAAAATAAAAATCAACATCTATTAAAATAAAGTACTTCATGTTCGTCAAACTTTCTTTTAAATGGGATAATGAAAAATTTTAAATGGGATAATGAAAAATTTTAAATGTGCTAGGCCACCTGATCAATGATTTTAAATGGTGACACGGCTTTACATTGTGCAGTAGGTTACATTCAAACATAAAGGCACACCTAGGGAATCAGTTCGTTCAGCTTAAGCCAGGAAGGAGTAGCAATGTACATTGCACATTGTTTTGCCTGCAGAGTTGCTCTGCAAGGGTGAAGGGTGCAAGGGGCGGGATCCTCCCGGTGTGCCTTTCAAGGGCCACTCCGCTGCCACGTTGGCGGCAGGCTCATTTTGCACACAAGCATGTAACCTCCTTAACGGGAGTGCTTGGGAAATGAACGGGAGTGCTTGGGAAATGTGGTTCAGAACCAGCTGAGGTGAGCGCGTGCCTGCATGGGTATGTCCAATCCCACCTGGGCAGCGGCACAGCTATCGCTGGTTGTCTCGTCATTCTGGTTCCTGTTCGGGGAAGCTCTTAAGACATGTCTCAAACATGATGCATGGTAGTAGTTTTATGCGTCGATTTATGCCTTGCTCTCTTCTCTTTTCCGTATTTCCTGCAATTACAGTGTTATTTACAAAATTAGTGCTGAACTTGATAGTTGTTTTAAATCTTCTCATTGTAATATTGTGTATTTTATCCCGAACTAGAGCAGTGGGACCATAATTTTAGCAATTATAGATTCTTCCTTCTTATTCAGTCAGGCAGGAGCCCATCTTTGCTGAGTTAATTGCTGAGTGGATTACATGGAACAAGTTAGAAAACAGCACATATGAATGAGGTATATGAGCTGGTCATCATAAAGTGTGTTTTCCAGGCAGTAACATTTATGTAAATGTGCTTGCCCGATCTGAGCTTTGGAAAACTTTGATAAAGTATAATGCAAAACACTAATTGGTGAATGTATCAAGAGTAGAACCAGGAGGGACTTCAGTGGATAAAGGTGTTGATGACAGATAGGTCTTCTGAGGCGAGATGGTGACTGAAGGGGCGTCTTCAGACAATGCAGTTTTCTTTTCTGCATTTTATTTCTAAAGAGAACAATGCAGTGAGATGCTGAAGTTTGCTAATGACGTTAAACAGTTGGGAGAAGTCAGTTCAAAGGAAATGATAATGTTCTAAATTACACAGCGAGATTAAGGGAATACACAGAGATGTAATCAAGATACAGGAGAAAATTAATTCTGAAAATAAAACAATAGTCAAGCTATAGCAAGGGTGTAAAGTCATCCTGTAAATATCTACATTCTGTAGCATCAAATTTGTGAGCTTGAGTGATCAGTTGGCTTCTTTCTTCTTCCCCACACTCCTTTGGAAACATAACTGTCTTAAATATTTTAAATACTGAGACAGAGAGGCCAAAGATTGAGACCTTGCAACTGCTTCTGCAGCTCTGAGAGGTTTGCTCTAAAATGTTCCTTTGAGCCAAGAGCGTTTGCTACTTTGCTCTTTTGAGCTATTGCTGAAGTGATTCAGCCTCAGCTCGAGTATCAACCCCAGCTCGAGTATCAACCCCAGCTTAGGTATCAACCGCACTGATGGAGATGACAGTGCAGGAACTGAGTCATCAGTGCTAAGGAAACTAAATAAAAATAAAAGCTCTACGTCAAAGCACGAACTAGGAAGGAACTGAGATCACAGACAATTTTTTTTTTTTTTTTTAGCTATTTATTTATCCCTATGGATGACTGTGGGAATTCTAGAATAGGATTTTTAAAGCATTAGGAAAAATGGTAGGAATGCACAGTTTATACTACTAAGTTAGTTTTGTTCCCTTTTATTTATTTTGCTTTTGATCATGAAAGATCTTTACCAGATACTACATAATTATTGTCAGATATGTTAATTTTTTATTTTACGGAAATTCAGATATCAGATTAAAACAAATTCCACTAAAATACTGTGCCTGTTGCTTTGTCTAAATTGCAATGAAAAAATAATTACTATTTTTGCAGTGTAGATTTGCACATATGAGGTTGCCTCTTTATTACAGTTACGCAAGCGTGGATTTTTAGACCACTTTATTAAATGCAAAACTCTGTATCATTTTCTGTGTACACACTGTATACATTCTGTAAGCTGTCGGGGAATCCATACACCATTAAGAGAGAGGATCAAGGACTAAACCTAAGTGTCTGATAGTTTTTACATGCTGTAGGATCCCCAGTCTTGAGCTGTTACTCCACATAGGCAGAAGTCTCCCACAGATCCTTTGTCAGGCACGCCCGCCCTGTGCAAGGGCTGTAATTTGTATTGGAGATACGTTGTTATTACAGGAATCATTTACCGTAAGGACTTGAAGTGCTTCATCTCTGTTGATCTGTAGCTAGTCTCCCTGAGATACTAATGTCCCTTCATCCACAGATTAGAGTGTGTAGCTCATTTATTTGATGAAATACTTTTATATTTGTGATACTACATGATTTATGTAAGATTAAACATCCCCATTTAAATATATACATGCTATTTTTTTTCCTAAGAAGGAATGAACCTAAAAAAATTGAATACCAGGTGCTGGTACAAGCTGTTTGAATGACTTGAACGTATATGCCCTGGCTGGCTTCCGATTTTGGCAGATAAAGAATGAAGATTTCTTGCATTGGTAGTCCTTCTTGCTCCACCCTGAAAAAGGCAAAGCATGTAAAATGAAGGAAGCCACACCTAAATATGTCACAACATCAAGAAAGTTAAGTGGGAGCAAATTTTCCTGTATATCTTTTCCCCACATGTTCATTTTTTTTGTAAATATTAAAATATGTGAAATATTTTGTTCTGTGGTATTCCTTGGAACATTTAACAAAAATACTGGTCTGTTGTGACTGCACCTATTACATGTCATTGTTCCATCAATTTTTTGTCACAATACATGACGCACATGCATCATAGATCACACAATTGATATATGCTCCCATTCATCTGATGCACCACGTAAATCACTTCAGATAGTGATATAATATTTTAAAGAATTGACAGAACCAGTTCAGCTAGAATTGTTTTTCTTTTCTATCGCTGAGATGATTGGGTGGAAATAAAGAATGGAAAGGTTCTTGGTAGGTCAGAATTTTATGGGTCTTAAGACAAGAAAAAGGTGCAAGTAATCAGTGACCTTGCACATAATTGACCTTGACATTAAAATCATTGTACGTAGATAATCTATCAATAGAAGCAATACAGAAAGACATGTTCATAGTGCTGGAACAGAGAAACTGTGCTTAACCTGAAACTTCTCACAACAAACAAAATAAGAATCAAATACATTGCATTCTAGAGAGCATTGTATGACTAAGTTGAACAGTACGCATTACCAGTCTGAAGATATCTGGGATATCCTATGAAATACCCAGCCAAACCTTTGAACAGACATTGAATAAGAAAGCTTCAGACAGCTCTTCCCTCTAACTCTGAATGCAGAAATTTTCCAGGCTAATGATTTGACCTTTATGTTGTGTAAGAGAAGCACATAATTTTTCAGGAGTGCACAATATAAATGAAATGTGATCTCCTTTACAAAGTAGTATTTAGTCACCAGAACTCTCTTGAGAGCATTCCTATATTAAATACATATTATAGACCAGATACAGCTAAACTTTGGAGGTGGATGTGGATGTGGTTAAGCATTTTGTTTCCTTTATGCCAATGGAATATACAACATCTGAGCTTAATGCTTTCAACAGTTAGGACTTTACCCACTGAATTAGATGTGCATTGCAAGTGCTCACTGGCTTCCAATTCTAACAGGGTCCACTATGTCCTCCAAGGGAAAAAAATGTATTGTGTTTGCTAGTAAGAAATTTCCATCAGCTTTATTTTTTATTAATTTTTCATTTCTCCTTTTATTTACCTTTCAAATATACTACCCCTTTGCCTATTTTATTTTAAGATCCTAGCCTTTTTTAATTGACCTTTTCATCATGTTTGGATTTGGCAGGTGAGATACTACTGCTCATCATCCTAGTAGCGCTGGGAATTTCAGTGCATTCAGCCGTTGCTGTATATTTCTTAAAATTATCAAATATGGCCTGTTTGGAAGAAAAAATTGGGAATGTATAACCTTGCTGAATAACTCATGACAACAGTTGTAATAAACACTATGTATTACTAAGCACATATAAAACACGCGAAGATGAGCTTTCCTAGCATTAGGAATCTATACAACTCTTACAGCTTCTCTACCTACATTCTCAGCTGGCCCTATACAGAATACTTTGACGTGGCCCAGGATCTCAGCAGAGTTTCCTAACCTGCGCAGGAGCCGCACCGCCCTGCCTGCACACCACATGGGAGGGAAGCGGCTCGTGACCGGGTCAGAGAACAGCATTGATTCCCAATGCAAGTTTATAACAGGTGTTCAACTGGGTGAGATTTATGAGACGATAATCAGATCTTAGCTAAAAGATGTAGTTCGGTTGACTTCATCTTTCACTTATGGAGGTCTACGTAAGCTGTCTTAACTGTGCAGTTTTAAAAACTTTCACTACTGTTGTGCATTACTCCATTGACTATTATGATTCTGACAATAGCTTTGTATATTTTTATGGCAGATTTTGTTATAAAGCCAAAACTGCAAATTTTAAAATACAGATATTTTCAGGACCCATAATATATATTTTAACTTAACCAAGAAAGCAGTAAATTGACAACATTTTCCTTTTTTTTTTAGAGAGCGGAGTCCTTAACACTCTGTATCTCAGTGTCTGGCCACAGAGAGTTCTACAGTGTCTACATTTTCATTTATTGGGAGGAAGTTCTCACTCACGGCTTACGTTCACAGTGTAGGTTAGCTTTCTGCAGAATTGTTCACACATCTTTCATACATTTCAAAGGTTTTAACATGCAACAGAAAATAACCTATTGCCTAATATAACAAACAAACTGATGAGGCAGGTCATGCACTGTCACCACCATTAGCCTTTTGAATACGGCCAGGTTCAAAGGCCATGACTTTAAATTACAACAGGCCTTGGCTTGCTCTGCAAGCAATCTCTCCCTCTCCTTTGGATCCACTTCCAGTTGCCAACACCTTCCTTTTACGTGGTGTGGGAATAACGATTGAACTTTCTATCGTGTCTAGGATGTTAATGAATAAGAATCCTTTAAAATGATGTTGAACCTGTTGAGATTTTTAACTTTGCAGAAATTCAAGCAGAGCAATTTAGGTGCTTGAGAGCCATGGTTAATTAGAAGTTTCCCTGCCTGACCTAAGTGCATCAAACTGTGGGAATGCTGATATAAACAAGTTACTGTATAACCCAGAAAGGTTATTTAAATTGTTGGTCAGGAAATAAAACAAATGTAAGAAATTATGCAGATAAGTTAATAATACAAGAAGCATTGATACTGATTAAGGTATATAAAAATAAATAACATATATTAACATGCATACATATATATATTAACATATATATACATAAACTCATATACACAATAAAAATTAGACACCGTAATACATCAGTAAGTATAGGTAAGAAGTATTTGGATACATTCAATTATTAAGATCAACATGTAATGCCTGCTCCCTTGGAGTGTATCCTGAGTGAAGTTTGGGTTGTTTTTTTTTTTAATTGGGTAGAAACTTACAAAATGGCCCGAGGCTCAGTTATACCTTTGATAAATGACCAAACAGCATGGAAAGTTTCTGCCTTCTTTACTAAACGCTCAAGCAGAGCCTCATAGAAATATTTCTTTCATTTCTTTCCAATTTCAGTTTTTGGCTGGATCAGTTAAGTTTGTCTTTACTGAACAGTGCAAGTGCTATCCCAAACTGGAAAGTGTCTTAAAAATGGACTTGCCCATTTGAAGGGAAGCGCCACCTTCTTGTGATTTCTTCTATCTCACTACTTACTAAGGCTTCTACTTCAGGTTTGCACCAGTGTTTCCTTCTTTACCATTTTCTGCCAGTTAAAACATTCACCAGGCAATGATAGGTACGGCATTTCCCCTCAGATCCACAAGAACTTTAGCAGCTAATATTCCCCCAGGCTGTCTCAGTGTGTCTGATCTGATAACTACTAAGTTTCAGCAAATATCTACTATTCCTGTACATAATTGCATTACTAACTTTATTACTACTTTGCAGTAAGCAAAGTAGAACAGAGGTCCAGAGGTAAACACCACTTACAGACTGGTGCCTCCAAGCTGTGTTGCCTCTTTTGCTCGGAACAGGAAAGTGACTTTCAAATAATGTTTGTTTTATGTTTGTTATTGGTCTGCAGTACAACTGGACTTCTTAATAGTTGTGGTGCATTGGGTTTTATGGCCATTCTCGTCACAACTTTTTTACTCGGGACATAGTTAAATCGTCCCTACAATTCAAGAAATATGTAGGTGCAGAAAAGGGATTAGTCACATTCCTGGTAGTAATATTGACCAGTAGCTAGTATACCCGATTCAGCCATGAGTTTGAGACGTTCACTGGCCACTGGCTGTCAGTACCTGGGAAGATAAACCAGAGGAAAGATGACTGCACATATCTTGTTGGTAGTATATTTCCCTAAGCATTTGCTTCTGGCAATTTTCAGAAACAGGACACTGAGCTGATGGATTTTGTGACTGAGCCAATATGCTATTACATATATCTCCCTGAGCTACTTTCCTCATTTTTTTCCACTACTTTTTGTTTTTCTTGTTTTACAAACTGATCATATTTGTTCAGGAATGTCATGGAGCAGATGAGAACCCTCTGTCCCATGGACATCTTAGACATCAGGATGTATTGGGACTATTGCAAACAGCTTGCTTTCCCTGCCCTGGTAGATGCTTCCTCTCCTGGTTATCACTGCAAGTTCCATGACAAATTTCACAGGAGCCCTAAAACGAGTCATTTCTGGTTTATCCTAGAAACAATTAATCTGTTATGCCAAGAAGGCAAGTCTCCCAAGGTCCTCTATCAGCTTGGATAGAGTTTCTTATTTATATCTCCTTTTAGCTTTCAACTGTGCCTTACCCATGACAAACGGCTGGAACGGAACTTTGTAAAAAGGCCAGACGCTAAACTGGGATAACTGAGTCACGTTAGTGGTAGAAGTTCTAAATTCTTTAGCACTTTTGCTGCAAATAGGTTTGGGCTTTGTTTCTGTCAATATTCCAAATACTGCGAAATAAGCACTCTGCAGTCTTTCCAATCCTCTCAGGTGCTTAAGTCCTCACTGCAGTTCTTTTCTGTTAAGAATTTGCAAGTTTCCTTTAACTTCTCTACCCTTTTACCATGAAAAATATTTTTGTCAGTAGTAATTGCATTACTAGTCACTTCGTCCGGATTTGTCTTACCATTGCGAGACAAATGGACTTCATAATCTGTCTAGACGGTCTGGTTGTTACTTTAACAGATGTTTGATCTCCAGAAGCAAGGCATCCCTCAGCTGTTTTCTAGAAACCTTTCAGACACTGCTTTAATTCATTTTTATGTATCCAGCCCTTGTTTTAAATCATATTTTTCATTTTCTGAGACATCAATGAGCTATGAAAGTACCTACACTGTTTGTTCCATCATGGATGGAACCAATGGATGGAACCATGGATGGAACCAGGAGGACCAATTCCTAGCTACTTCCCTTGGAAACTGAATTCCGTATGTAACATTTACATTGCAGCTTTCTCATTAAGCAGTTAACCAAATTCAGGCTCTCGGAGTTTGTTTCAGGTAGGAAGAAAAAAATGATGCTGTTAAGCGATTTTTTTTTTTTTTTTAAACAATCCTCTTTAGTCAGAAAGAATATTGAAAGCTCTTTTCCCTCGGCCAGGAACTGCAACACAAATGATGTCTCCGGCTCTCCGACATTCAGCCCAGGAGCTTTCCTTCTTAGCTTTTTTTATTTTTAAGGACAGAGCTTCCAGAACCAATTTGGCTGTGCCCCAGGCTTATTTGCAGCTTTTTTCCTCTGCTTCACTGGTCTTTCTACTTCTCTCTCATTAATAGAAAAACGGTCACAAAATAATACTCAGTGAAACTCCTGTTCCCAAATGTCCTGTGGATATCCTATCAAGCTGAATAGTGACGAAGGAAGTCTCAAATTGTTTCAGCTACCTGATTCCACAAAGGAGCTTACCAGCTTCTTACCAGTATCTTTAATGAATTCACATAGACAGCTAATTCTAAGACCTATCATCCACTCAAGAAGCAGAACATAGCAAGCTTATAATCAAAGCACCTCACTTTTGGATTATTGAGTATTTAACTCCACTATAAATAGGCTGCAGACAAAGAATTGTTCAAAGAAATTAGAGAATGATTTAAAAGAAGAGAGAGTTATTTTGGAATGCTGAGAAGCCAAAAGAATTGTTGAGCTTCATTCTTAATATATATTTACCACAGATTTTTTTCCCTCTAATTTTAGCTATAGAAATGGGGGGGGGGAAGCTTGTCTTAAAAAAAGACTTTTTCTGAGGCTTCCTTTCATAACACTGTTTATTCTCCAGAAGCATTTCACTGTTTTTCCTTTGTTGTGTTAGTATATCTTTTTATTGCTGGGTATTTTTCCCCTATGAAAAAAATGTATGCCTCCACATTTCTTTAACAGGAGCTGTGTACATGAATATTTTTCTAATTCTTTTGATAAGTGAATAGTTTTGCACAATTGCAGTTACCTAGCAATATTCCTAACATGTTCTGTTAGTAGATAAATATTTTTTTTAGTAGTATTAGAATGAGTTTAGTATTGTGGAGTTTGGAAAGAAGGATAGTCTCCAGGCAGCTATGTTTTACACTGCTATAGTTGTGGTGTTTTAATAATTAAATATGAGTTAATTAAGTATGGGTTAAATCCATTCATTGATAGTTCTTACTTTCCAAGATGAAAGCTCTCTGAACTTATATACGTGCATATTTTCTAACCTAGACATGCCTGCATATCCATACCTTTATTTCTCTATTATTTTCCTTCGTTTCTGGACGGACTAAAGGCTTGTGAAAATGTTAAAAACAGGAAGAATAATGTCTGAAACAGAGAGGCGCATGTTTTATTCATGTAGAGAGGTGTTTAGGTCCTGGAACAAAACTATTAAATATTCTATACATTCTTAGCAGAAGATGCTTGCTTTCATTCCTTGTCAGTTCGCTACCTTTTTCTGTTCTTAACATAGTTCCATGTTCCTCCCTACTGATCCCAGCTCTGGTTACTTGCATATTGAGATTTTCCCCTTTTACTTTTATTCAGACTCCAGATATGAGACTGGTGTTTGACTCTCTCGCCCCTGAGGCTGGAAGAGTACCAGAACAGAAACAACCCTCAGTGAATGCAATGATGTATCTATTTGATATCTTACTCTCCAATGACATTGCAGAAAGATTGCAAACCACTCTTACACACATGATTTTATTAGTTCAAATGAACGTGGTTTTTGGTATATTGAAACGTCTAGTGGTTTTAGTGACAAGAATGCTTATAGGAACTTAGATTTTAAAATAATATTGCCAAAAATTTTGCTTTAGATGCAAAAATTTAATATTCGCATCAGAAAATAATTATAGTTATTGCAGCCATCCAAATACATGACAGAAACATAATACGTGATCTATGGTTTCAGACAATTATTTCGGCCTGTAAGTGCTGAATAACAAATGCCCCAGGGGATCCCTTACAAAACTAGAAACTACAGACCAAGAATTATTTATGGAAATAGTTCACAGGGTATTTCCAAAGGTAATAATAAAAATATTTGCAAAAAAATGGCAATCTTCTTATGAGTAAAAATTGGATCTTAAATCATCTAGTAAATTGTTAATTCATTATCCATCTCTGCTTGGAAGTTCAAGTAAGTGTAATTGGTTGGTCCCTAATGAGATGCGGTGAAGATTCACCTTTTCCCTGTTGAGTTGATAAAAATCAAATTAGAAGAACCTCTGAATATGTCTGTCAGTGTTGTGTATGCAGATAGGCTAATTTCAGCTAGGCTCGGGAAAGGTCTCTAAGGGCGGCAGGAGAGGAAAAGAAGGTTGGGAGCATGAGGAGGTGCTAAATTGGTGGCAGTGTTCTTGTCTTTTTCTATTTTGATAGAAATGCAAATTGGATACTTACTATCTGAATTAATGGCTGGTCTCCAAACAAAGTGCCATTGGTGTGTGCTATCCAGTTTTCCAAAGTGTCAGTAAGAAAAACAAAACAAAACAAAACTAGATGTAATCATTTGTGGAATTGGGAACACAAAAGTGCATTTCTACAGAAAAATAAAATGCAACATGAGATGGGAGCTATAGTCCAAAGTCATGTGTAAGAATTCAGTTTTATATTGGGGCATACTTTTCCTTAGGTTGCTGTGCTTTGAGCCAGGGCAAATTATCTGCGTGCTGTGGTATAGAAAAAAAAAAAACAACAACCAACAACTAGGATTTGAAATGCCTCAGATAAATTTGCTTTCTTATTGCATTTGTATGATTTTCATTGTAACAAAATAGTGCTGTTTTAATTATTTGTAAAACCCTAAACTTTAATGGCCTCATGTCATTAATATTTTGCACAGTCTGCCTCACAAGTGGTATTCAATAGGGGACTGTTACCTGTATGGTTTCTTTACCTTCTTTCATTGCTTTCCTTGTCTTTCGCTCTTCTAGCTCGTGTTTCAATGGCTGTTACAGCCACAGTGACCACATAGTCTTTAGCGATACTTTCCTATTTCAAGTTTGTACAGTAAACACATCTTTATTTCAAACGGGGACTAAAATAAGATATTCATGTAACCCAACAAAAGTAAGATACACATTTCTAAAAAGGCCTTGCTGAAATGTATGGTATTCAGGTTGCGTTATGTCAGTTTAATCCCACAGACTGAAGTGAGGAGCAAGGGCTGGCCATGGCTTTAAAACGTCTTAAAAAAAAGACATTCACAGAATCCAACAGGTGTGATTAATGACTTGTGGTGAACCAAGAGGTGAAGTCTTTCTGCTGTTTGATCTACTTGCTGATTACACAGAGCTGCCCTCCATGCCCTGGCCATCTACTGATAGCCTGGGGTTACCTTCCCACCGACCTGCCCATCTGCTGCCCGTTCACTGCTGCCTGCCGCCTATCAGCTATCCTTGCACCTGCTGGAAATTCACCTCGATGGTGTATCAGATTCAACCACCTTTTTAAATGTCCTGGTTTTGGAACAGGGAGTAGTGGCTTCCTGCACCTTGAGCCGCATTGAAAGTAGAGTCAACGGGAGCAGCGTGTCTCCTCTTCTTTCCCCCGGCTATCGCTGTCTTCAGCAAATTTTCAAAATACTGGTAGCAATAATAATAAAAACCATCTCTGCAGTTTTAATGTGATGATTTAAGTTTTAGTGCAAACAGCATGTCCTAGCGCAGATTCTCTGGTCTAAACACCCAGACACAGCATTTCAAGGGTGTGTACAAATCTCACTCCAGAGGTTTAGATTTTGTTTGCGATGGGAGGTGCCAGATGGAAGAAATTAAAAGACCTCTTATGTCACAGTCAAGAATCAGACTGTTCCCTATGGAAGGCTTCTGCCCCAAATGCTGCCTGCTTGTGTATCTCAACACACCTGGTGAACACCTGATGAGGAGAGCTCTGGCAGATCCTCTTGTTCAATCAGAGGATTGAACAATGCCAGGTTGTTATGAGCACATTCAGCTAAAAATCTGAGTGTTGCATACAATTGCATAAGCTATTTTTGTTACAGATCTATAAGCTGTACTTAACAATTCCTTTTTCAAAAGACATTTTGAAGCATTGAGCAACAAACAATGAGGACCTTGATTTCCTTAGTGTTTCATGGAAATGTTTTGTTTTGGAGATGTATGTGGAAAGGCTTAGTTTTGTATTAAAAAATATAAATGACATGTAGAAGACTGACATGTACAATGGAGTCTAAATTAACTTCATTCAAGAGGCACAGCATCAAAATATAAAGCCTAAAACCAAATTCTTTTTTTTTTTTTTGTATTTTGGTATAAATCCAAAGAATTCATCTTGATTTATATTAATGCAAATTAATAGAATTTGACCCGAAGTCACTGTCTTATTACAGTATTTGTTATTTTGTCCTTGATAAATGTATTAGAAGATATTTATCACTATGAAAGCTCTACTATAATTAGTGTCAAATCCAAGTAAATAAAAGATTATAGTTAACTGACAATAACGAGATTTATTTAGTTTGCTGTGGCCTTAAATTAAAGCTGTATTAGCTACATGGCCTTGTAGAAACACAGCAATCAGACACAGCAATCAGATCCGCTGCATCTGAGAAAGATCACAGTCTACCTCACACATCCCTTTTCCCAAATACATAAAAAACAGTCCTCAGAGAATAAAATAATTGGATATGTATGTATGGAGCATTTGTCACTAAATTTTATTCTTTAACACAAATAGTTGTCTGCTGAACGTAAGAACAGGGAGAACAAACGATTGTATTCCCTACTATAGCTTCTCCTAAAACAAGCTCTTTTTCTTACATGTTTGTTGAATGTAGAAATTACTATCAATTCCTACTGCTTTGTGCAATTAGGTTAACTATGCTTTTGGCTAGAAAAATGAGTTATACTTAGGAGTTTGTTAACACGTTCAATTCAAACTGGATACATATTCAGTGGATCAAAATCCCATTGCAAGTAAGGTTGGTGGGCTGGTTTTTCTTTGCACTTCATGTTTCTTAGCATCTTTTCATAAAGTTGTCTGCTATTGCATTATTTATTGTAGCATCAAAACTGATGGAAATTGAGGCTTCAGAAGCTTTTAGGGAGAAATGTATGGTATTCTCCCCAAGTATTGCAAGTCAGAGTAGGTCAAATCCTGCACAACAGTAGTTGTAACTTCCACTGAAAGCAACTGGCAGGGCAAAGGGGAACTTTGGTGAATTTTAAGGGTGTGCTGCCAAGGCTTTTCAAAGGAGCTCTAGTAGAGTAAAGCCATCTGGATGAGGTGATCTTAAATAAGAAAGGGAAACAGCTCTTTCTCTTCTGGTAAAGTCAGCAAAGGTCCACTTTTTTTCCCTACATTCAAGAGAAATCCATTCATCCTACCAACCAGTGAACAGAAAAATATCCCTCCAGTCTTTCCATCTTTAACTGCTAACAGTCTAATAAAAGTCAGATGGAGAATCCCTCTTATTCAGAATTTCCGTTCATTTTTGTAAAACTTCTACCTAACTGTGATAATGTATTTTTGCAAGATGACTGTGCAGTTTTAATAGTCAGTATGTAAGATACCAGTTTTTAAATTAGTAGTGAAAGTATTCAGCTATGTCCGATTTTACCCTGTGACTGCAAGATCCACTGACTATAACCTTTTTCTTCTTTGTTAGAACCAATCATATATTGATATCTTTATTTCCTATTTTACTTTGGCAGGAAGGCATTTTCATCAGCTACTTTAAAGGGTACTAATAGTAGAGTCAAACTCATTTTCATCAACCTATGGGATCTTGGAAACATTGCTCAATAGTTCATCCAATAATAGTTCATCCATATGAAAAATGAATCTTGACCCTGCTCTGTATCAGAGATATTAGATACTTAATGCTTGCATTGTGTAACTGAGAGCTACAGATGGGAACATTATTTCCTCACTCCTATAACCTCCAATTAGATGTTCAGATACAACCCTTTCAGCTTCAAGAGATACCAGACTACTGTCCATCTGTCAAGGCAGAGATTTATTTAACTACAAATGTGTAAGATCTGAGCAACCAAATCATAATTACCCAAATGACTTCCCTATCAATTAGCCATTCTTTTGATCAGCTGGCTGCTGCAGACTTGGGTGATCAGTGCTTCTCTCCCTGCAGCAGCCTTTCTACTGCAGTGCAGACAAACCCAAAGACCCTGCCTTGATCTTCTTCACATACAAACCTTTGTGCCTCATTGGATGCATGGGATGATCTCTTTCAGCTACTTGATTGCTAACTTTGTTTGCTAATTTTGCTAAATATATGCTCATACATAAGCTGTAGCAGTCTGATTGCTAAATTCAAACAAAACAAAAAGCTTATTATCCCATTCCTTGATTAACATACTAATGGACGTAAGCAGCACCTTGACTGTTTCCCTGTTTCTCTTTTTTCTATGAGCTTTTTCAGCCACAGTTTCCATGGCTAAGATGTAAGCCTGTGCTTCAGTTAGACAAAGATTCAGGCCTACGTTCAGCGTCTACATAACATCTCTCTTGGGAATAAAATTCACTCTTTCTTGATTCAGTTCAGCAAGATTCTGCTGATCTGCATTCTGATATCTGGCATGCAATGAGGCTGACATCTGTAATTGTCCTGTGTGCAGCAGAGGGAGATTTATGTTGGATTTTAGTTGTTTATGAAATATCAGAGATGCATGTAATTGGAGAAGGGAAATTTGGTTGGGCGGTGTCATTAGTATGTATGTAATATTTTGTTATAGGGAGTTTGTTACTCCGCTGTTTAGTGATGAACGCATGAGATGTCTTTCCTTAATGTGGTTTTGGATGCTCAGGATTGATCAGAAATTGTCAGCTCTGAGGGGAGCTGCTGCATTATGAAAAGCTCCTTGGAGATGAAAGATACTGTTTCTTATGGATGGCAATGCTGAAGCTAGATGGCCACCAAGACATGTTTTTGGATATTATCACAGCTAAGTTTAGGAGGTGATGGTACTTTGTCTTAATACATCAGCATTCTAACAAGACCTCACCACATGAAACAACAATGTTCACAGCACACTATAAATCATTCTTAGCAGTACAATAAGTTTTCGCAGGGCATCCTGATGGGTGTCAGATCTCAGCAGAATACTTCATATATCTGAGAGAGAAAGACTTGACTACCAGACTTCTTCTTCTCTGTTTATGTGAAGTGATAAATGAAATGTAATATCATTTTTTACCAGCTTATGTCACACAGAATTCATGTACTGAGTTTCCGTTTAAAGGCCTAGAATTTGCATTTTAATTGTAAACAATATTTGTACTTTGTAGTAATTTCTAAGTCTTTTTTTCCTTGAAAAATATTGATAATAATCTGTCAACACAATTACCTTTTTTCTTTTAATTGGGTTTGGATTTGTGGAATACAACATAAGAGAGAGATAAGAATTAACAGTTTGAAATAGGGAAAATCGGAACCATTTACTAAGAAGATTTTGTTAAAAGGGAGCTGGTAAATGGATAATGGTCTATCACAAACAAGAAGCGATTGTAACTCTTCTATGAAAGAGAATCTATGGGAGAAATTATGAACAGTTGAAAGGATTTTGGCATAATTCCCACTGATTTTCATGATAGCAAAGTTAATTCTTAACATTCCATTTTCAAACACTTTACAAATATTAATCGAGCTTCACAACATCCTGCTGGAGTATCTGCAAGTTAATAGCTTGCGTGAGCGGATATTGCAAGACTGCAGTTAAATCTCTGACATTCCTGATCTCATCTTGGACTCGGAAACAGACTTTCCCCTTCACAGCTTGTATCTTCCTCAGAAGCACAGAGCCATTACCCTTCTACAAACTTTTCCTCACCTGTGTAGTTCGTTCAGTTTGATTTGCAGTTAATCTTTCCGCTCTGCTTCTCATGCTCATCGTAGGCATGGCGAGCTACTAGAGGCAATTGTGTAAGGTCTGTACAATTCTGAAACTTGACAGTTGTAATGGAACCACAACCAACTGTCACTCTTTAATAGCACCAGGTCTATTACTACAATTGCAGCAGAGCCTGTTCATAAAACAAGCTGATTTTCTTTATATACTCATAGTTAATACTGAGATATATGTCCTGTCAGTTGAAATACAGCTAATATTTTTAATGCTTCTTAGGTTTTTATCATGCCACAACAGTCTACAAGCAGAGACATATAGATCCCTGAACAAAGACAGCCATCAGAGACATCAAATCCATGTTTGCCTTTTGGTATAGACGAGAAATAACTGATTCCAAGCCATTCAGGCTGAAGGAAATTGTATTCACTTTAACACCTCAAGATATTTGTAAAAAACAGTTGAAAAACAGCTGCAGGCTATTCAAGAAGTTTGATGACGGGCAAAGTCCTAGAGGCGGCTATAAACTGCAGTTAGACAAAGAGACTGGGGGCACCACGTTGATCCTGTCTTTCCGTTCATGCTACAGAAATAAAAATGAGATGGAGGGGAAGAGGCAGGAAAACTGGATGCCTGCATATTGCAGTAGATAGGAAAACACCTGGGATAGGTATTGTAGGAGGATGTGGGGCTAAGACTCTGAAAACCAGAGAGAGGAATATAAGATGTGAATCAAAGCACTGTAGGAGGATTGGAGGGATTAAAGGCAGGAGTCAGCGAGGAGAGCTACTGGTGTTGAATTCTCAAAGTAAGGCAAGAATGCAGCATGCTCCTGGAAAGGCAGAAATGCAGGGTTCAACTGTTAGAAACAGTGCAAAGACCAAGAAAGTAGTGAGTCAGAAAGTGAAAAGATCCTTATTCACCAAGGACCAAGAGAAAAAGAGTTGTTTCATAAGCATAAATTGTATTAAAAAATGGAATCGTATCTTGCGTCTTCATCCACCCCCCCAAAAAATACCAGGTTGCTGTAATCTTCCCTGAAACCCACAAGTGTGCCTTTCCCCTTCCTGTGCTAACCCAAACTTTCCTTCCAGACCTACGTCTGCTGCCATCCTTCCCCCCACAGTCTGCATTTCCCCACATCTGCCCTCCAGCTCCCTGCCTGCCTCCTCGCAGTGCTCCCCAAATCCCGACTTCTCCCCTCGCCGTTCACCCCGCTGGGCAGCCCAGTGTGCTGTACCTCCTCCGTGCTGTCCTTGTGTTCATCGGCAAGGCAGAGGATGCGAGGTGGTTGCCAAGCTCGCTGGGACAAACCAGGAAGGGAGTTTTTCCACAGCTTCCCCATTAGCGGAGGCAGGGAAATAAGTTTCTCGCCTGCCAAGCTATTGATTTTCACAAATCTTGTCAGGATTTAATACCTTTGAAACGCCCAACCTCCAGTTTGGTTGAAGTAGGCCAACAGCTTCACAGATTGTAAATTGACTGTTCAAGTGGAAAAACACTTGAAAAATGTAGCTATGTTTTGAAGAGGAATGCTCTTCTTTTTTTAACATTATTCTTAAATTCTTCATGTTTGTGAGTGCATAACTGCACATACAATGTGTTCCTTTCAGGTTGAATTCCCACTCTGAATTATACATGAACAAAAATGAATGTCCGATGGCTTTGCTGTGAAAAGATGTCACGTCAAGTCCCAGCATTTCTCTTGCATATTTTTATATATGCCTTCTGATTTTGAAGATCGTGAGACACACAACATTTGCTCTGATAGCTGTATTATTACAAAGGACAAGAGCATCTCTGCGGGACTCAGGGACAGGAGGTTGACCTGAACACATAGATGCAGACAGAGCTGACTTTACATCCAATAGAGATCAGTGCAAGATATACAGCATATTTTTAGATAAACCTATGTGTATGTATATGTATATATGAATATACATTAGTTCAGTACCACATAAAAGCCTGCCCAGCTGAACAGCGCAACTGGAGCAGATAAGCAAATTGAAGTCTTCATAGACTTTCTGTCTATTGACAGATTATTTTTAAATCACCCCCTGTATTCCCACAGTGCAGTTTAGTTTCACGGATACTTGCTGCACCTGCTAACAGACACAGAGGAGCTGGATGCCGGTTGTTTTGCTGCTCCTCCTCTTATGCACCACACATAATTATCTGTGTGGCTCCCGCATCCTTTATCAGTGCTGCTGCTGCTTTCTCCTACGTGTCAGTGCCACCTGGTCCCATGGCGAGGTGGTAGACAGTAACAGCCTGCCTAAGAGAAAAGGCAGAAGAGAGAAGGTGAATGTGAAAAAATGTGAAAAAAAAGCATAAGCAAGATAGTCATGCATATATTCAGAGTCTTTGGAGCATATTTGCATTACAGCCCAAAAGGATAGTAGAACCACTTCCTCTCCTCTGTCGCTACTTACTTCTCATGCCGTTTCTCCCATGTCTTTCAAACCTGCTAAGAAGGACAGGGAACAAGGTCACTTCTTCCTTGGCCAAGAGAAAAGCTGATGCACAGAACTTCTGGTTGGCTCTCGCCTGCAGACAGAATACTCTAAATCTGCAATGCATGCACTTTCCCTAGGGATGGGAAACTTAACAACTGTTTTGCATTTGCAAACTATAATACAAGGCTTTAGCGAGTTACACTGAATGTGACGATTCCAGAGCCCTGAATTATGCAAAGGAGTCTCAAGTCTACATTCAGATCTATGTGTAAATGGAATTATACACTGAATTATTGCTGCCTACCTGTTTCCTAACAGAATCACAATGAAAAAAAAAAACAAACCTGTGCTGGAGTACTGCTCCTTTGTCTCAGAAAACATTTTAAAACCTATTACTTTAAGTAGTCATTCCCATTCAGCTATTGCAGAAAACGGATGGGCCTGGGGTTCCCGGCTGAAGGTATTATTCCCTTGGGTGTAGATGTTGATACTGTACTCTTTATTTTGTTTGTACTAGAAGAAAATAGCCTCCAGCATCCAGATCAATTCTAAATTGTAAATATGCAGAAGAAAAATATTAAATTCTGAGTAATTGTTGTACACAAAAATGTAAACCTCATGCTAATAATATCCTTGGGACTCTTCTGATCAGAGAGGCTCAGAGTGGTAATGGCTTCAGCAAAGGTTTGGGTTGTTTCTTTACTTTTGAAGAGCATTATGGTAGTATTCACACAGGACCAAAGCTGAGCAGGAAACTGGAGACTTACGGTGACAATACTACTCTGTGAAGTTTTAGGATGTTTGTATTTCAAGTATCCTTGATGCTTTTCTGTTATGTTACCAAAAAAAAAAGTACTACTGAAAGGCATATTGGTTTTTAAATGTATGGAAATGGATTTTTACTTTCACTGAAGACAGCACAGGTAGCATTTGCTGCGCTTGAGCATCCTGGAATAAGCAATAGAAGAGGCTTTTTTCTCAACTCCGTGGTCCTGCAGTTCATATTACTGTCTTCTATTGGTACACAACATGGTTTTGTTTATTAAGAATCAAGTGACATAGCTGTTATTTTCCTACTAATTGCAACCCACAGCTATTTATGTATTTATGTTTATGTCCTTTTTGGCTTTTATTCAGTCTTTCTAAGAACAACCTTAATTATTCCTATAAGGAGGTAAACATAAATAGCAGTTTGCAAATACAAAACACATACCTATGGTAATCATTGTCATTCTGTTTTAATCTTTAGTACTGTGAATTTCCACCAGCACAGTCTGTAGTGCTATTGCTTTGAATTAGGTCTGTATTACTTTCCAGATTATTAGCAAAAATAGTGTTAGATTAGGCCCACTGAGCTCTTGCTGGGATGGGGGAGAGAATCAGAAGAGTAAATGTGAGAAAACTCGTGGGTTGAGATAAGAACAGTTTAATAATTGAAATAAAGTAAAATAGTAATAGTATTAATAATAATAATAATATAATAATAATAATAATAATAAAAGAATATACAAAGCAAGTGATGCACAGTGCAATTGCTCGCCACCTGCCGACCGATGCCCAGCCAGTCCCCGAGCAGCGGCCCCCCCGGCCAGCTTTCCCCAGTTTGTGTACTGAGCATGACGTCCCATGGTATGGAATGTCCCTTTGGCCAGTTTGGGTCAGCTGTCCTGGCTGTGCCCCCTCCCAGCTTCTTGTGCACCTCCAGCCTTCTCAGTCGGTAGAGCATGGGAAGCTGAAAAGTCCTTGACTAGTGTAAGCACTGCTCAGCAACAACTAAAACATCAGTGTGTTATCAACATTATTCTTGTACTAAATCCCAAACACAGCACTGTACCAGCTACTAGGGAGAAAATTAACTCTATTCCAGCCGAAACCAGGACATACATAGTATGAATCTGAGGTTGGTTTGGTTAAGAAACCAAAGTTAGGATAATTTTAGTTATCAGTTAGGCTGGGTGATAAGATATTTTAAGGAATAGTGGCAACACAGTTCGGGATAGCATGTTTGTTAGAATACAGATTGCAGCTTGCTGATGACTTTTTCAGATCATCAATAAAATATTGCACTTTCTCTCTGCTTCTCTGTCATACAAATACAAGTTATCTTGGTCTTTATAAGCCACCTGGGAGAATTGCTTTTGGATGAAAGAATTAAAATATACCTCATTTGTTAAAGTTTATAAGCCACAGTGCTCTTGTTAGAAAACATACTACCGTGCCATGGTAGTTATATAGCCCTGTGCAGAAAGAACTATGTTTTGAAATCAGGCTGTAAACTTGCACAGAGAGCGGGAGTGGTAACCATTTGTCATTCATGTGTCATTCTGTTGTCTTCCCCATTGTTTGAATTCAGCCTAAATTCTTCCGGTACATACATTGCAAGGGCACATTAGGGAATTGCATGCACTAACTTGGCCTACTAGTGCAAATTATTTGGCGCAGACTAACTATTTTCAAATATAAATTGTGACATCTGAAGCTCATTTAATCAATGTAAGAATTGTAATAGAAGAATAAGAGAAAGACGTATTTATTGATAAAACTAGAGAAGCCTTCCATGCTCGTGATTCTCTGAAAAGTCCTGTGCAAATGATTCAGTGATTTTAGGATTTTTTTTTTTCCCAAATAAGTCGATGTACTTATGAATAAATGCATTTCTTAAGTTGAAAATTTCAGAAGCATTTTAATAGCATGTTCACATATTGCAAGTATCCATTTTTGCTGAATGAAGTATTACTCGCTTTTTTTTTTTAAGCTGATATGGTTGGCTTCTTTTAATCTAGCTACATCTGTTACTTTTTCTAAATAAGCCTTTTCTCCCCTAAGAATCCAGCAGAACTTCTTCCAAGCCTTCTATTCTCAGGTGTAACTTCAGAAGTGCAGAAATAATAGCTTTAATACTTGGCCTTTATTGGCTAATTCAATAGCTTTATGTACTGTCACTGAGAAAGGTAAATGTAAGGGGGATTATAAGGCAAAGGGAAAAACTTCTTCTTGTAATTCTGACCCCAAAAGAACTTCTCTGCAAAGGTCCATCTGGCCAAGGATCTGGCCTCTGCCAGGAGCCAGGAGTCAGTGCTTGGGAAAAATATAAGAAATAAGGCTGGTGGAGAGACTAGGTGTACACACCCTCTGTTTTGGGAAGATTAGCATCTTCCAGAGTCACGTTGCACCTGCATCACCCTTTTCTGCCTGGTTTCATGAATGTCTTTCATCCATTTTGAAGTGTTTTATACTTTTTCCTCCATAACAGTATGACAGTATAATCTTGTCTATTAGCTATTATATAGCTATAGAATAGTTATATTAGCTATTAGCTCCTAATAATACAATCAGTGATTATAACAAGGACAGGCATAGAGGAGATCTGTATTAAATGTCTTAGACTTCTTCACAGCTGAAGAATCTACAACCTCCATCAGACTTAATGTGTTAAGACGTGAGACCACTCAACCTGACAGATGGATTTTGATGAGTGAGGTCAAGCCTCGTGCTCTGCACTGGTGTCATCCCTGAGGTCGGGGAGGATTTGTGGAAGGCCCCAGAGGGGTTGGCAGCAGCTCGCTGTGAGCCATAGCGAAAATCCTCTTCCTCCATTTGCCTTATCGTTACTTGGTGTCACTTGTGAAGGAGTGGATAGCAACCCTCAGAAGGATTGCTATCATGACTTATTACTGCTGTCTAATTCAGGGACTGACACAGGGTAGATCTGACTCTTTCCAATAAAGTAAGCAAGAGCTGACAGCTGTTTTGACAAGCAGTCACAGATTTTGCTATGTTCTTTGAGATTCTTAGCAATAATGAAAGTCTTCCTATGATTAGCTATAGTTTATCATACGGAAAAGTACATAGTTTATTAATTTTAATTTTCCACTTACTCCTGAAGGCTGTAAATTTCAGCTTATTTAGTGGCACACATCTGTAGTGTATAATAGATAGCGATATAAGTTCACTGGGGTTGCATTAAAAAAAATCCTTCGGGAATGAATGGTGGTTATTATCAGTGACTGAATTCTATTACGATTTCAAAAATAAAAGTGTAATTTAACAAAATAATGATGTACTAATAAATGCCAATGTATCCACGTTAGTTCCTTTCTTCAACAAGCGCAGTTACTCTCACTGAGTGCTGTTTATGACATCTCCGTAATGTAAAAGGTTTACGATGAGGTCAGCGAAATTCATCCATCGAATTCAAGTCTTATTAAAACAACATTCTGAAACACCCAAGTTTTATTATTGGTTGTCAAAACCATTTTTCTCTGACTTCAGATAAGGTAGTTTATTGAATTAAATGGTCTAAGTCGGTTTTGAAAACATCTCTTTCCTTTATGGTGCTGTAATGCTTATAATTTTTTTTTTTTTTCAAATTGCACATAAAATATCTTTCTTTTGAAATACAAAGATAATTCAAAGATCAGAATATTCTAAGGAGAAGTAAATCTCCCTTTCACCCTACAACTCATTTTTTTCCTCAACTGCTGTCAAATCTGTCAGCCACTCATGTGAGTAATGTAATCCTGGATTTGGAATATGCTGGTGGTTGGACATATGTACAGCACCCGTGGGAGTCCTGCTACTGCTCTGAACCCAAGAGTTCATTGTCTCTTTCTGGTCTTTGTTATTTTACTTTCCTTTAAGGTGGTGTGAGATGATGCTGGTATTGAATAAGCATGAGCTTTTCAAAGAGTCAATGTTTTATTTTTACCCACTAGAAACTTATGCAATCAGAGCTATGACAGTGGCTGCAAAATGAGAGTGATTGTGACAATTATAGCAATACAGATATGGCCCTCTTCACTGAATTCTTGTGTGCATAAGAAGCCTCGTATCAATAAGGAAAAATATAGTTCTAACACCTGTGCATACATTCTAAGGACAAATCGACAGACTGGGAGGATTTTCCAAATCGCGTGATACACAAAGTTAGAGTAAAAATCACATAGGAACAGACTTCGGAGGGAAAATTCACAAAATGTTTTGATTTTAGTTAGATCAAGCCAAAGAGCATCCATCATTAACTGCTAGTAAAAACTGTGCGTTATATTTTCTTGTGAATTATGTAGGGGAAGGAAACTGTAAGTTGATACTGTACATTAAAACAGATCTGTAAGGCTTTTAATTTATGATTATATGTATACTGATCTAAGAAATTTCAAGTAGCTATCTTTCCTAAGTGAACCACAACTTTGATCTTTATAGGTTGGAAAAGTCTGGCTTTTTTGAGGTTGTCTTTCATATTCCAAATGAGTTCAAAAGGTGTCTTTTTTCTTATAAGTAGTAGGTGCTGTGCTTTGAAACTCCAGATGTATACTGAGCAACAGAGATGGCTATATATTAATGTTCGCATTTTTTATTAGTTGAAGCTTGATGGAATTTCAGAGTGCCAAAATAAAAATGGAGAATTAATATGCATAGAAGTTGTAAATTCAGTTAGCTGGTATTATCAAATAGGCACACGCAGTAAAACTCCAGTATGAATTTCGATTTAGTATATCTGCCAAAGAGTCGGACAAAATGCAAAATGAATATTCAATTAAAAAATTAAATTGATCGAATACTCATTTTTTCGTCCAGTGATCTACTAGAACAGTACAGAGGTAAATATTTATTCACTGGAACACTCGAAGTGGTAATGACCAGTTTTGAACAAGTAGGGTGTGATGCTGTAGTTCTCCCTACTAATTGCTATTAAGCATAAACCAGTTTCTAGGTTTTGATCTAAGGGTGGAGAATTTTTGACTATTATATTATGGGCACATTGCTACTGAGCAGTCTATTTCTCATTTATAAAGCACTCTTAACAATTACTATGATCAACTCACAGAGTTATTTATCAATGAATCTAAGAAATTAGAGATGAAATATTTATGTTATATGTTCTGGTCATCCCTCTTTTAGTTCAGAATTACTCCCTGTAGTATAATTTTGATGAACCTTCCACCATTTCTCTTTGAAAATGAAGTAACCATTAATGATATATTTAAAAGAACCACTTTTCCTTTAGACTGTAAAATATGGGCAGGAAGTTTAGCAGCTGGGAAAGAGAACTTGCTGGAGTGGTTTCACTCTAAAGCCTGATTTCTTCAGCCCGCTGCTTATCATAGGCCAAAGAAAAAAACAAGATGATATATACATTTCTATAATCTTTAGCAAGGTGGGTTTTGGTTTTTTTTAAATACAAGAGAAGACCTTCCTAAAGAGTGTCATTAGACAGTCCTCTTCCAGTACAATGAAATGAAATTGAAATGCGGTACATGTGCTCATTTGTCCCAACTTTAGATAGTCTCATTACTCAGAATAAATAAGTACCCTTTTCTTTGTTGTTGTTATTTCTTTTTATGTCGCAATGTTTTTTTGTGTGAATGGGAAGAAAGAAGAAAAGAGGGAAATTATGCACCTTGTCTCCTTTCTTACTAGGTTTTCTTCTGGTTGTGTTTCTTCCTGTTTTAGTCATTCATCTTTAGTCCCAACCATTTGGGACTTTGGCCAAAGTTTTCAGTTTCCAGGGTCCAAACACCAAACTAGAAAGGAACTTTTAATGTAAATAATGTTTCAAAAAATGTAAGTAGGAAGAGGATAAGAAATTATGTTTTCTCACTGGATGTAAGCTACTAATTAAGTTGTATCAGAGGTCTAGGCAAGCGGAAGGGCAATTTTAAAGTCTAGCTCTATTCCATGTAGCACTGTCAAGCATGATCCAAAAGCGATCTGAAAGTAATTTTCTTTATCGCTAAGCCACTAGAATATTTCTATTTCATTAACATCATCTTTGTTAATTAACACTTTAATACTTCAATTTTTGGTAGATCCAATATAGAAACATAGAATAGTTTGGGATGGAAGAGACTTCTAAAGGTCATCTAGTCCAACCCCCCTGCCGTGGGCAGGGACATCTGATCAAGTAGATCAGGTTGCTCAGAGCCCCCTCCAACCTGACCTTGAATGTTTCCAGGGATGGGGCATCCACCACCTCTCTGGACAACTTGTGCCAGGGTTTCACCACCCTCAGTGTAAAAAATTTCTTCCTTCTATCTAGTCTAAATCTACCCCCCCTTTAGTTTAAAATCATTCCCCCTTGTCCTGTTGCAACAGGCCCTACTCAAAAGTTTGTCCCTATCTTTCTTATAGGAGTCCTTTAAGTACTGATAGGCTGCAATAAGGTCTCCTGTTTCGTTGCGGAGAGGGCCCACATTTTCCCTCGTCTTCCTTTTATCTCCAGCGTACCTATAGAAGCTTTTCTTGTTGCCCTTGACATCCCTGGCCAGATTTAATTCTGTCAGGGCTTTAGTTTTCCTAACCTGATCCCTGGCTGCTCAGACAATTTCTCTGTATTCCTCCCAGGCTACCTGTCCTTGCTTCCACCCTCTGTAGGCTTCCTTGTTGTGTTTGAGTTTGTCCAGGAGCTCCTTGTTCATCCATGCAGGCCTCCTGGTGTTTTTGCCGGACTTCCTCTTTGTTGGGATGCATCGCTCCTGAGCTTGGAGGAGGTCATCCTTGACTATTACCCAGCTTTCTTGGGCCCCTCTTCCCTCCAGGGCTTTGTCCCCTGGCACTCTGCCAAGCAGATCCCTGAAGAGGCCAAAGTCTGCTCTCCTGAAGTCCAGGGTAGTGAGCTTGCTGTGCGCCCTCCTCGGTGCCCTAAGGATCTTGAACTCCAGCATTTTGTGGTCACTGCAGCCCAGGCTGCCCTTGAGCTTCATGTTCCCCACCAGCCCCTCCTTGTTGGTGAGAACAAGGTCCTCATGCATCATCAGATAGTACCAACTTAAAAAGAGGGTTTGTTCTGAAATCCAAGTTCGTAAAAGTGGAATCTGATTACATGTTAAATCTGCCCCCTACCTGCATTCAATACAGTCAAGAAAGAATACCTGCTGCTTTTTTTAATAGAGGTACATCTCTACTATTTTTTCAGTGCGAGCCAGTAAGAGAAATTGAGCTATTCATGCATCACCAAGAAAATGGGTAAATTGCAGTTATAGGGAATTCTGCCCTCAGTTACTGGCAAAAAATAAGAATTTGTATAAAAAGGTTATATTTATGTTGGGTAGCCACAGGGTAGCACACATTACACCTTTTAAAATATTTACAGAATTAATTTTTGAAAGTGTTCATTGGTGTCCAACTACAAACTAAAATTTAGAGAAATGTAGGTAACAAGTTATAATATTATTTTGTAGGTTCCTACACTAACCACCACAGTACCTGAGACCTTAATATGAGGACCTTAAACTATGTGACCAGCATATCTCACATTTTATTAATTTTTGAATCTCACACCAAAATACCATCTCATAACAAAAGACAGTTGTCTTATTAGAAGATAATTATTCTAGTGACACTAGCAGGGAATACACTTTACCACAAGGAAAAATATAAGCAAAACATTTTATAGTAAAAAGAGTTCTAACATGATGTAGTAGTGTTTTAAAGAATATATCTGTGGGGGGTTTTAAGCTCAAATACTAGTTAAACACAGGGCTGTACAATGAAGCTATCAAAATCAAATATCAAATAAAAAAATAAAATTATCATTAATGGCATTTAGTGATTTATCCTTCTTGGTTTGGAATCCACTGACAAAGAGCACCCTGTGTAGATAGCAGCTTTTGCTGGTAAAAGCCAGGTCTCAGCACCCATCTCGGCTTGCCTGTGCTTCAGCTGGTTGTACCTCATTTTAGCAATTGTGCAGTGAGCAAGCAAATATTGCCTGACCTGGCTTAGCTTTAAAGTACCCTATTATTATTGAGGCTTTTCTGTATATAATTTGGACTAGTGGACTTCTATTCTATAAACAAGAATTGGACTAACAATAAATTTTTTGTTCCATGTATATGGTGTGGTCCCTTTTGCTTAGAACAAGACTTTGAGCGTGACCTTGCAAACCCTTACGTCTGATTCCTGCAGGCAAGTCGACGGCACATCCTGATCTGCTCTCTCGAGGACTGCCGGTAGAACTAATGTGTGGGCATAATGTTAGCAACTGCGCAGTAGACAACATTTTGATTTACTGCTCTTAAATCCTACAAACTAATTTCCAAATCCTTCAAATTGTAGAAACCAAATTAAACAATCTGGGAATATATTTCCGTTTTATTCTCCTCCAATTTTCTATAGTGTTTCTATAGACTAGTGTCTATAGTGTTTCTATATAGTCTCTTTTAGACTTGAAAGGAACTGTTTTCTGTCTTCCCTGGATCAAAACATACATTTTGAATAACTTTGAAATAATAAATGTGGTCAACATAGGGCTACCTGCTGCTTCTTGGGTAGGGCAAGTATTTTTATTTGTTCCAGGGTGTTTCACGTATGAAGTGTGAAATATCAATGTTCATATTTGAAGAAATCTTACTCTGCATAAGAGGCACCTAATCAAAACTAAGCGAGTTGTTAGAAAAACAGGGCATGAGTCTAGGCTAGAGCCAATTGCATAAATGAAGAAACAATGAAATGGGCAGAAAAACATAAAATTAGGATAAGAACCTTAGAACAGTAGCTAGGCAGTAAAAGACTTGGCATTCAGCGTGCCTGAAATACACAGGGAAAAAACAATAACAGCTTGCAACGAGGAGCATAACAGTTCTCATCAAGATGAGTGACAATCGTCACCAAGATACAGAAAAGAGCCGCTCTGCAGGAATTGCAGGTTTTAGTTTAATTTGCATTGTGCAACTTCTGTAGCTTTGCAGGTGAGCTCAGCACCAGCTCCTGTCTGTGCCAATTTTCTGCTCTCTCAAGGTTTTCCTTTTGCATAGCTCCCAAAGGAACAAAGCTGTCGTACAGAGCATTTCTACTGTCCCAAACCTGAAAAATCCTAAGAATGGAGATTCCTTTGAGGATTCTCAATGTTCTTTATGGTATGCTGGTGTCATCAAGAGGCCCTTGGGCAAGTATTGGTACACCGTAGGGTACACAGCCATTACATGTATATATAAAATGCGTCCTTTGCCAGCTACATTTTTTTTCTGACTATTCAAGTTGTCCTTTCTATCCTCCAAATCTCCTTTCCTCCCAGTCCTAATCCACCTCTACCTCAACCTCTTATTTCCATGCATTTTCTGTAGGCTTGTCCAGCTTCTCATTTTTTTAGTGTTCTAACAATATTCCAACTGACACCTGCAGCTAGATGGTGGATGCCATTTTTCCATTCCAGCCACAAAGGGTAGGGTGTTCTGATAGAGAACAAAAAACATATTGCAATCTTAATCTTAACCTCATAATGTAATATTGAAATTACAGCTGTTTTGGAAAATACATGAGCTGTCTGCCTTGCCTCATGAGACAGTTTACAATGCAGAACCTTCAAAACCTCTGGTGTTACAGTAAAAGCTCAGGAGCCTGCAGACTTCCTAACAGAGGGAAGCTGCTGGCTGTGAAATCATACTTTTTATACTTCTGATTTAAAAGCTCAATTGTACAGAGTTGTAGAGAAGTAGATTTATACCAGTAATAAACACTGATTTAAGAGTAAATTTGCACGGTCAGTGGCTGAAGAGTCACTGAAACAGTAGTTTTCACACTAGAACTCAAGTTGTGTACTAGATCTCCCCCGAGAACAGTCTCTTTCTTCTTTTCTAGTCCTGTGCCAGGACCACTATTGTACCTTCAACAATAATAATTATTCTGTGGTATTGGATAGCTCTTCTGATGTGATATTAGATAGATTTCAATAAATGATGTTTAAGCAAGCAAAGAATGATCTAAACATGTTTAAGCAAGCAAAGGACGATTGAGGGCCCAATATGCCGACCAGAACCATCCCACAGGGAAGTCTGCTGCCGCCTCCCTGGGGCCCAGGTCAGAGACGTTACTAGGAAACTCCCTGGTCTGGTACGGCCTTCTGACTACCACCCGCTCTTGGTTATACAGGCTGGCAGTGATGAGGTTGCAGAGAGAAGTCCTGCAGCGATCAAAAGGGACTTCAGGGCACTGGGGCGACTGGTTGAAGGATCAGGAGCACAGGTAGTGTTTTCCTCAATCCCTACAGTGGCAGGGAAGAATACTGAAAGGAACAGGAAAACACACCTGATCAACACGTGGCTCAGGGGCTGGTGCCATCAGAGGAATTTTGGCTTTTTTGATCATGGGGAGGTTTGCACGGCACCGGGGCTGCCAGTGACAGATGGAGTTCAGCTGTCTCACAGGGGGAAAAGGACCCTTGCTCATGAATTGGCGGGGCTCATTGAGAGGGCTTTAAACTAGGTTCAAAGGGGGAAGGGGATAAAACCAGGCTCACTAGAGATGAGCCTAGGAGTAGCATGCCAATGCTGGGGGCGAAATTGATAGCCCACCTCAAGTACACCTACACCAATGCACACAGCATGGGTGGCAAACAGGAGGAGCTGGAAGCCATTGTGCAGCGGGAGAGATATGACTTAGTCGCCATCACAGAAACATGGTGGGGTGACTCTCACGATTGGAGTGCTGCAAAGGATGGCTATAGACTCTTCAGAAGGGACAGGCGAGGAAGGAGAGGAGGTGGGGTGGCCCTGTATGTTAGGGAGTGTTTCAATTGTCCAGAGCTCAACAATTGTGATGATGATGCGGTCGAGTGTTTATGGGTAAGGATGAGGGGGAAGGCCAACAAGGCAGATATCCTGCTGGGAGTCTGTTATAGACCACCCAACCAGGATGAAGGGGTGGATGAAGAGTTCTACAAGCGGCTGGCAGAAGTCTCTCAATCGCTAGCCCTTGTCCTCGTACGGGACTTCAACTTCCCGGACGTCTGCTGGAAATACAACATGGCAGAGAGGAAACAGTCTAGGAGGTTCCTGGAGTGTGTGGAAGACAACTTCCTGACACAGCTGGTAAGTGAGCCTACCAGGGGAGGTGCCTCGCTCGACCTGCTGTTTACAAACAGAGAAGGACTGGTGGGAGATGTGGTGGTCGGAGGCCGTCTTAGGCTTAGCGACCATGAAATGGTAGAATTCTCAATTCTCGGTGAAGTAAGGAGGGGGGCCAGCAAAACCGCAACCATGGACTTCCGGAGGGCAGACTTTGGCCTGTTCAGGACGTTGGTTGAGAGAGTCCCTTGGGAGACGGTCCTGAAGGGCAAAGGGGTCCAGGAAGACTGGACGTTCTTCAGGAAGGAAGTCTTAAAGGCGCAGGAGCAGGCTGTCCCCGTACGCTGTAAGAAGAACGGGTGGGGAAGACGACCATCCTGGCTGAACGGGGAGCTCTTGCTGGGATTCATGAAAAAAAGGAGAGTTTACCGCTTGTGGAAGAAGGGGCAGGCGACTCAAGAAGAGTACAGGGATCTCGTTAGGTCGTGCAGAGAGGAAATGAGAAAGGCAAAAGCCCAGCTAGAACGCAATCTGGCTGCTGTCGTTAGAGACAACAAAAAAAGTTTTTACAAATATATTAATGACTAGAAGAGAGCCAAGGAGAATCTCCATCCTTTATTGGATGCAGTGGGGAACATTGTCACCGAGGATGAGGAAAAGGCTGAGGCACTTAATGCCTTCTTTGCCTCAGTCTTTAACAGGCAGACCAGTTATCCTCAGGGTATTCAGCCCCCTGAGCTGGAAGACAGGGACGGCGAGCAGGATGAACCCCCCGTAACCCAAGAGGAAGCAGTTAAACGACCTGCTACGCCACCTGGATGCTCACAAATCTATGGGGCCAGATAGGATCGACCCGAGAGCGCTGAGGGAGCTGGCGGAGGAGCTCGACAAGCCGCTCTCCATCATTTATCAGCAGTCCTGGTTAATGGGGGAGGTCCCGGATGACTGGAGGCTTGCCAATGTGACGCCCATCTACAAGAAGGGCCATAAGGAGGATCCGGGGAACTACAGGCCTGTCAGCCTGACCTCGGTGCCGGGGAAGATTATGGAGCGGTTCATCTTGAGGGCGCTCACAAGGCATGTGCGGGACAACCAGGGGATCAGGCCCAGCCAGCACAGTTTCAGGAAAGGCAGGTCCTGCTTGACCAACCTGATCTCCTTCTATGACCAGGTGACCCACCTAGTGGATGAGGGAAAGGCTGTGGATGTGGTCTACCTGGACTTCAGCAAGGCCTTTGACACTGTCTCCCACAGCATTCTCCTAGAGAAGCTGGTGGCTCACGGCTTAGACAGGTGTACTCTGCGCTGGGTCAAAAACTGGCTGGACAGCTGGGCCCAGAGAGTTGTGGTGAATGGAGTTCAATCCAGTTGGCGGCCGGTCACGAGCGGTGTTCCCCAGGGCTCAGTTTTGGGGCTGGTCTTGTTCAATATCTTTATCAATGATCTGGACGAGGGGATCGAGTGCACCCTCAGTAAGTTTGCAGATGACACCAAGTTGGGTGGGAGTGTTGATCTGCTCGAGGGTAGGAAGGCTCTGCAGAGGGACCTGGACAGGCTGGATCGATGGGCCCAGGCCAATTGTATGAGATTCAACAAGGCCAAGTGCCGGGTCCTGCACTTCGGCCACAACAACCCCATGCAGCGCGACAGGCTTGGGGAAGAGTGGCTGGAAAGCTGCCTGTCGGAAAAGGACCTGGGGGTGTTGGTCGACAGCCGGCTGACCATGAGCCGGCAGTGTGCCCAGGCGGCCAAGAAGGCCAATGGCATCCTGGCCTGTATCAGAAATAGTGTGGCCAGCAGGAGTAGGGAAGTGATCGTGCCCCTGTACAACCTCCCCTGAAAGGAGGTTGTAGCGAGGTGGGTGTCGGTCTCTTTTCCCGAGTAACTAGCGATGGGAACTGGCCTCAAGTTGTGCCAGGGGAGGTTTAGATTGGACATGAGGAAAAATTTCTTCCCCGAAAGGGTTGTCAAGCATTGGAACAGGCTGCCCAGGGAAGTGGTAGAGTCCCCATCCCTGGAGGTATTTAAAAGACGTGTAGATGAGGTGCTTAGGGACATGGTTTAGTGGGCATGGTGGTGTTGGGTTGACGGTTGGACTCGATGATCTTAGAGGTCTTTTCCAACCTTAATGATTCTATGATTCTAAAGAAAGCTTTGGAAGATCAAAAAGTGTGAAAGGTGGTGAGCACATGAACCAACATACATGCACAGATTGTTATATATGCAGGGTGTGATTTTAATTTTAACAGGACAGTTTCTGAATACATGGCCATAGGCAGATACACAGAGGTTAAACAGCTCTGATGGGGTAAGATGCTATCGCTCTCTACCAGCTGGCTTTGCTCCGAAGCAGATGAGCCGCGCTCACGCATTTGATTGACTCCACAGAGAGCAATAACAAATAAGTCAAATAATGATAGCCATCTATTAATTTCTGTACTAGCTATTTGCTCTGCGAATGTGCCTCCACACTCCAAAGAATTTGGAGTTCTCCTTCTGCAGAGTCTTACATATTTAACTGGAGGGCAGTTGGTCAATATTGGTCTTAGTTTGACTTTAATAAGCGAGCTGGACAAAGATACTCAATTTACTTGGAAGTTTTCTCTGATTTAGAAGCTCTTTTTACCAGATGCAGACATATTCTCCATCTTTAAAAAGCATATTCAAACCTAGATATCAGAACTTACATTATTTCTGCAAATACTGTTGTTCTTCACATTGATTTTCTGTATAATTTTTTCCTTCTTTTCTTTGCTATGCACACAAAATTGTATGTGTATTGTTTGCAGCATGATTCAGATGTAAGAGAAGAAAAAATCTTAAAAAGTTAAAAGATATGGTTATGTGAAGAGAGTTTCTTAGAGATACCCAGTACTCATAAAGATTTTTACCAGAGATTATATGTAATTTTTTAAAAGAAATTTTAATCTTGCAACCTGATAGTATATGTTACCCCCTCCACCCCATAGTTAAGGAATAAGTTCTTGCAAATAGTTTAGAGTTGGCAATTAAATATTGAAGCATAGCATGGAAGAGGTGAGGGGTTTTGGTTTTTTTCTTCAAGGATGAAATATGGATCATGGTAGTTCTGCTATCAAAGTGTTGGATGTAAGTAACAGGTGTCTGCACCTTACCCATGCCCCGGTACCATAACCCCCTTTTTAAACATTTTAGCACCAAAGACTCAGGGATTCAATCTAATCATACCATTTTAATATAAAACATTGCTTTTATCAAGAAGAAATGTTGCGACAGGACAAGGGGGAATGGCTGTAACTAAAGCGGGGTAGATTTAGACTAGATAGAAGGAAGAAATTTTTTACGCTGAGGGTGGTGAAGCACTGGCCCAGGTTGTCCAGAGAGGTGGTGGATGCCCCATCCCTGGAAACATTCCAGGTCAGGTTGGACGGGGCTCTGAGCAACCTGCTCTAGTTGAAGATGTCCCTGCCCATGGCAGGGGTGTTGGACTAGATGGCCTTTAGAGGTCCCTTCCAACCCAATCTATTCTATGATGCTATGAGTCTATGAAATATCCATAAAGTAATATCCAACATTCAATAGATGAAACAGTGACTCTCACGGAACTGTAGGACTCTATCAGTTAGCCTGGTAATTCATGATCTGAGGGCTGCTGTTCATTTGGATGCCCTGGAGACATAAGAGTATATTTTAGAAGTATCACCATTTACACAGAAGCAAAGATTTTGAAATAGATGAAAATTGGGTTGGAGCAGAAAAAAAATTATATCGATTATTGCCCACAAAAATTTATCATGAAAAAGCAGAGGATGTTAAAGGAAAGGGCGTGCACACGAACAGCAGAACATAATTCATGATACTGAAAAGAACAGTAGAGCATAAAACCACTTTCTTCCACGTTTTTCTATTCTGAGTCCATCATTCAGGAAGCCTCCAGGCCTTTCCAGCTCTTTGTGTGCTTTCTGTCTAAGATCTTACTACGTCTGATGTCATTCATTCTTGTTTGTTATCTCTACTTGCTTAGCTTTTTATAGCTCTTCAGTGGTGTTTTCCACTCAGTCTCTCATTCTGTTGTAATATCTCATTTTGTTATTTCTTGGTCTTACTTAAGTGGATTTTGTTTATGTAACCCTTTTGTGGAATTCTTTACCACATTAATTCTTCTTTGGTTTAGTTCAAATCAAAACTAAAAGTAGATTAATTCTGTAATTATTACAGCCCTTATTTGTTTGACATTTTTTGGTACTGTTTGCTTTGGGATGCACAAAACACTGAGTTGTAGATTTGTCAAGTGCAGCAAGTTTAAAAAAGATTTATGAAAAAGCATGATAGAAATTCTTTAAAAACTGAGAAGATATGGTAGCCAAAAAGACTCGACAATAAAAGACACACAGAAAGTAAAAATAACAAGAAGACCTAGAAGTTATTTTAGTAACTACAAAGCACTGAAGGTTAAAAGAAAAAAAAATATTTACTGGAAGACAAAATTATGAAAGAAAGAATTACTGAATTACAAAGCCCCAGAGAGAGAAGATAGAAACTGGCCACAGATTTTTTTTATTACAGTGGAGGTGGGAAAGAAAAGAAGAAAGCTGTTTAACTAATTAGAATTAGAAAGTTGTCTGGACAAATTTTTTCTTTTTTTTTTTTCCCTTTCTTTTTTTGGTGCAGCAGTCTAAGAAATAACTAACTCTTCTGGTCCCCCTAGTGTTCAGAGTGCGTGAGGATGGAGAGGATACAACAGGGCGGATGAAACTTGAAGTAGTTGTGCAGTTGAAGAAGAGCAGGATGTCAAAAGACAAGACAGAAGATGTTCAGAGCTAGAAAAAAGTATCGCAGAGGGAAGTGAGTGGGAGATGTATTGGCAAGAGAAAAAGACTCTGAGATTTGAGACAGAACTTTCCTTGGTGACATTGAAAACACTCTGTTAGGCATTTGGAAGTAATTCGCTATATTGATTCTGTGCTCAGTGTGGAAATGATTATCGTGTTTGTGCACCAGCTACTAAACATGCTAAGCTGTTTTATCAGCATCTTTTAGTTTTAATACTCTGAACGATAGCCTTTTGCCACTGTAGTCCCATGCAGAGAAAGGAATTCTAATCCCCCCTTGTACCTGATTTGCTTTTATTAATACATTTCCTCTCTGACTGACAGGCTCCATTAATTAAATTATGAAATCCACATTAACCCCAGGCTCTGTGTTCTGTGTCATTTCTTGTCAGGGTCAAGGGAAACTAGCCGAAATTATGCCATTGGCTTTTTTTTTTTCCTTTTTCCCTTTGCAGATCTTATTATTTAAAGTAAGGATTGAACTGTATGTCTCATCTGTTCTGAAATACTTTGATGGTTCATTACAAACAGCTTTAAACAGATCAAAATGCAGATTTATTAATACTCGCTGTAGAATTAGGAATACTGGCCAGTTTGAGAAGAGCCTATGGATATCCACACGTGTTTGTTTCCTGCAGAAGAGGTACTGCGTTCTCTTTCTTGTGCACAATAAAACCAATATGGCTGTGAAGAGCTTCTGCAGCATTAGTCAGCCAATTTTGCAGCCTTTTCTATTCATGAGGCAGGGAAAAAAAAAAAGCATCTAACTTCTAAATTCTCTAAATGAGGTCTACCTCCCTTTCATTGAAAGAAAATAGAAAGCTTGTTGCCTGGTAGAGCTCAGCTGGGGCCTGTTACCTGAGAGTGATTAGGGGAACATGCTTTCTGCCCACTCTTTTCTCAGTCAGGGAGCACTTCTCTCCTTTGGAAAAAAAGATGGGACAAAGCTATTGTTGCTGACCAGCATTTTTCAATCAGGTCATCTTCTCTCCTTTTAGAAATCTAAAGAAGAATATTGCAGCTGCTGCCAGTTGTTCTTGAAGGGTTTTTGAATGTCATTTCATTAAAGAAAGAAAAAGATTTTATCTAGGGAAATAGCCATTCTTATAAGAGATGGGAGATCATGAAAATACATCAGCTTTTTATTTTTCAGCTGTAATTGTCTCTTAACTTGGGATTTTTGGTGTTCTACTATTCATTTTTTTCCAGTTTTCGGTTGCTTTTCCACAGATTTGTATCAATATCCACCTTTTATATTTGCTGTCTCCATCTTTGAAGAATGAAATTAAATAATTTCATCTTAAATTAAATTAAATCAGTTAAATATGGAATTAGTTGGTAAATGTAGCTAATAAATACTTGCTTATCAATGTACACAGTACATGTCTGTGCAATTGTGGAAAACACAAGCAAAGGTGAAGCGATTGCCAAAAGTCTGGGAGACATCAGTATCTTAAATATGGACTTAATAAATTTCTGGATTTTTTTTTTTCAGTTTTGAATCATGTTTTGGGTATAAATAGCCATATTTTTATAGTCCATATGGTCCAATAGTCCATTATATTACTCTGGTGACCTGCCTGACACAGCAATACTTGGACTGCTGTGCCTCCTGTCTCACTCTTTCAACGAAAACAGCAATATTGAGTTCAGTATAGCCCTTCCCATATGATTATGCCTCCTTTGATTAATTTACTTTGCGCATGCTCTTTATGAGTTAAGTCAGTCATTTGCTGTTTCTGGGAGTCCTGCTTTCTGACACCAAGCACTAATGTGTTAGTGCCACTGAGAAGAAATTTTTTATGTGAGCTGTTTTATATAGAAAGTTGATAGTGAGTTCCTTCAATTTTTCAGAAACATTTTCAAGAGTGACTATAAATTTTTCATATGTAAAAGATAAAATACGCAGCAGACAACCACCCTGTAACAAATGGTACCATCTGAAAATGTGAAGTTATGATTGTCATATTTTAAAGTGCATGATTTTATGCTGAGTTGGAGGCTGCACAAATCACGTGGATGCAGATGCATGTGTGCTCCATATCTCAGGTTGCTCACGGAAAGCGGTGACACTTTGCTCTGAAAGCTCCTTTAAGTCATCCTCCTGTTACATTGCAATGGCTGTGGGAAGTTGTAATATACTGCAGCTGCAGCTACCTGGGTGGAGCACAGGAGCATTCAGGTTTTTTTAATAGCAAGCAGTCTCCTATGCTAGAGATACATTCTGCTAATGAAAAAACCAGGGCATTTGCATACTCACTATTTTGTAAACAGTCTTTCTTCTCCTGACTTTACCAATGTGCCTAATGCTACATAGACTTTGTGACCTTCCTGTGCTGCCTTCTTGATGTTTGACAATGCAGATCCGAGTTCATCAGACTGCCTGAATTGTGGAGCAGCAGTAGCAAAAGAGCAACTCGACGCAGCGGTATCAGCCTCATTAGCAGCAATAATGGGCTTTTAGTGCAGTCTTGATTCTCGTATGATTTTAATGGCACAGCTTTCTCTGTCATTTTTTTGAACGGAGAAAGCATGAAGTCAGAGAACTTTTGTAGCCAATAAAATTTGGAGGGTTGCAGATACACATATCTTATTCTCAAGGTGTAGTTCTCTGTTCTGAAGAGCAGACCATTGTCAATAAAAAAGTGTTTGATGGGAGATTTTCATTAGGAAACTCTGAATTTGAAATATTCAGGTCAGGAAGAGCATACTGTGATAGTCAGCATTTGGTTTGAACTTCTGAACGTTGGAAGGGTTTTTGGAGGTACTGCTTGAAAGAAAGTAAATCTCTGATCCTGTATGGTCTCTCAATTTATTAAAACCCTGAATGAACTAATAAAGGCACTTCAGAGAGCATTATACATTGTAAAAAGTCAGTACAAATAATACTGGTCCCTTAAAAGTTCTCCATACAAATTTTTGGAAATAGTTTTGGATGTATTTGTATTTTTTTGATAGTTAAACCTGGTAGGCAGCTGGGGTTTGCAGAACAATTGGATTTCTTACTGGTTGACACGTTGCTGGATTTTGCTGATATAATTTTAATTGGGAGTCTTGTTAGTAGTCCTTACATGAGAGTATAATCCCAGTTTTGTTCTCATTTGTATTGAAATAAAGATCTGGTTTTGCCTTTAAGAGATGAAGTCTGAATTTTGGCACAGCTCTGCTTGATACTGTGCCTCATTCTCACTAGGAAATCGACTTTCCTTTCCATTTTATCCTCACTCCAAGGAGCCAATATTATTCTAATGATTAGCAATTTGTTTAAATGTATGAGAGTGAATCCTAGAGGCCAACCGAGGTCTCCTCCCTTACCAACCGAGGGGGTCAGAATAGCACAGTAACAAATGGGATGTAATTCTTCACAATCCCAGTTTCCGTGCCTGTGTAGCTATCGTGCAACTCGCTAAGCTTATTAGAGACAAGAAGAGCTCTACAAAGAGAGAAGAACCGTAGGAATATGTGCCTCTTCACTAAAAATGGTGGGAGTCCAAGCCTTACATGTCCTTTCCCTTCATCAGTCTACTGAAGGATAGGTAAAGTGGTAGTCTGTTCCTGTGTATATTTTGGGACAGAGAGTAACTAACAACATCACATCGCCAGGTATATAAAGCACATAAACTGTCGCAATCTAACTTCAGAGAGCACAGACATAATTTTAATGCTGTAGCATATCAGCAGAGTATAAAGATACATTCATTTGCTCAATCAGTGGGATGTTCCTCCCTTCATCACTACAGTGCTTGGGTCCCCTCAGAACAATCCATACATTTTATTTTTATACCAACCATGCCAAAACCAAAGAACTTGATTATCTCTAATTTTAATCACCTTTAACATCAGACTCAAGAGGATATGTATGAATCCTGCTTCAATCTTAGGTTGTGAAATTATTCTTTTTTTGCAAAAGGTAGCCATTATTAAACTTCACTAAACTTAAATCAGTGTAGAACAAAACACCTGCTAGGTTTGACATTTTTAATAAATGTTCCCATTATCTCAAAAAAAAAGAACTTTCTGTTGGGGGGATTTCTAGGAGGATCATAATTGTGTTTTATTAATACAGCAAATTGTGTTTGAAGGAAAGCTAGAATTTCTGTTTCTTCAGTATTTTCTTCAAGCTTCTTTATAAAATGTAAATTTTCCTTGGTTGCACTAAAAGCTATTAAAAAATTGTATTTCCCTCCCTGCAAAAGGCGTAGGGGGTGGGATATGCTGATACTACTTAATTTACACAACTTCTTTCTTATTAATTTAACAATTCAGGGTTGTTTTTTTCCCCATGTTTTATAGTAATGGTTGTGTACGCGAAATGAGTCCGAAGCATTATATTAAAACCGTGGAAATATTTCTTATACCAATAGCTAACATCCTGCAGCTCATTTGCATCCTGTAGCTGAATCACCTACTGCAGAGACAAGTAGAGCAAATGGAAGTGAAATAAAATATAAAAGAAAATAAGCTATTCATTACAGTTGACAATATGACCTAAAATAAGCATCTCGTCTAGGTCCCACAACATCCTTTATGTCACCTGAATAATAATTATTATTTTCTATGTAAATGTTCCGTAGGATTTTACTTTTTTACTGATAGCCAGATATGATACCCCAAAATCTGAATTAAGTCTGGAGCCTCAGCTGTCCTAAGAAATTTACAAGTCAGTGCAGCAACGTATGGTCTTTGTACTGCAAAGCCTGTTTTCAGGAGATACTGCGATAAAGTCTTGTGATAGGGTCAAGACTTTAAAAAATGTTTCTAAGCTGGCTTCAGATTACCTCACTAGTATGCTGATATTTGTGCTCCTGGGCTAAAAGAAAGTCTCAGAAGCTGGGACCTGTCACAGCCGCATTTTTCTGGGCAGGTTTTGGTGTTGTCATGAGCTGCCATGCTCTGCACAGCCGATGAGCTGCGTTAGAGATGAGTATTGCCTGTGCCAAAATAACCAGCCCAGGCTGAGCACAGTCAGCCTCCAGGGAATTTTCAGAAGGATTTGTTCTAGTCTGCTTTCCCTGTCTCCCGCGTTTCGGTTGGTGCATGAACGGCTTGGGGGAAGGCAGGCGACTGGTGAGAAATCATTTCTACACTGATCATCCATAGACATATGTGCGTAAGGATACGTGCAAATAGTTCTATGTATTGTTGACCTGTAAAATGTACATACAGGGGAAAGCCTATGCATGAGTGGATGTGCTAACATCAGTTTATTACCTGCTTCATGTGAGGCTACATGGGAAATGGTTACGTTTTTGCTTCTTTTATTAAATGATATTTTTAGTTGGAATATTTGCTTTCTTCGCCTTGTAAATTTCTTTCTTATGGAATAGCATTGTGGTGTACAACACTGGTTTCTTGCTCTTTGATTTCCAGATTCCTTTTTTTTTTATCAAGAAAACACTGCTTTGTAGATGTATTTCACATTCCCATAATAATGAGATTTTTCAAGCAAGCCCCGTGCATAACTGCATGTACTTAAAAATATTCTCCAAACTAAAAAACTTCATGTAAAATAGGAAAAGGAAGACATGAAATAAATGTGCAAATAGTAGTAGCACTCTAAATATGGCTTATACACTCATGCTGCTCTTGCTGCAACTTGTGACATCTTTCATAGCAGTGTCACCTTTAGGAGGCTATTTTTGGCAATGATGTTTCAGCATGGGATTTTAAGGGTAATGGTGGGTATTGGATATATTCTCAAGAGTTCACCTTCACATTCCCTCAAATTTTTCTAGCCATATTAAAAAAGTGAGCAGTATATATTGCTGAATAGATATGCACACTTGTTTTATTCGTTCTCATAAAACCAGATTCAGTAAAAACTTCGCCAATATTATGGTGTATTTTTCGACAGGATTCAAAGCCATTACTTTCTTTGGATAAACAGCAGTTAGTACAAATCTTAAATATGCATGTAGGAAAATTCAGGCTCTATAACATTTGTCACTTGCAGAACAGCTAAAGCAACAGAGATGCACAGCCTGAGCTAGAAAAACGTTAATGTAAACCTTTATACCCAGAGAGTTTGGAATTAGTCACCTTTCACTTTCTTTAGCCATGAATAGGCAGAAGAGGAGACATTTATGAAACTTAACTGACTCTTAGTTTTTCTTCTTTCTTCAGAGTATGAAACTGTTATATGTTTTAGCAGGTTCTTAAGGGCTTGCTGCATATGAGCTCTGCAAACTCTGCTAGCAAAGGCTTTGACGTTTTCATGGCTTGTAGAGAAGTCAGTCATTACAGAGAGGCTGCTAAATTATGGAAGCAATTTCTATCTTCCAGTTCTTTGCAACTATCACTTCCTATAAACTTTGAGGACATTTGAGGAAAAAGTATTGGTGTACTTGGTTGGCTGAGTGGCTCTCTGAGATACTTGCAGCCTTTCATTTCTAGGCTGTTCATGGATTTCTTATGTTGGCCTGCATCCTTTTTGGCCATGCCAGTGGGTAGGCTGATCTCCAGCTCACTTTACAGCCAGTTCTAGGAGGCTGCAGAGAAAAGAAACCTTCTTTTGCTTTTCCTCATGCCGAATCCATTCTGAGGATTCCTTACAGAGCTCTACTTCTGTCATGGCAGTGCTCTCTGTGCACAGCCTCCAGTCATGGAGCAGATAAAAAAGGCGGAGACAGAAAGAATTTTTAAAAAGAAGAGGCAAATACTGTGACTTTCTGCTTTGCTGCTTCCTTGGTATCTTCCCTGTCAGAATTTGACTTAGTAAATAACTCTTTGAATCTATATTTAGAATGGGAAGTATTTTAGCGAGAAATAAGACTCAGCACAACCAAATCTATTTAAATGCAGCATAATTGAAATGTCAACATGGTCATGAAATGCCTCAAGGTGTTTCTTCAGTGAAGGCTGGATATGACACAAAATAGATGTCTGAATACTGTGGGACAGAATAAAGCCTTTGTGTACTCCTCAAATGTAATCTCGCACTCACCTTACTGAATGTTTGAAAATGCTTGGCTGAAGCCTGACTGCTGCTGTGGTCCTTGCTCTTCCCTTCTTCCAGGGAATCTGACAGTTCAGAGAAAGTTTGATCTTGGAGGAGAGAGAAGTTCAACAGCTCTCCATGCTCACAAGCGGGGAGCCTTTCCTGCAGGGACAGCCGGCATTTGCTTGGAGCTCCTGCCCTGCTTTGCAGTACAGATCTTATACCTTCTCAGCGAGTGCTAGCGGCCACACTTCACTCAGGAAATATATTGGGAATCTTGTTTTTCTCAAAGTGATGGTTGATTCTTCATTCAACTGCTGATGGAGTGGCTTAAAAGAAGACAGCACCGTTTTACACAAGCTGCTATCCTCCCTTTTTGGGAAGGGCCAGTAGTCCACTAAGAACGGAGAGTAGAAAGTACCATTGAAGTGTCTTTTCATCTTTCATATTCTTGAAAATTAAACAGTTCTTGTGCATTACTTTTTTTTTTAGGAAAGTCCTCTAGTTGGTGACCTGTAACCTTGAAGTGTGCTGCCCTACTGGCCTTCCAGTGGAAATAAAACCTCCCTGATAAATGGTAGTCACAAGCAAAAGTGGTGCCCTTGCCGTTCCCCAGCCTCCTGGATGGTGCAGGAGGATGGGCCATGGTCATGGGGCCTATTGTGGTTATAATTATACTACGTTTCATTTGTATGTGTATCCTAGCCAGCACTCTGACTCTAGATTTCAGTCTGCCTGTGCGACACATCTTTTTTTAGCAGTTGATAGGCAGAGAAGACTAATCCATCCGACTCTTGCTTTATGAGGCAATACAGGTTTTTTTAAAGAGGTTAAGTTCAGCTAGATCTTTACAGCAAACTGTGATTTCAGAAGGAAAATGAACTTGACAACTGTTTTAACAACTTGAATGTTTATGTATGTCTTTGGTTAATGCCTAAAGTCAATATTTGTTAAGTCTGATTGATAAAAATATGTGCCTTTCATCAAGGTCAAATTAATTTGTGGAAATTTGCTTTTGCTTACCAAGCTGCTTTTGCACAGAATCCCTGTCAGACTTTGCTAAAACTATGCAGGCATTTTCTCATTTAAATTATGATTATCTTCACTGTGAACTTCCCTGTGAACACTACCTCATTTGAATGTGTCTTTTTTAAAGGATGCCTCAAGATTGGATTCCAGTTCAGTCAGGTGATGAATTACCTGACTTGACCTAATTCATTAATTTTAATGGTATTTGAAGTCTTCATTTTATTCAGGGCTCCTCTGATAGACCTATCTTATAGATATCTTTATAATAATGTCCATTCATCAGCTACTTAACGGACATAACTTGAAACTGGTTGTGACTGCTAAGATGCACGCTGTCTACTTGTTTGGGTTGTGTTCTGGCTTAGGTTTGCAATGGACGTTGCACGTTACATCAGGCAAATGTAAAGCTGACTTTGCATTGGACAGTAAGGCTTGGAAAGGAGTTCTGAAACTGTGTGTGTTAAATATGTATGGATGAATTTATGTATATTAAAACATTCATATAATTAAACTGTGTTTAAACTGATGTTTTCACACAGTACAACCACACCATATGTTGTACCATAGTTCTTAATTTACACTATGTAGTGTACTAAAGGACTAAGTAAATGGCATAATTTTGTAACTGAGGTGATCAGAGTATAGCTTTATGGTATACAGAGATGGAGGATTTTTTTCCTGGTATTTTAAGTATTATTACAAATATAAAAGCCGTGCTATGCAATAACAAAGTTAATTCTGGAAAGAAAAAAAAACAACCAAACAATCCTCTGTTGCTATCTTCTTAATGCAGATTCATCTTGAGATCTACTGTATTCTCCTAATGTTGGTGTCTGTTATCAGTTGGTTCCTACCGTATGTTTCTGAAAATGGTACATGCCTGGATTATAAGATACAACTTGTATGTGTTTGTATGTAACTAACTGTGGGGAAAAACAGGAAGGAAGGATCGGTTTAGGGAAGGGAAACATGACAACGCTGAAAAAGCAAGTTAGCACCAGAATTGGAGTAGGAAACCAGCAATTTTTTTGTTGCCAACCACAGAACAAATTTTCTCATATTAAAAGAAAGACACATACAACAAATAGTAATGCTACACCAAAGAAATCATCAAAGCTGCTTATGAACTGAAGTTTAACCACTGAAGGCTGCTGGAGTTGCCTTCTCCTTTTGAGTTTGGTTAAAGTTATGGAGAGATGTGTGGAAGGACTGTGAAAGAGCTGCTGCAGGAGATGGTAGTTACTGCCTCCTCATTGCTCTGAAATGTTGCTGTCAACTACACACAGAAAAATTCTGATTAAGTTCATGAAAACTCTGTGCATTTGCAATGCTTCAGATCACGGCAGGATGGAACCATTTGGTGGTAACCTGCCTTGAGGGGAGCCGGTGTCCATAGCTGCTAGAGGGAGGCTGGCAGCAGGTACGGTTGGAGGTAAGGATGTTCACTCACAGTAGTCACTAAAGCATAAAACAAAAAAATACATTATAGACTTAATGTATATTAAATAGCTTCAATAAATAGTACAGTTGTAGTCAGGTAAGTGAGGAGCTTTCAATAATGAATTTTCTATTCTGACTTGCCCTACAACCTCATTAACAGGAACGAGAAAGGAAAAGTGCTGCAAAGTAATACCTTTTTGCCTTCTGAAACCTCTCTTCTTTTAAATGTGATAGTAGAATTATTTTTCAGTTGTGTAAGTATTGCATATTATTTTTTTAGTTGGAGAGACTGTGTCTGTTAGAGGCAGTTGGAAAGAAAAGCCTTTTGTTTCTAGTGTCCTTTGTTCTGTATGCTGAGCTGAGGACAGTTAAACAGTTTGGGAGAAGTAGAAAATGGTGCTTTTTGGAGAACTATAGAGCGTGTTCAGAATTGAGAACTTCTGGTGGAGCACTAGGGAGACAGAAAATGGGGAGCATGCAGCAAAATTAAAAACTTGGGAGATATCAAAAAGAGGGCAAGACTTGCTCACTGCAAGGACTAGACCCAGACACCTGGAAGCAAAAGAAAAAACCTCCCTTAAACAGAAATGTCAGAATTTGTTCAACCCAAATGCCATTGCAAGTTGACGGGGCTGTGTAAAGAACCCTGAATAAACACGCACTTTGTTTTCCTGTTTCAGCAGACCTTATTTTTCCTTTATTTGTAGAGATGGCAGCTAAATTAATCACTTAAATTCAGATTTAGATGCACAAATTAAATGTTTTCCTGAGATATGGTGCATAGCTATAACTCCCATTGAGTCAATTCCTTCTAGCAGCTGGAGTTAAAAAATGCTCAGTGCTTCTGAAATTCAACTGCTTAATTTAGGAACTAGCTCAAATGAAGGACTTGGTTAGAAAAGAATAATTATTTTCTTAAAAAAATTCAAACCCCTCAGGCCTGTAAGTGTTGTTTTGTATCTTGTTTGGCAGCTAACAGAATGTTGCTGAAAACAAGCAATAGCTGACTCTGTATTGGAAGTTGTGTTTATAAGATTTTAGACTCCATCTCCAATCCTGGGCTGAAAACAAGGCCTGTCTATTGAAACACATGCAGAAAAAGAGAGGTCAAGGTAATGTTCTTAAAGATCAATATAGAAAGATAATATATAATAAGTAACATGTTATGTATAATATGTTATATATGTTATCTAAAATTATAATTGTCCTATAATATTGTATTATCTTGTTATATAATGTAAATCTATGAATATAATCAAACCATAAAAAATCAGTTACCGGTATGTCTTCAGCAGCTGCCATGGGTACATGAAGGAAAATTTGACCCTCAGCCAAAAGAAACTGTGAGCAAACGAATCCAGGAGACGCAAAGGTGCAGCACAAATAATGAGTTCAAGGAGCAGAGTTGAAACTCAAACTGCTTAAGAATCAATCTTCTACTCAGAAGCAGTATCATAGAGTTAGGTTGCCTAGAAATAATAAACATCACTTTATCCAAAGAAATTTGTGTGTCTTCTGGGCTTCTTTGCTAAGAAAGAAGGAAAGCACAGAAATGCTGCTTTGCTGTTGACATAGACCATCCTCTTCAGTTACCTGGCAGCAACGAGGGACCGATCTGTTCTAATACTTGCTTTGTAGTATCAAGGTAGCCCAGCGCTTTGGAACAGGAAAAAAAAAAAGATTAGTTTGTGCTGATAGGCTTTACAAAATAAAGCAAGGCTTTTTCTAAATTTGAATAGAATTATTATATCCTGGTTGTTAGAAAAAGTGAAGGTGAACTGTACACACTTAAATTTAGCTGCTGCTGAAAATGCTTTCCCAATTTAATTTTCAATTTCTGTTTTCTTCATGAATTTAATTATACTGCAGCTATTTTAAATCATTCCCTCTTTAATTGCCTTTTTATTTTCACAGTAATCATCTATTCAGATTTTCTACTGTACAGATTGTACTGAAATTCATGTACTTAATGGCTTTTATTAAAAGTCACTAAATAAATAAAGGAGATTTTTTTTTTTTTGCTCAGCTACTCCAGTCTCATCTTTAACTTCGGGTATGCCTAAGCTTTTCCCCTAGGCTTGGTAACAGGGAATAGCAAGAAGATAATTAAGAGCCATGTATCAAGTTTCTTTCACTGATGTTTTATAAATACATTTGTGCGTGTCTCTTCACATGAGTGCATAAGGGCGTAGCTATCACCAATATGTAAACAGTATAATTTTCCAGGCACAAGCCCAGTAGTAATAATACAAATATACTGTCGGCAAGATGTTTGTTTCCTGTTATTATTTTAACATTACATTTCAAGGAAGAAAAGGTGAATCTATAACTGTGACTTTCTTGTAATTGCTGTTCAAACTCCTAGCATGATCGAATTTTCTAGAAATGATGGGAGTACTTATCTCTGTGGAGAAAAAGTCTCTTTGAAGTCTGAGCATCCTCTAAGAAGTTCCGCTACTAAGTCAAGCAAAAAGGACATCTAATCCCAACTAAAGATGTTCCACAGTTGTAAAAGGCTTCCTGCCTTCAGAGAGCTCTTCCACTAAAAGATTTTTGTTACTCTTGACGATGATAAAAGCTGCTATAGATTTCTTTGACTGCATAACTAGTAACCTACCAACAAACAAACATGGTTCCAGAGAAAGGTTTGCTTCTTGTTCTTTGATCTAGTGAAGACTACAGAAAATAAATTAATGAGACATTTTGTCCAATTTCAAAACCATGTTTTATGAGGGCAAAACACAACTCTTTATGAAAGTCTTCAAATGACATGCAAAATTTACTGCATGCTGAAAACAGTCTCCTGTAAGAAGTGTTTACAGAGAAGTGAATCTGTTCTTCATTTTTCCAAGCGATGAGGTCTTTATCTTCTGATGGGTAACTTCGGATGATATTACTAAATAGGAGAACCCTGTAACTTAGATCTTAAAAAAATACTGCTACCTATATATTATACGGTATTTGTTCTGTATTTCATATATAGGCTATAATTAGGATGTATACATAATTAACAGTATTTTAACAATATTTTTACATTAAAAAATTGTTACAAATAGTTAACTATATATGTTACAAATATTAACTATATTAACTATAAATGTAACTTTTACTTACATACAATATAGAGATAACTGTATTGCAATAATATTAATGTTATACTGAATAATTTTATTTGAGTAATCTAACCTTGCAAAAATCCATTCTCATGATGCTGAGATGCATAAAATAGCTACAAACATGAACTAAGGCGATGCATTTATTTATTAACTTCCTAATTTGGATGTAGGTGGCTCTGCTTACCGAGTCCTACATAGCTGGAGCATAATAGTTCTTTAAGGAGAAATTAATCAGGTTCTCTGCCAAACTTGGAATGAGCCAAGAGCAGCCAGAGTTACATCCATCTCCTGTGTTTCTATTTGAAGAAGTTGTGAAAAGCTACACTGAGAGATACTAGAATTTTGCAATACTTTGTGGAGAGAATATATCGAAATAGTGTTAGAGAGAAGCGGCGATCCCCACCAACCCTGTGCAATATTCATTGTCTTAAGCCAAGCACTTGGCACGGTTGGACTGTTCTCTAAAAAAATCAGAAGCTTTAGAAAAGGAAACTGGAGGGAAAAAAAAGCAGATGCTTTTTTTCCTCCCTTTTGCTTTTTTTCTCCCTCCAGAAGGCAGGGAAGAACCAGGTTAACTTCTAATGTGCCAGAATGTAGTAGCCAAATGTTGAAGTAATACATGAAGCCCTTGTGTAAATACCATGGCAATTCCTCATTTATTCTCAGTAGCTAGAAATAAGGCTGATCTTTGTAGTACAGTTTAACCTCTAAAGCACATCACCTGAGTCGCTTATTTTCAGTGTTATCCTTTGCAGCTGTGCCTCTAATAATCTCAGGCTCTGGCATGCTGAAATTGGCATTGAGACTTATTACATCATGTTTTATTAACTTACTTATCAGCCTTTTCTGCTTACACCCTGGAGAATGAAGCTAAAGGGGCCGGATACGAGGATGATACTTATTTACACTGTCCCCACTAATAAAATGTGTCAATGACATCTCCTGTGAAAAACTGCATTTTTCTTTTCCTATACGTGCAAAGGTACATACAGCTACATAAAAATACAACCGTTACCTAACCATAAAAACTACACATGGCTGAAAAGATTCATCACTGGAGTACACTACCTACCGGTTGTTTGATTTATAGGATGGGCTAAGGGAAGGGTTTTATTTTGGGCTCTAGAGGCTTGAAGTGCTTTGAAAAAAAGTCCTGAAACAACAGCTGGGGAACTCACAATGAAAAATAACAAATGTCGTTGTCCTATGGAAAATATTCAGTAAAAATCAAGCTTTCCTAGGTATTATTTGTGCCTATGACAATAGCATCTATGGGCAATAATGATGCACAGTTTTGAGCAGCAGAGCTCCTGGACTGGGTCGCTCACTGACTTACAACTAAATGAAGCAATGAATGAAAAGCAATTCTTGTGCTTCTGTTGCTTTCAAACTCAGCAACACTGAATCAGTTACACACTGGCAAAGGCTAAAGTCTCATTAGTTGGGTAAAATGTAAGACAAGCAAGGAGGAAAGATGAGCCATGGTGAAATGGCAGGAAATGTTACCATACTTCACAGTGTTACTGCTGATCGTGTTTTCAGCTGGTGCTCTAAGTATATTTAGTTCTTCCAGAAAACTTACCGCGAAACAATCCTAACTGGATGCAAGGTGAGATGACGACAACACACCAAACATACAACTGTACGTCTCCTCCCAGGCATCAGGAGAGTAGGTTTGAATCACAGTGATTTGCTAGGCTTTGGGATTCGAAGGTTCATGTTTCCTAGCTTCTCTGAACGTCTGCATTTCTGCACGCTAGCATACATGTATGAGGCAAGACTCAGATTTGTAACACTCTGATAAGTGAGCTGTTAAGAAAACCACTTGCAACAGTATTTTGAGAATTGGCAATTGTGAGTCTTTCCAGACACCGGCAGTAATATACAACTCTAAGTGGAATTTGTCATGAATTGTGCACCTCCAATGGGGCAAACACGCTCCAGAAGCCAACTTGCAATCCAACCCTGCTTGCTGCAGAGAAAAATTTAAACGTTCAGTCTCTTTAGCTGGCAGACACTGTAAATGCTGCTTGTGAAAAAATGTATCACTTATTCCAGCCCCTGCCACAGTTCAGAAGTATATATGTCTGTCTCCCAGGAAAAAAACTAACAATTGAATAAGAATTTTATTTCTCCAGTACAATTTTTCCTTGCTACCAGTTTTTAATTCTCTTCTAGCTTAAAGTCCTTTCTCTTATGCTTCACTGGGTTTAGTTGTGCACATAAAAAAAGTTCAGTTACTGAATCGCACATTTGGTTCTCTGGGATCTGTTGTTATTCAATCCATTTATGTAATTGATTCCAAGTCCTTGGCTGAGTTTCCAGGAAGGCACTGCCTCGTAAGCCTGAGGTTTCTGCTTGGCAATTTTTTGAGGATTTTATCTGTCAAGTGAAGTTGTATTCATGAAGAGAAGCAATTTCTGAGGTACTAGTTCCATGAAGAGGCATGAAATTGGACGTTGGAAAAAGCTATTATAGGTGTCTTTTATGATTTCAAAATGATTTAATTATGTTTTTCCACATAACTGAGAACTGAGCAGAGTAAATAAAAATGCTAGCTTTTTTTTTTCCAGTATCAGGAAAAGCAAAGTAATAATCTTTTGGCCTCTCTGGAATGTTTTAAAACTCCCACACCCTTCCCAACTCTATTGCACCATTATATCTGCAGCACTAGTTGAGGGAACAGAACAAAGACGGAGGCTAAACTTGGCATTTATCTCTGCAAACTGTCATTCCAGAAGAGGACCAAGACATCTTGGTGTGCCCCATAGGGGAACACGGCATTGCAACTGCCAGGCTGTATCTGCTTGAGGCACAAAGGAGATTATCAACTGAACTTACTGGGCCATTGGACTGGACACTTGGCCTATATCAGTATATTAAAATACACAAATTCCTTGCTTTACATTGTCAGATGGCCCAGGGGCTTCTACACATGACAGCTCCACAGAGCACTTGTGACCGTGCACAACACTCCCCAACATTATTAAAGCTTGTGTGAAATGTCCTTTGGATCCTGCTTTGCTCATGTAAGAGTCAAGTCTGGCAACACTGCCATCCCATTTTCTTGCAGTAGCAAATTAAAGTGCCAATAGCCCTCTACTCCTTGCATGCACCTTCTCCCAAATCTGGGACTCTTAGTGAGAAGGGAGCGCTTGCAAATACCACCATTTCACAGCAGTCTGTGTTCTGTAACAGTCTCACTGATTTTAATAGAGGCTCGACATTTTAAAATACTTTGATTCTGATTCATAATATAATGGAAGGCTAAGCAGCAATTTACTGTGAAGACAGAACCGAGATGTAGGAGCCAGGAGCAGAATATCTCCTCTTATCCAGACGGATTTAGTGCATGATAAACGTGAACTGGACATGAACGTTTGTGATACCTGACCCCAGAGCTCTTGGGCTCCACTGTTCAAACATACATGTAAGCAGAATAACTTGGGATATTATCAATCCTGAACAATGGTATTTTTTGCATTTCTGAATTATCTTTGAGAAACAACTCTGCTGAGGTTATTTCTAACCTATGCTACTGACTTGCAGGACATCTCATTTCCACAAAGTTTATTTACTAATGAAACTTGGTCACTTAGAAGCCAGTACACTGTAGTTAGATAATTGGAAAAGTAATTCTTCTTAAAATGTATTGCTTAATGGATATTTAATTCTTTTTTCTTAAGCTGAGTACCCAACGGAACAAGCAAACTAAGCGCCCCACAGCATAAATGTATAACACAGTCTTCAAGACACATCCTTGTTATCCATATAGATTATGCTTTTGTAAATTGTGTCCCTCTAAAGTAATACATGAACTAGTCTACCACTGTCTGCCTGCATCTCACCACAGGCGATAAAAAAGTGATCAGTGATGGCTGAAAGACTAAAACGATGCTGAGGAGTATCAGGCAATTAACTTTGCCTGATTTGGGGGGGAATTGATAGGCATTCATGACCATTAGTGATGTTGTTTCTATAATGTGGGCAAAGGTGAGCCAATCGAAACCTAAGAAGATTTGTGTGACTTACAGTGACCTCGCATGTGGCTCCCAAGTTGTAGAAAACAAAAATATAACTTTCTTTGAACTTGCTGAGTGGTTGAAATGTTAACGCCTGTAGAGATGGTGTAAGGTCCAAGCCTAGCAGCACTAGGACAGAAAGAAACTTTCCACTGATTTCATTAGATATAGATAGCAGTACTGAAACTTGCAGTATTAAGGATTTCAGCGGAAGCATTTTGCACAAGAAAATTGACTGAGGTTGGTTAACTGAGAACTCTTGTGATGATCTGGGTCTGTGGCTGTAGCACGTAGTATCAGTTGCTGTTATTTAAGTATGGGAGAGGGATTCCTGCTTTCTCGTGTCTTCCCTTGGTCACTGGATCTAAATCAGTCTTGGACCAGTGCAAGTGCTGCTGTTTGCACCGAGTTTTTCAGAGGTACTGCAGAGGTCACTTCTTTCTGAGACATGTGGAGGCGTTGCTGTGTGGCTGCTGCTTTGGGTTCACAAAGCAGGGAGAAAGGTTACTGGCATGGAGTGCCTTTCATAATTCCATTGTAATTAAAACATCAGTTAAAACCCTTCAGAGTCATATTCTGGTCTATTTTATGATACAACTCTGATTAGTGTAAAATGGCAACAGATTAATTTGGCAACAATGTTGTCAGTCATGAGTCTTCATTGATGAGATGTTAGAAAGTTTTAGTTTAGAGCCTTAATAAAAAGATTTTCATTCTATTCTGTGGCTTCTCAGTCAATATTTCAAAACATAAATATTTACCTCAAATTTATAGGAAACTCTTAATAGAATTGCTTTCTGGACTATAAAAAGTTTTAAGAAATGTAGTATGATTTTGGTACTTAAATACATTTTAACAAAGGAGATTTTTCTTAACTCATATGTTATATGATGCTATACAATAAATTCATATGAACTTTGTATTGCTTAATGTAGATGGACTTTAATACAATTGGTTTTGAATTAGAAGATCTTCATGAGGAAATTAGATGTTTTAAGAGAGACATTGGACAGTGATGATGACATACTGTGAGCTGGCTTCCCATTAAATAGAGCTGGAAAATATGTATAAAACTACAGTAACAGTCACACTTCTACTTAGAAGTCCTTATTATCCAATGGCTAGATGAGCTAAGTGGAATCGTATACAGGAGTGTGCATCACTGGTAAACTTACACTAATTATGTAGTGGGTAACTATTACAACAGAACACTGTGGGGCTTCAATTATTAATTAATGTTTCCAGAGCACTCTGAGACTCACGCAGTAGTTTTTAGTTGGAGGTTGTTGTATTAAAAAACTGCTTAAAATTATTATTTCTGAGATGACTTCTTAAAATGCATTCAGTAGATGTTTGAAGTTACTGACACGTAAGTATGTGTGCACATATGTATATATTTTTACAAACAAAAAAACCCAAAGTATAAAGCATTATTAAAAAATGAATGCTGCAAAGATTCAACAGGGGTATGTTTGAGCACATTAAAAAATATCAGCAGCAGAATGTGAAATAAGGCTGAGTATATAGACATGAGAGTGAACAGGGTCATTGAAATACTTTGATGGCCAAAGTAAGTGATATTTAAGAAGCTAAAGTGGAAGATGTTGTTTCATCAGAGACAAAGCTTATGTATTACCTTTTCTAAAATTTATAACTTTTTCAGACAGAAGTCTCTGTAAGTTAGTTTGTTTGACCTCACACCAAAGCACATGAGGAGCACTTGTACAGCCCATTACGATGTCCAGACCTTCCAATTGCTTTCAGTTTTAAAAAATAACCAATGCAAGGGCTATATGAGTATGCCCTATCAGTCCTCTCAGTGTGTTATTTCTCCTCCACAACCGCTTGCTACTTTTCACATCCAAAGGTTAACTGTACAGAGTCTTACAAAAGCACTTGTACAATAGCATAGAACAGCGTCATGTGGGAGTTTACATTTGAGTGTCTGTCAATTATGAAATTTAAATCCCTTTGTTCCTTCATTTGGTGCATATATCATGCATTTCCTATTCCCTAGTGTGTGACTTTGCTTTTTGTTGAATTAAGATACAAGAACTGGCTCTATTTATTGCCTAAGTAGATAGCTGACTAGTGCAAAAGTCTCAAAGGTGACATGCTGTATGCTTTGCCTGAAGAAATGGAGATTTACTGTGCAAGGATGAACAGCCTCCTGTGTCCTGCCAACTCTGTGCAGCTGCCACTGCTACAGGGAAGTTAGGGGTTAGAAGAGACGTGGGAGAGGGAGGCGATAGCAGCTTCCGCAGGGAGCAATCACTGCCCGATCTGCCTTCCCACCACCATCTTGCCTGCAGGAGAAGGGAGAGGATGAGAAAGCTCTTCCCCACCTCTCCATCTTGACCTTATTCTCTTCCCATTGCCACCTGCCCTCTGCAGATGGTATTTAATTATGCCCCTTCCTTGTTGTACGTTTCAGGCTGCTGCAGGATGAAGTGATGGTAGCAGGTCTTTGCAAGGAAGGGACAGCCTGTAGGATCTGCAGATTCCGTGAGGTTGGCAGGGACCCCTGGAGACCATCCAGCTGACGAGTTCTCTGCTGAAAGTGGGGTCACCTAGATCAAGTTGCCCAGCACCATGTCCAGTCAGGATTTGAATATCATCAAGGATGGAGGCTCCACAACCTCTCTGGGCAACCTGTTCCTGTGTTCAACCACCCTCACAGTTAAAAAGTGTTTTCTTATGTTCAGATGGAATTCCCAGAAAGACTTTTGGTGGGAGGGGTATAGGGTTCATACCTCTGGATTGTGAATAATTAAAGACAGGCCTTAGTGAAAGGACAACCTAGGAGAAGGGGACCTGCCTCATCAGGGACAGACTCCTCAACCGTATTTAGATTTCCAGAGGTCCCCTTGAGAAGTTTCCTAATATCCCATACCTCCCGAAAACATTACTGAACTTTTTTCACACCAGAGCCTGCTCTGCCCCTGCCACCAAGTTACATTTTTTTTCTCTCCAAGCATTCCTCAGGCACTGAAATGCAATTTACTTATAAGGCTGAGAGATCATGAGCTAACTCTGTAAATGCATTTTATATGACTAGGTCCAGACTACTAAGAAGCCCAGGTGGTCTGCTCTTGTTGACTGCCGGTTTTCTCTGTAGTTTATCCATTCTGCCAGTCTTTGTCACCATTCACAAACTTTGTTAGTCACTGCTTTCACTTCTGGATTACTAATCAACATGGTCAGTATTGTCAGGCTTCATACCTCATTAGACACAGTTAATTTAATGATGATTCTCTGTAACTCAGTCAACCTGCTTCAGTATGTATTCAATGCTGTTAAAATACCTAACATCATTGTAAACTGATTTATATAAGCTTAAACAAACGTGTGTGTTCTTCTCATATGAAGGATGTCTATTCTTTTAAATCTACATCTTGTATCCAGATTAATAACCAGATAAATGACTCTCTTCTCTTTAGTCATGAAATCACTTCCACAGTTTAAACTTTCCCATGTGAACTTCTCTTCAGCTTATGCTTATGCTTCTGTATGGCAGTAAAAGTATAACTAAAACAGCAAAAGGTCAAAATAATGAGCCATCTCCACTGGTGAGGCTAATATTTTACTACATGCCTACTACCTGCTGATCTCATCTTTTCAAGTGTTTTGTGATGCTATGGTTGAAGAACACCACATAAAACAAATTGTTTTGAAGCTCAGTCAAATATTGTAGGTCAAGATATAGGCAGGAAGAAATTTCAATAGTACATCCTTGAAAAATAAATTTATCCACGAACATGGTAGGGAGATACTGTTAGGTAATGTTTTGGAGATGGATATACTCACATCTGAAAAGGAGTGCTGACTGGGGTATGGATTTGGAGGATTTGATTTGCTTATTTACGCTTTGTTCTTCCTGCAACATTCCTTCTTCTTTCTGACTTCATTAGGTTGGAAACGGGAAAAAAAAATGGAAAAAAATCTGTCTTTTTTAAAATAATATCTTGTTAATCACAACCAGCCAGAACTTACTCAGCAAGATGTGCGCATTTTCACTGAACAATAAACACAGTAAGACACTTCTGGTTTTGAGCAGACTGACAAGTGCATTAAACAAGATGTGTAATTTTCCTGTAATCACAAAATAGACAAATACATTGTAATGTCTATTTAAAAGAATAGATTAAGTTGTTCAGCAGCTGACTGCCAACACAGAGACAGTGATGTGTAGAAAGATCCAATAGAGGGTTGAGATACATCAGGTAGAATTTATGAAGTACAATCCGTGTGCCACTGTGCTCAGAAGTGCTTACCTTGAGCGGACACCTTCCCTATTTCAGGTAAAACTTTCTGCATCAGTTGCTGTTATGGACCAAGGTTTCCCAATGTGGAGACACCTGCTGATGGGGATGAACTCTGATACAGTATAGTTAAGACAACTTTTTCGTATGAATGATAACTAATATAACAAAAGCTGGTGCTCAGCTTTTACATGACAGCTTTGTCCTTACAGTGCTTGCTTAGGAGGTGGGACCCAGGATTACCCAGCTGTGCCTTCAGCCTCAGGGGTATTGACACCTCACACCCCATCAGCTGTTCCCCCATAGGATGCACCAGTCACTATGTCTTACACAATGATGTAGGGTGTTCTCATGTTGAATCAATACTGTTAGGAAAAAGGGCGTTTTTTGGGCTCAGAGAATGCACATTAGAGTATGACTCTCTTGCCTGATGATTCTAGTAATGGCAAAGGGTGGAAATACAGCAATCTGTTAAAATGTTTTATCCAGTAACTATTTTAAGGAAGAAGATTCAGGAGCAGCCTGGTACCCAGGACAAAGCACCATTCTCAAGCATCATTTCTCTGCTTATGTCCTGGATATATTACTGTAACACCCTAGCCTTAGAAAAAGATTCTGCACTCTGGAGTTTAAGCAAATGGAGTTACCTACTAGCAGTCCAGGCTTAGGCATCTAAGCTCTGTGAAGGAAAAGGATTGCAGTTATACCCAGGACTTACAATTTGCTTTAACTTGCTCTAGGCAGTTCAGGGTGCAGGGTTTTTCAGTTGTCATTCCGGGTTATTGCTGCCCTGTCTGTGCATTATACAGAAATCCTGTACTGCCTAATGGATCTCTGGAGCTAGGCAGCTGGAGGCTGGCTTGCACACCCCAACTGTAAATGTCTCAGTCTTTAACGCATCTAACTTTTAGCTAAGTTTTCTGAATAGGTGGTTTATTTTAGCAACTAGTAAAAAACCACTTTAGTTCTGTGTTTTCCCAAGCCTCCTAACCGCGAGTCAGGAAGCAGCAGTGGCTCGGCTGGTGCCCGGACGCAGAGGCTGCAGCTTGACCTGGGCCGGCCATGGGAAATGCCAGATAGGTGGAGGAAATGTTCATCTAAGCACTTGTCTAAGGGCAAACAGGAATCTTTTTTCTAGCCTAAGGTGTTGTTCCCCTTCTCTCCCCCCCCCGTTTGAGTGTAATGGGTCACATATCTGCCGTATATTGCATGTTTTTTTGAAATTTGTCTCCTCCTGCTTCTCTGCTGAACTTTGACTGAGGTCACCCATAGTGGGAGTATGAGGCTATGAATCTGATCTCTGATTTCCATATCTCTTTTTCAGTGGTATATCTACCATAACAGAGTTATGGGCCGAGGTGTGTGACAAAGATCATTACATTCTTGTCAATTTTTTTTACGGTACGATAGTCAAAACTAATAAAATGACCAACAAATGTGAGATAAAAACATCCTGCATTATTTCAATCCAGCAATTGAATTCTATCAATCAAGCTACCCTTTTCTGTCAGAGAAGCAAACCGTAGAGCTTTATATTGCGCATATAACATCAACAATAACAAACAAAAAACTTAGGGTAGATTACATTAAAGAGTCTAATCTGTAAAAGAATTGTACTTCAAAAACTTGGAAAATGAACTAGCAAAGAAAAAGGCGGCTTACAGCATATGTGTGATAAGAATAGTCTAGACATCAGTGTATGAATAGTGAATCACAAAAACTGAATGAATAACAGTGATAAGATCAAGTAAATTCATGAAACAAAGCTGCCAAAAAGAATTCAAATATTTAAGAGAAATAAGAATATGTATGGAGTACAATTAGAAGACTAGTTCAGTAACAAGCTCCCCTACGTTTTCCTTTGGGTATGTTACAGAGACAAAGAAAAAAGGATTTTTCTTAGTTCCATAATGAAAAATGATGTTTTAGCGTAAGATAGTGTGTTGCTTGAGGAATATAGTAGTAGATGGAACCTCCTGGGTCATGAATGCAGTTTCTGGTATTTCAGGGGCCTTTCCATATGCTGTCTTTCGTGAATCTGTCATGATCCATGTCAAAAGCATTTACTTATTTTCTGCCCCTGCTGTTCCCATTCAAAGAGGAGTTCCAGAACCTGATTACAGTAATAGCTAAGAACGTTCTCATTTTCAGCCAGAATTTATTAATGGGCAATTTGTACCCATTTGTACTTCTGCCAATAACCCTTTAGCTTGTTACTTCTTTCCCTGCTGTTGATTCTCTGATACATTCATAGACAGGAGTCATAATTCCTCTTCATTTTCATCTCCTGGCACTAATCAGCACAAAAACTTGCAGTCTCCCCTCAGATTGCAGCTCTCTGTTCCCCTCCTAATCCTTGAGGTTCTCTGATCCTGCTCAAATCTTAGTTTATCCTCCAGATATCCATCAGGGTGGGCACAGCTACAAACAGCTGCCTCCTAGAAGAAAAGGACTCAAGAGCATCCTGGGCCTTGATATCAACACTTTCTCTGTGGGAAATACTTATCCCAATGCTCTCAGTGATGCATTTCCCATTTTTGCAGTCAACATTGCCCTGGTAGCTCATAGTCATTCTCTGATGAACTATTTGACAAGGATCCTTTGTTGTTTCAAATTGTGAAGTCCGAAACTGACAGCTGAAGCTCCGCTATTCCCTAGTCATATTATCTTGCACTTCAAACTAGTAAACTTCAGCCAATGACTTTTATTTACTCCCGCTCTGTATCATTGATGATTATCAACATTATGTAATCAGTAAATTTTAATTTACAGAGTACTGTAAAGTTGTCTATACTCTCCAGCATATATTGTCATTACAAAAAGAGCAGTACAGGATTTATATATTACAGATGTACTTACGAAACATAATTGGGAACCCACTACAGCCAAAAGGCCTTATTATCACCCAAGTGGCTCAGAAATAAAGGCATCTAAATGCATTTCACTAGGTGGGAATCTAGTCCTCTTTCATCCTCTCAGGAAAGGCAAAGCTAACTGAGGTATCTATTTTCATAAATCCAGTCTACTGCTTGACAATCCCCAAGAGCCAAAAACGTTTCCAGTATTAAGAAACTGCAAGCTGAACTGCTTTTCTTGTTAACAGAAACATCCAAAACATCTAAGCTTGAGAACCTGGTGTGAACCTATTGTGAACCTCATGTCAGCTCAGGAGGAACTGACAAAAGGATAGATCAATTGGTTAATCCTTTCATTAAAAAGCCATTCAAGAGATGATAGTTCCTTATATCATTCATCTTGGATGAACTATGATAAGCAGTTTATTTCCTTGAACACAGAAGGAATAAATGAAGCCAGGATTTTATTACTATGAAGTCCTGTGGGAGCAGTTTGTCCAAGAAGCTTACAGCTCCTCTGAGTCATTGTCAAAGGTATATCACTTTAGGGGAGATGATATCAGCAGCATCTTTGCCTGATTGACTGCTCTCCTATGGGACTAGATACCTGGGAGTTAGAGGAATATGAAAGTCAGGAAGCATAAGATTGACATGGGTGTCTTTGAGAAAGCAGGGTGGCTTTTGTGGTGGAGCTGGAGCACAACTTTAGAGATGCTCGTTCATGGGGATGTAGGGAAGAAGAAAATGCTGCCCTTCATGTCTCCTGTGGAAGAAAGAAAACACTGAACAAAATTACTTAAATCAGAGCTGGATGAATTGTCAGTACTCCCTGGGCTTGGAGCAAATAGATCATCCTAAAGGCACTCACAACTACTTCTGCTACTCTGTGTTTCTGCAAATCTCATGCCTTGCTCTGCAGCTCCAGGTCTTGAATTGTGGGTCTCCTTGCGAGCTATAAAGCTCTGTCCTTTTGCTTTCCCTCAGTGCAGCTTCTTCCTTTAAATCTTGCAGCAGAAATACCATGCTTTGACAAATTCAGAGGTTTCTGGAGCTGTGATAAAAGTGGAAAGTTCAGTGATGCTCATTCTTCACTGCCTATGTACTTTGTAAACCAATTCACATTGAGAAAGGGAGACCAAAGTGGGTGCAGAATTTTACTCTGATCCAAAAGCAAGGTAGGAAAGAACAAGAAATGAGGGTCCCTGGCTTTTACCTCTTCAAATTTCCTATCTGGAGCATTAAAAATATCACTGTTCACTGCTTCATGATTTTTCTTTGCCTCCTTACCTCTTCCCAAGAAGCCTGTTACAAATCTAACCAAACCATAAATGTATACACTGTCTTCCATAGCATGTCCTTCAATACTTCAAACATTTCCAGAGGCAAGCAAACTCCATTTTCTTCCAAAGGTTTTCAGGATCAGTTACTTAAAATGAAGAAAACAGAAGAACTAGTAAAATAGAAGTTATATTTGCTTACCCTTGAAGTTGTTGTATTTTTTGCTCTTCCGCTTGTGGATTCCCCTGGCAGGTTTAGCAGATCAGCAATAGAGCAAAAATGTTCTGGGGCACGAAGGTGTCTCTCACACAGGCAATAAGAAAGCTCTTCACTGGAGCTGTGGATGGAGGCAAATTACTGTTGTAATAATCTGATGGATAATTTAGTGGGGGGGAAATGTTAGTTTGAAGTCAGAAACATATGGCGGTCAACAGTGCTTCTTAAACAGATTTGTGGGAAAGTCTGGTGCGTTTGAAGAATTCCCGTCTGGCTGCCTGGCCAGCCGTCTCCCTCCAGGGAAACTGGTAAAAGTAGTTTTAGTGTAAAACTTGAGGCAAATGATAGGTTGCTTCTTTTCCTAGCTGGCTAAAATGAGAGCAGATACTTTGTTTTTCTCACTGCTCCAGTTTTAACTGTCTCAAACCCTTATTGGCAGTGGACCGTGAAACTTCTTTTGAGAGAACAAATTTGAAATGAATTCATTAATTGATCAATAGGATCAGACGGTATTCAGGATGAAGTGAATGTAAGGACTTGCGTAAGAGAAGGAAGTATAAGTAGAATACCTTCTCAGAGAGGCCCTTTCTAAAAGTGTAGCAGATGGGATGAGGACACCAATGAAGTTGTGAGAGACAGCGTGAAAAATAAAAAAGTGCGGAAAGAATGAGGGTTGAGATGTGTGACAGGAAATATTTTTGGCAGAAATGGTCTATCCACAGCACTTCAGTTATACTTACTGTAAGGCAAATGCAACTGTTTTGTTATTAAAAGCCACCCACATGATACTGCAGTGATTTAAAATCAATGAAATGCAGCAGGTTTTGTAAAAAATATGAGCAGATAGACTGTTTTTATTAATTTTCCCTTAATGGGTCTCACTTGCCAATTTATTGTTGCTGTTCTCCAGCAGCCTTTACTGGCTGTGTGCAGGTCCCACTATGCTGGTTTAAGCTGCTGGCTGTCTGCATCCATTATGGAAAGAGTGCAAACAAGCTAAGTCCCGTTTGTGAGTCAAATAGTTATCATCTGGTAAAAGCTCCTGGCTGTATAGCATCAGACAAATATTTGACGAAGAAAATTATAGGTTGTAAAGGATGGTTGATCCATGTTTGCTTAGAAAATGAAATGTATATGTCGATTTTGTTCAGATAGAAATATTAAATAAACAGATACCACCTAATCAGCCTTGGTTCCAGCTCCACACCTTGGCGTGCAGTCCCATTTTATGTTACCTTTAGGGAAGTTTCCTGGTTTGCATTCTGCATGGGACTTGTTCTTGGAAAGGCATAATTTAAGGACTGGACTAGGGACAAGAAACCGACAAAGCAAGCTATGGCCAAAAAAGGTATTATTTTCCTATTCATAAGGGCACAAAAGGCAGAGAAATAACCCACAAACCATGTGGAAAGTGGGCAGATTTAGACAGCGGATGGTTTATCAGCGTCTAGTTAGTCTGCAGATTGTGTGGATTACAGAATTCTAGGGAATGCCCTGCGATAATTGTGTGAAACCTCTATGGTTTTAGAATAGTTGCATTATAGTAAGTAGTAACTTTGGGTGCCGGCCACATCCACTTTTCTCCCAAAATTTCGGCTTTGTTTTGACACCCGCAGACGTTCCAGAGTTGAAGCCCCAGGACTCAGATGCTGATGCAGACTCTTCTTCATACTTATTTTCATTCTGCTCCCAAGTAGAACTTGATGAATAATGATCAGACGGATTAAAACTGCCCACATAATGGACTACAGTTTTCTCTTTTTCTTTAGGACGTACCCAGTTACTTAAAGTCAACCCTGTAACAGAACCTTTCTCTGTCTATTCACAGGTTATTTTCTGATCCATCTGCATATAGATTTGAAAACTATCTTCAGATCAACTCCTTAAGCTGTTTTCCTCAATCCTTTTCTTGTTTTCTTGGAGGGAAAACTGTTGTTGCTCATTAAAATACTATTTTTTTGATCAGCAAAATTATTGATACACATCATACAGCTTGGGCCTGGGAAGCATTTGAGGTTTTTTGGTTTGTTTTCATTCTGTTTCTTGCTGGAAATCATTACAACGTATATTTCTACAATATTTCTTCTGGTTGTTAGCATCATGCCTTGTGCTGATGGTATGTATTCAAGCAATAGATTCTATGACAGACTTCAGTAGTAATGACATATATTATGGCCACTGTTTATCCAACATTACTTGTCCAACGTTAAATTATTGAGCCAGAATGTATTACCATTGATTGCTGTGAAGGTTATATGTGTATCAGTAAATCAAAACAAGCTTTAAAAAGATAGAAAATCCATTGATACGAGAAGTAGGAAAGACATAGAAGTTGACACCTTTCTCATAACCTTGGTTGTTTTTTATAACTATAATCTAACTGTTTGAGCTTTGGTGTTTTTTTTTTTTTCCAAATCACTGCTTTGACTGAAAATGACTGATGTGTGAAAAATGGAAGCAGAGCAACAGTACACCTCGATAATACACTTGTGAGCAGCTTTTGATAGAAATAAAATGCTGATTTCTATTTATTAACTTGCTGAAATGCAATATTCAAAGCAAGCCTTTTGCAATGTATTATGTGTCATATTTCCAAAACCAGCTAATGTAAATGGTGGAGGTGTTTCCTTCCTGAGACGTGCGCTTACATATATATAAAAGTTTCTAAAGTTTGCAATTTAGGAATAATAAAAATACTTAGTAACATTTTGCTGTAAATAATATTATTACAGAATTGCTACCCAAATGCCAACAGATGAATTGCCAGTACAAATGTGCCGTTACCAGGAATGGCACCAGGTGTTACTGTGGAGATGGATATGAAACAAGCAGTGATGGAAGAAGCTGCACAGGTAAACAAGAAATACACTGTAACATTAACACCAGGTTTTCGAACGGTTCCCTGATGGCTGTCAGAGGCGGAGAGCCGGCGGTGGGCTGCCAGCTCTGGCCGACGGCAGGCTGGCCAGCACGGCCGCTTCCTCGCCCATCTTCAAAGGTGTTCGTCAGGAATGAGCGTGGGCTTGTGGGGCAGGCGGGGGGAAAGAGTCCCCCTCCGAAACGAGTCGGGGCCTCCCTGCTGATTCTTTGGTGCTTCCGTGCCCGTGCCCCAGCGGTAGCTATTCTGAAGTTACTGGGAGGAAAGCATCCTCAGCCAGCCTGGAGGAGGTGGGGAGTGTTTCCCACTGCTCAGACAAGCTTACAGCTCATTTGTGCGAGCTGCTCTCCAGACCTCACTACCAGGAGACCCTGTAAAACTTGTAACGTTTCGCCTTGTGCCCATAAAGTCACACCTAGATTACAATTTGATAAATGAACACTCCCAGATCATACAACTTAGCTGGGATGTTATTTCAGCGTAATTAATTGTAGACTGAAATTGGTGTTCTTTTCCATTTTTTAAATATATGACTTCTTAATTCTCTATCCAGGTATTTGTTTCTTGTTTGATTTTTTCTCTTTTTATCAGCAGATTGGAGTTCTGTTGCCTTATGTATGTGCTCTTTACCAATCATTCCTCTCTCCAAGTAATAGTGCTAAGCCAGATTCTTCATAAATACAATTTATTATAAGTTCTTTTGCTCTATGGTTGTCATGTTTTGTGATTGAAAATATATCTGAGGAAATAATTTCAACAGCAGTTTTTTAAAATGTCAATTTATTACGTAAACCCTCAACCATTGTTAAATAGCATACCTTGATTTTATGGTATTATGCCTATATACCCTAGTTGAGGAAATTGTTCTTTATTAGAGAAATATATAGTCTTTGATGTAGTGGATGATGGTTTAATGTAGAAGTTGTGACAGTTCATTTAAGGAACTATAAGACGTTGCCAGCATAAATAGGTTAAGAAGGATAATCAGTTATTTCCGCTCTTGAAATGTTGCTTCATTCATCGACCCTGATAATTCGTGGTCTCTGGTACTAACAAGAACCCAAATGTCTCCCTGCCATGATGTAGATATTGAATACTACTTCAACAAATGAAGGTTTCATCTTTCAAAATTAATAGCTATTAAACTTGAAAACTCCTGGCCTTCTGTTTGGTTACTGGCGTAATTTGAACAGCCAACATCTGTGATAAGGACATGGCTTGAGAAGGGAGAAAACATAATGTATCATACCATAATGACTTAAACTTTTCTCTTAGAATTCTGATTTTTTGTTTAATTTCTTTTTTTCCTAATCCTTAAACAAGATCTCGTTAATGTCCCTTTAGATTTGAATGAATGTAATATGTATGGAAGCTGTAGCCAGACATGTATAAATACAGATGGATCATACAGTTGCAGCTGTGTGGAGGGTTATGTACTTCAGCCTGATGACAAATCCTGCAAGGCCAAAAATGGTAAGTTTTAACATCTTTTTACTTTAATGAAAATATTTTGTGTTTTGGTCCTATCTAGAGGATACACATGAAAAGAAAGACAGAGACGAACACAGAAGAGATGGACTTTCCTTCACCCTACTACAAAGAGCCACACAACAATCCTAGAAAAACTTTTCACATATTACAACAATACTCCAAGGGAAATATTAGAAGTTATTATATGGTTATTATTAACTAAAGTGAAATACTCAATTCAGCCAAGATTAGAACAGTTCCCAGTTTCCCTGTTCATAAATAAATCAAAGATTTTCCTCACACAAACAAAATAGGCTGTTTACTCTGGGAAGACAACGGAGATATTGAGAAGACAGAGGAAATGATCGTGAGGTAATTGTACCCTTAGGATAAAAAAAAGACATGAGATTGCTTTGTCCTTGAAATATCCCAAGAGGTGAATTTCGTGATATACATAATCATGCTAGGCTTTTTGTTGCTTAGTGCATCTTTTCATTAGTAATAGTGAATTGGGTATTTGAGGAAATTAGTGAATTGTGTTTAATGAAGCAATATTGTACACAGTATTTTCTTACTCAGCATATTGAATTAACAGTGCTTTTGTATTAAAAAAACCTAAAAAGCTTCCTAAGCATTATTCAACATCCACGATGATTCAACACCCAAGTATAAAGCCATGTTTGTTACATATTTTTTGAGTTTTCCTTTTTGTAGTTATTTTGACATCAGAAAATAGGAAGGTCTACTGTTTTTTTGAGGCTTCCTCACATAAAGAGCATTGCTAAATATGTTCTGAGCACCAGTAAGAGTTACAGTTTTTTACTGCTTGTACCAAGTCTTGTATTGATCCACACAACATAGCTGAGCAGTTTTTTAAAAATCCACAGCAAAGTATTGTGAGATAAGAAGGTCCATACGAAGTAAAAATATTTTAAAATTCTTCCTCCACTATATGAAAATCAATAACGCAATTCCAGATCAGGAAATCCTCATGATGCCAGTACTGGGCTTGAGATGAGCCTTTGAGTTTTCCTTCTTAGGTCCAGCAGACTGTGTAACAACTGAGCATTGTAGTGAGCTGTCAGTATCTTGGTGGTCTTGATGAAATGAATAAGTTTAACAGAGAAGAACTACTCCTCTGTCTTTCTTAATACTTCATCATGTTTATTTCAGGGTAGTTTCCATCTTTTCAGTTATTTTCAGAAGGGGATCACTAGTCATTAGTGAGAGAAGTCACTGCAGGACAGTACAAATCAAGATCATGCTGCTGTGAAGAAATAAGTGTTGCTCATTACATTGGTTTTGTTTGTAAACACAACTTTTCCTTGAATTAATGCTGGATTAAATTATCAATATGATGAATATTTGGGTCAAATACTTCATAGGGCACTGAGGTCCAAAAGATGCCTGGCACAGCAATGAAGGTGTTTTTATCACAGAGCTCTGCAAGAGCTGCAGTGACTTGTAATAGCTTATGTTGCTTCACTGGGCCCGACTTACAGTGTGGAAAATAGTGAAGTTTCCACGTACCAGCAGGTCGCTTTCCTACACCCTTACCGTTACATTCATAGCTTCACTGACCATACAAGCTGCTTTTCACAAGTTTCTGCCCTGGAGGATCGCCTCGCAGAGGCCATCAACTCCAGTGCCGGTGCATCCCACAGCGGAGCGGCGGATCGTGGCGTACAGGGGGGTTTCCTGGGCCGGGGAACCCACAGGGGAGCGCAGAGACCCGCCGGGAGCCGGCAGCTCTCACCAGGGCGGCTGACGAGGCGTGGGCGGGGCCAGGAGTAACGGCTGCCACCCCCCACTCCCGCTAAAGGCAGCCCCAGGGAGCGCTGGCCACCAGGAGCGCTGCCAACAGGGCGGGAAAGCAGGGCGTGGCATGTCAGCTAGGGCGTGGCGCGGCAGTTTGCGCAGAAGGGCGCGCAGGGAGGGCGCCTCTTCGAAGGAGAGGCATTCCACAGGCCGAGTGGGGGACTCGGCGTGCACATAACCCAGCAACTGGGCAGAGGCCAAGGGCACTCATCCTACCCGACCCTCAAGGCAGAATGGTGGGCACTCGTCTGAGGGTAAAGGCTCCAGCCGGGGGCTCTGCACCACCTACCCCAGCGATGGCCGATGCCTCCACGTGACGGAACTGCTGAAGGGAGAGGCTGCAGTGCAGACCTCAGGCTGCAGGGAGCGCCTAGACCTCTCTCCTGGGGTAGGGACAGGCAGCAGACCTGCCTGCAAAAGGCGTGCCCAGGTCGAGGACCTCCTGCAGCAGGTGGCTGAGCTGCAGGAGGCAGTGAGAAGACTGTGTAACATCAGGGAGGCAGAGAAGGAGAGAGATAGCTGGTTCCAAGCGCAGTCTGCAGCAGACCCGCAGCCCATGGCCAAACAGCCAAAAACTCCCCCACCGGCACGTGCAGAAGGGAGCAGGGGGGCCAATAATACAGAAGAATGGACCAGCAGGAGGAAGAGACTTCCCCCGAAGCCTGAGGTGCCCTTGCAGAACCGCTTCACCGCTCTGCAGGCCCAAGAGGAAAGTCCTGTCACACCAGGAGAAGCGCTGGAGCTGAGTAACGCAGCCCGATCTGCCCCCCGTATAACAACCAGCGCCACTAAGAAAAGGCAACGGGTGATAGTAGTAGGCGACTCTCTTCTGAGAGGTACGGAGGCACCCATTTGCCGACCAGATGCACTCTCTAGACAGGTGTGCTGCTTACCGGGGGTTCACATCAGGGATGTCACCGAGAGGCTACCAAGCCTCATACAGCCCACTGACTATTATTCGCTGCTGCTGTTTCACGTGGGCACCAGTGACACAGCCAGGAGCAGCCTGAGGACTATCAAGAAGGACTACAGAGCCCTGGGAGCGGCAGTAAGGGACTTGGGAGCGCAGGTAGTTTTCTCATCAATCCTGCTGGTCAAAGGGAAGGGGTTTGAAAGGGCCAGTTGAATCTGGGGAGTCAACAAATGGTTACGGGACTGGTGCCACAGCCAGGGGTTCGGCTACTTACACCATGGAACTCGCTTTGAGAAACCTGGTCTACTGGGGGCTGATGGGGTCCATCTGTCAGAGAAGGGGAAGAGCATCTTCGGTCATAGGCTTGCCAAGCTGGTGAAGAGGGCTTTAAACTAGAGATGGCGGGGGAGGGAAACCTCAATCCATCCCACTCCTACCAGTTTCATGCCAGGGCCAGCAAGAGATGCCCAGAGCCTGGAGAAGGAACACAGGTCAGCAGGAGAGCGCCTGAAGAGCAGCACAAAGGAACTCCAGCCAGTAAGACAGCTTCTTCGGGGGCCCAACTTCAATGCCTCCATGCAAACGCACGTAGCATGGGGAATGAACAAGAGGAGTCAGAGACATGTGCACGCCTGCAGGGCTACGACCTTATTGGCATCAGGGAGATGTGGTGGGACGGCTCCTATGATTGGAGTGTTGGGATGGAGGGATACAGGCTCTTTAGGAAGGGCAGGCAGGGAGATGAGGAGGGGGTGTCGCCCTCTATGTCAATGACCAGCTGGAGTGCATGGAGCTCCGCCTGGGGATGGATGAGGAGCCAACCAAGAGCTTATGGGTCAGGATTAAAGGGAAGGCAGGGACAGGTGACATTATGGTGGGGGTCTGCTACAGGCCACCTGACCAGGAAGACCAAGTGGATGAGGCCCTCTATAGACAGATAGGAGCAGCCTCACGCTCACAAGCCCTGGTCTGTCGGAGTTTCCCCTTGTTCAGTGTCGATGGCGGAGCGGGAGTTGCGATTCCGGAGTAATGACGGATCCCAATATGAGTATGGTCATTCGCCTTTATTCATGCATATAACAGGGTTTATATAGTTATCTACTATAGGCACGCGCTTCATAACAACCTATGGTTGGTTAATTACAGCTGTACACGCGCTCAATTATAAGCTATGATTGGGTTAAAGTTACTGTCCACGCGCTTATTGCTTCTACTCGATTGGCGGTTGACAGCAGGACATGTTAGCCGCTTACTTCACCTCCTTATACATACAGTTTCGTTACAGTTGTTTACCCGGCCCATTGTTCTTTGTTCTGTCCGGGAAAGTCCCGGTGGTCATCCTGCTGTGTTAGCATGTATTAGTTACTTTTTGATACATGGGTTGCTCAGCGATACCAGATCGTGGCCTTGCTGAATCAGCCATTCCTCCACACTGGTCCTCATGGGGGACTTCAACCACGCCGATATCTGTTGGAGGGACAACACGGCAGGGCATAAGCAGTCTGGGAGGTTCCTGGAATGCATCGATGATAACTTCCTTCTCCAAGTGGCAGAGGAGCCAACGAGGAGAGGTGCTATGCTGGACCTTGTTCTCACCAACAAGGAGGGGCTGGTGGGGAACGTGAAGCTCAAGGGCAGCCTGGGCTGCAGTGACCACGAAATGGTGGAGTTCAAGATCCTTAGGGCACCAAGGAGGAGGGCACACAGCAAGCTCGCTACCCTGGACTTCAGGAGAGCAGACTTTGGCCTCTTCAGGGATCTGCTTGGCAGAGTGCCATGGGACAAAGCCCTGGAGGGAAGAGGGGCCCAAGAAAGCTGGGTAATAGTCAAGGATGACCTCCTCCAAGCTGAGGAGTGATGCATCCCAACAAAGAGGAAGTCAGGCAAAAACGCCAGGAGGCCTGCATGGATGAACAAGGAGCTCCTGGACAAACTCAAACACAAAAAGGAAGCCTACAGAGGGTGGAAGCGAGGACAGGTAGCCTGGGAGGAATACAGAGAAATTGTCTGAGCAGCCAGGGATCAGGTAGGGAAAGCTAAAGCCCTGATAGAATTAAATCTGGCCAGGGACGTCAAGGGCAACAAGAAAAGCTTCTATGGGTACGTTGGGGATAAAAGGAAGACGAGGGAAAATGTGGGCCCTCTCCAGAACAAAACAGGAGACCTGGTTACCTGGGACATGGAGAAGGCGGAGGTACGCAATGACTTTTTTGCCTCAGTCCTCACCGGCAAGTGCTTGAGCCTCACCGCCCAAGCTGCAGAAGGCAAAGGTGGGGACTGGGAGAATGAAGAGCCGCCCACTGTGGGAGAAGATCAGGTTTGAGACCATCTAAGGCACCTGAAGGTGCACAAGTCCATGGGATCCGATGAGATCCATCCGCAGGTCCTGAAGGAACTGACGGATGAGGTTGCTAAGCCACTATCCATCGTATTTGAGAAGTCGTGGCAGTGCGGTGAAGTTCCCACTGACTGGAAAAGGGGAAGCATAACCCCCATTTTTAAAAAGGGAAAAAAGGAAGACCTGGGGAACTACAGGCCAGTCAGTCTCACCTCTGTGCCTGGGAAGATCATGGAACAGATCCTCCTGGAAGCTCTGCTAAGGCACATGGAGGACAGGGAGGGCATTCGAGACAGCCAGCATGGCTTCACCAAGGGCAAGGCCTGCCTGACCAACCTAGGGGCCTTCTATGATGGAGTGACTACATCAGTGGGCACGGGAAGGGCTACAGATGTCGTCTATCTGGACCTCTGTAAGGCCTTTGATACGGTCCCCCACAACATTCTTCTCTCTAAACTAAAGGAGAGGTATGGATTTGATGGGTGGACTGTCCGGTGGGTGAGGAATTGGTTAGATGTTCACATCCAGAGGGTAGTGGTCAACGGCTCAATGTCCAGATGGAGGTTGATGATGAGTGGCGTCCCGCAGGGGTCCTTATTGGGACTGGTACAGTTTAATATCTTCATCAGTGACATAGACAGTGGGATCGAGTGCACCCTCAGCAAGTTTGCAGATGACACCAAGCTGAGTGGTGCGGTCGACACGCCAGAGGGACGGGATGCCATCCAGAGGGACCTGGACAAGCTGGAGAAGTGGGCCCGTGTGAACCTCATGAGGTTTAACAAGGCCAAGTGCAAGGTCCTGCACCTGGGTCGGGGCAACCCCCGCTATCAATCCAGGCTGGGGGATGAAGGGATGGAGAGCAGCCCTGCTGAGAAGGACTTGGGGGGACTGGTGGATGAAAAGCTGGACAGGAGCCAACAATGTGTGCTCGCAGCCCAGAAGGCCAATCGTATCCTGGGCTGCATCCAAAGCAGCGTGGCCAGCAGGTTGAGCGAGGGGATTCTGCCCCTCTACTCTGCTCTGGGGAGACCCCACCTGGAGTCCTGCGTCCAGCTCTGGAGCCCTCAGCATAAGAAAGACACAGACCTGTTGGAGCAGGTCCAGAAGAGGGTCACAAAAATGATCAGGGGGATCATTTTTGATCCTCTGCTATGAAGAAAGGCTGAGAGAGTTGGGGTTGTTCAGCCTAGAGAAGAGAAGGCTTTGGGGAGACCTTCTTGCAGCCTATCAGTACTTCAAGGGGGCTTATAAGAAAGACGGGGACAGACTTTTGAGCAGGGCCTGTTGCGACAGGCCAAGGGGGAATGGCTTTAAACGAAAAGAGGGTAGATTTAGACTAGATAGAAGGAAGAACTTTTTTATGCTGAGGGTGGTGAAGCACTGGCGCAGGTTGCCCAGAGAGGTGGTGGATGCCCCATCCCTGGCAACATTCCAGGTCAGGTTGGAGGGGGCTGTGAGCAACCTGATGTAGTTGAAGATGTTCCTGCCCAGGGCAGGGGGGTTGGACTAGATGACCTTTAGAGGTCCCTTCCAACCCAAACTATTCTATGATTCTTTGATTCTAAGGTTCAAGCAGGGACAAAAGCAAGGTGTGGCTCTGCACAAATAGACTGGTGAAAAGTATTTAAAATGTGTAATGAATCACAATTCAAAAATGAGTCCATGTCATCTCGTTGCTCAGGGGGAGAGGTATTACCCTGGTATGTATAAGTAGGACTATTACTTCCAAGACATATGAAGTAATCCTGCTACTTATTTAATGCTGGGAAGTCTTCAGCTGGGATATGACATCCAGTGAGGGGCTTCACACAAGGCAGCTGTGGATCAGTAGAACAGAATACAGGGAAAAAAGGGTCTAAGGAAAAAAATGAGCACTTAGAAAAATTATCAACTTTTCTTTCCTTAAAAAGCCTAAAGAAAGTAAGGTTGGAAAGAGCAAGCTATCTGCTTTGTCTACATTTGACAAAAGTAGTTGTCAAATAGATAAAGAAAATGAGCTAAGCAATATTCTGCTCTGTGTGTAAAAGCTATGAAAGATAAGAAGCAGCGGTAGAGGTTTAGGTTAGGTTAGTAGGCATTATGTAGAACTTTCAATGTTAATAACAGCAGATCTGCTAAGAATACGAATTGCCGTGCACGTTGAGATCCTAGATACGGGACAATACGCAACACCAAACTATTAGCCCTTTGCCACATCTTAGCTGTCTCTGTAAATTGAGTGGGAGGTTTCTGAATATCTACTAGTAGAGAAGTGGGGGACATGGTGGAGGCCCCAGTTACCGAAGATGCCGAGGGGGTGATACGTCTTCGTGAGCACAGGTCTGGAGGAGCCCTGCCCCGGTGCGGGGAACGGGTGTGATGGCCACTGGAAATCACCTACAGCTCTTGCACAGCCTCGGATCCCATCCCCGCACAACCATCTTTCCGCATGTGGCGTGGTACAATTAGCCAAGAAGTTCACAGAAACTACTTTTTTACTACCCTTCAGACAGCCAAATGCTTGGCTGTGAAGGTGGTAAGGTTTAGCCCTCATTAAATTCTGCATTTTCTTCCTCAGCTCTTTTAAGTAACTTTGGAGCTGGAAACTCTTAGCTGCACAGTTCCTTTGGGAAGGATGTTAAAATAGGTATCAAAACAGCTGGGGGCACACCGTGTTTTTTTCCAGACTTTTTAACCACACTTTCTTTTATGAATAAAGAAGCGGTTAATGACTTCTTCCGAGGTGAAAATGAAACAAAATATAGCCTTGCTGAACAGAGTTTTAGAACGTCTTTGTTTACCAAGTTTGTATGCCTATATTGCAAGGCCTGCATTTGATGAAAAGAATATTTAAGGAAACAAAATGACAGAGTTGGAAATCTTTAGCTGAGGAAAGAAACCTCATCTGTCTTCCAAAAGTTCCTGGTATGTTTTATATCTGCATAGCCCATATAGAGAGAAATGCCATGTGGTAAGAAACATTTGTCATGTACATTTGAACATTTGTTCATTTCACAACACAGTTTTCTTGTAAAATCTCACAGAACTAAGTTTTGAGGTTTTAGAAATAAAGCAGCCCGTTTGTGGACCGTATTGTGGACAAACATTGAAAATTAATTTCAAAATAAAATTGGACTGCATTTCATTCAACACTACTAAATATTTTTCAGACTTTTATACAATACATGTATTGCTAAGAGCAAAGTACTTATAATTTACAATGCATACCTCAGGAGGAGGGTTTTTAAGCTGCTTGTAACACTGAATTCTGGTTTTTATCCTTTTCATATCATTGTACTAAATAAAAAAAAATTGCTTCCATTTCTGAAGCTTTTCTTCTGGAGGAGAAGTAGGACTGTTGGCAGAGCAAAACGCCTTAGTTTCTGATTTGTTGTGACATCACTTATTGATCTGTATTTTAGAGAAGATCAGGGAGGGGGGAAATGCAAGTCTTTCATCTTTTCCACTACTCTATCTTAAACATAATTCAAAGGAAGATGCTTTCATTTTAGTCAAGAGGGATGAATCATAAAACTTTCCTGGATTAGAGAGCTATTCACTTCTTATCTTTCCTATAAAATTAAGAGGGGGGGGGGGGGAACCCAACAAACCCTCCTGAAAAAATAACACACAAGGTGTCCAGTTATTTGAAAAGCTGCTGTCAGCTCACTGTAACTCATCCTAGATCTGTCCACTAAACCTTTAAGCATTGTAGATTCTGTTCTTGTGAAACAGACAAGCAGTTTTTGTGAGGGAGAAGGCATGATTTTTTTTTCATCTTCTTTTCTGTTTTTCATCTGCATTATACAATACAGTAAGATGCTTTAAATTTTTTTTGTATTTTTTGTAGGAACATGTAATATTTTTTGTATTGTTTTATCATTAAAATAATTTTACTTTTTTTTAATAAGTAGTTATGAAATCAGCCTTTGTCTGAGCAACACTGAAATAAGCAGGTTACCTACCCTACTGTGAAAAAACATGATTAACTGATTCAATCCATTGAATTATTTCATATATGGGCTCCTTGAAAAATATAATTTCAAGCTCAGTAATCTAGTTTCTGGATAAGTTCTGCCAGAATGCAGATGTATTTTTAATGTTTAATAGTGCCTGCTGAGCAGAGCCTCTTAGCAGTGCCACGAGTCCTTACGATTCCTTTGTCTGCAGCCAGGTTTGATTACAACTGTTGCTCAGGAGGTTTGACGCTAATTCTTCTTCAGAATTCCCTTATGTCTTAGACATTAATACTAAAATACAACCTTTCTCCGGAGTTTAGTGAGGTTTTAAAGCCTCGTTACAGTTTTCAATAGGTCAGTTCAAAACAGTGCAAGAAAGGATACGGTTCTCTATTGCAGCCTCGGACAACTGAAGAGCCGTGCTGGCTTTGTAACTGCAAACAGCTTCTGTGTAGCTGCCTCCTCTTGAAGGCTTTATAGATTGCAGAGAGTGGAAATATCTTACTTAACACAAAGTATAAGAGCAAAAATAATAATAATAAAGGATTTTTCACACTGCTGCTGGTTGGGAAAGGAGTGATTGAATGCAGAATTAGGCAGTGGTCTTATTTTGTGGGAAGGGAGAAGCTGAGCCCAGAGCTGTTAGATGGAAAAAGAATCCCAAAACTTAGCAGGATGCAGATGGAAACACACCTTTTGTACCAGCCTGGAAACTCTGAGGGGTAAGTGGGTGATAGAGACAGAAGCTGTTAAGTCTGGCTCTCTTCTTCTAATGGGTAGCACCAGTTTGTAAGAAAGGGGGGAAGAGAGATTTACATACAGCAGCCGCCTGTTGACTGCAAATGGACCTACCTGGCAGTTTTCAAATAAAATTGCTTACTAAGAACCCAACTGCCTTCTCTTTTGGAGAAAGCAAGACTAGGGAGCTTCACTTGTGGCTTACACCACAAGCGGTTGTTTCACAAATAAGTTCAATCCCTTCAGTTGTTAGCTATCTTCCAAAATGTTAAAAAAATTCTTATGCATGGATATGACTGATGTATTGATGGAAGTGAATTTGAGGCAGATGAGGACAGTCAGTAAGTTCGGGAAGTAATGTTACAGAAGTGTGGTTCTGCAGATGTCAGTGTGGGATTTCCTGGGGAGGGAAAAAGTATGTTGCAAGGTAGATTATACATTATGGAATGAGAAACAATAGGAAAAGAGTAAATGAAATCCACTTTAGAAAGAATACGTGCTGATCCATTATAGCAAAGAACTGTTTTACATAACAAAAAAAAAAGTCAGCAAGAGAGATGTTTAAATAAAAGCAGGTAGTACCAAATAACAGAATTTAACGCCTACTTCTGTGGATTTGAGTGAGACCACTGAGCACCATATTCACTGAAGCATTTTTTTCTGTTTAGTCAGACTTGCTGATGAAGTATTATTTGTCAAATCCTTTTATTTATGCATTTTTTTCTCCATTTAGGACAGCTGGAGTTGCTTAGTAAAATTGTGAAAACTTTATTAAGTAGAATGTTGATTGAAAGTACTACGTTTCAATACAACATTTAAACATTGATTTATTCCTTTGAATACAAGCAGATTACATTGGAGTGAGAGCTCTTGACTTGGCAACACAAATATTTTTCACATGTGCTTACAACTGCAATGTGAGTTTCTATGTTTTAGGGTAATTTTTGTAAATAGAACATCCAAAAGTTTGCCCACTTGACAACATTATTTAATTTAACAAATGAACGGGACAAATAGACATGTTGTAGTGGTGTTGACCACGTTGCAAAGGACAACTTTCCATTCAGTGATTCACATGAACATACCACATTGCAACATTAGACACCGCTGTTATTCTAGCTAAACCTGGAGGAATTTTTAGGGTCACCGTATCGTCCTCTCCCAGGGGATCTTCTCATAAGGTCCCACATCAGCTCAGTCTCGGTTGGAGCAGGACTCTGAATGCTGAACAACATCTAGTAGGAAGGGGATTTTTCAGGAGGCAGTTTCTCTATCCTCTATCTTAAACACATACTGATGTTTTTTTCCAGCCAATTCACATAATATTTTATGTCAACAGCAGTTCTTCATTATAAATTGAAGCAAAGCAATGTTACCCTACTGTTTGTAATGAAGGAGTTCTTCCCAGGAAAAAAAGAGAAACTGCTGGCATATGGTTTTGATATAGATGTCCCCCTGACAGTTCTGGATTAACTGGGATCTTATTCCAGTTTAGAGCACTAATCTAGATCTAGAACAAGATGTCACTCAATTCAGCAGTGGAACCACGTATAAAGGACTCCTCATCATACAGACACTAATACTCATTTGCAGATGACTAAGTCAGATGCATAATTTCAAACCAGCCCTGGGTATTCGAGACAGTAATGCAATCAAAGATACACCTAAAGCAAGAACAGCTGCTTTTGTGCCCAGTAGCACTCATCATAATGCTAAAAATATTTTGTCCCAATGAGAATTGTTTGTTCCTCTGTGTGTATAACTTAACTTTTTAAAGTTTTAACTTGAACTGGAACATTTTGCATTTTAAGGTACATATTCTTCACTATTGGGGTATTACTATTATTATTATTATTATTATTATTATTATTATTATTATTATTATTATGTTTCCTTCATTATTCACACGTTGCTCAAGTATTTTTATAAATTACTAGCAGGATTTCTAGGCAAAGTGATTCAGGTGAATGTGACAACACTTTAAGTTGTATATTATATCTTAATATAAATTGCTTCTTCATATTTTTTGTTTGTTTGTTTATTGTGATGTTAATGGTAACACAATGGAAACTCTGCATTCTCTGTTCCCTTTTTGCTGTGAGAAAACTCCATTGCATGACGCTTTCTCCTTTATAATGCACGGTACTAGGCCCATCATCTGTATGATGTAGCCAGGTTTCATTGCATTGCGGTTTTTGGTAGGTTGGTTTTGGGGTTTTTTAGGAACATCCACTCCTAGGTTTTGGCTTACTTTACAGACTCTAATATGAAACGTACCTTAGTATTTAATAAGTTCTGCAGATTTTCCTGGCCTTCATTCTTTTAGAAGTGCCAGTAATCTGGATAAAAATAATTTGCATAGCTTGTATTTCATTTTATGACTTAGGCATGAAAAATGTTGCAATAATGATACTTGGAATTAAACAGAAGCTGTGGGGCTAGGGTAATTAATTTTCTTTAATGATGTGAACCATTAGAACAGCAGGATAAAATAGACTAGTAATTTGGAATATGTGATAGTTATAAAAATAAAAACAAAACCAATTTATTATATCTCTTAAAACATACAGGTAAGAACATTAAAAACTACATTAAAACTGAACAGATAAATATGGTATACGCAGTCTGTTAACCCTTTAAATTCTCTTTACTTTGTTTTTAGAGCCTGCTGATAGACCTCCTCTTCTTCTGACTGCAAGCTCTGAAACAATTGAGGTATTATATCTTAATGGAAGCAAAGTGTTTGCCCGAACTCCTGTAAAAGGATCTGCAATTTTGACACTAGACTATAGCTACAAAGAGGACACAATTTGTTGGATTGAATCAAGGGATCTTTCAAGTCAGCTGAAGTGTACCAAGATAACAAAAGCCGGGAAGCTAACAGATGACTGGATAATAAACATTGCTCAGTATCTTCACAGTAAGTATTTGACAGTGTTTTAGCAAAACAGTGGTGTCTGTCTTGACGAACTGTTGCAGGAGCCTTCAGAAGTATTTTGGGGCTTGCTGTTGAAAATAGTCATAACACATTAAATATTGCGACTCATACTGAAGCACTTTTATGTTTCTCACTCCTATATATACATATATACTCAGTATGAGTTGCAATATTTATATCTATGAGAAGTTTGTAAAGATGTACATTTTTATAGACGAAATATAATGTGTGGAACTTACGAAAACGGTAGTGCAACAGAAGAAGAAGTGTAAAATGCTTCCTTTTCTCTGGCAAAGTAGTGCTACGTAAAGCTTGAAAATTATTCTTTGCTACTGGGACAATATTAACAATGAATTAGAGACACATGCTTATCACATTTACTGTCAACTGTCATAGGTATGTTTGTTCTTGAAAATAACAAAATATTTCCTGACTTACTGGAAATAAATTGCTGCCCTTTTTTGCCATTAAGAAAAAAAAATTAAAAATACCTAAACTCATCATACTGAATTAGTCTTTGGCATTACAGCATTATTTCTCAATCAGCTTTTCAATTTGTGGAACGCTGTTATCTTCTGAAGGAGGTGTTCATCCACTTACATATTCTCATGTGAACAGACTGCAAAATAGCACGCAGTCAAAAAAAAATGCAATTTTCTTCATCTTTCACAGAAGAGATGTCCACAGATCAGCTTATAAACCACAGCACTGAAGAGTGCAATGGTGGTGTTAATAACAGGCTTCTAAAAACTCAAGATTGGAACCTAAGATTGGACCTAAGATTTTGAAAAATCCTTTTAAGGAGAGATGGGCATCAAATAATAGCTTTGAATGCATCTCAAACTCTGAGCATCCAGTTCAGGAATATTCAAATCACAAATTTGATTATAACTCTTAGAGATGCATGTCAAAGTGATAAATTCTTCACAGAGATTGTGCTTTAGAACTAATAAGATATTTGTTGTAAGATGTAGTCATTTCTGCAGAGTAAGGGATTTTTTTTTAACTTGTTTTCCTAATTATGTATTTACTAGAATAGAAAATTAAATTTGAAAATTTAAATAGGGTTTGAATTTGAAAATAGGGTTTGGGTTTTGGTTTTTTTGTTCACCACTCATTGTGATGCTTCTACTTTTAGAGGACTCTCTTATCCTAGATGTAAAGTATAGTTGTAGGGTTTTTTTTTCCTTCTTCCCATTTTATTCAGGGTTTTTTTTAATGTTGTATTTCAGAGGGCTTTTCATACTTCAGATATCTAAGAGCCCTAAAAATCTTGGTGGTAGTATTTGATTGTGCTTTTTTAATTCACTCTGTATTGATATTTTATTTTCTGTTCCTTTTATTAAGTACAAGCAAATTAACTGCAGTCCTTAGCAGAATTTGTTTTGTATCGAACTGTACATGTGTCTGTTCTGTCATTTATCTTCAGAGTGGACCTTAACACCATGCTTTGTAGTTCTCCACCAGTTCTCTCCCACATTCTTCTCCCTCTGTTCTCTGCATGTGAAGAGAATTGCTAATTTCTGCGGTGTTCAGATCTGCATTAGTGCATCTGTTTGCAAAATTAAGGCTGTATGATGGGTTTGAAATGAATACAGTGCCTGGAATTAATGAGCTAATAATTTTTCACAGTGCTAGTACACATCAGCCTGTGGTCTCTAATATTCTTCTGAAACTTTGCTGTTCAGTCTTGTTTAAATGAAGAATAGAAAGTCCCATGGACATGAATCGACTGCAGAGAATCGTTCCAAATTCTTGTTTAATTTTGATTTGGAAAATAGTGGTGGGAGACTTAGAGAAACATTGCTTGGATTCAGGTTTGGAGCTCTGACTGACAAAATCTAGCAGATTTAGCTGCGGTGGTGTTTTTTCCCAGGCACACACATCCACAGACGCTCTTCTTGGGTTGCTGCAGTGGAGCAGCGTCAATCCCCATGGTTTGGGCATTCTCAGAGGGACAAGTAGTGTGAAAGCTGTTTTTGTCCCGCTCGTGCTCACAGCTCTGCAGTGAACAGTGTCAACAGACTGGTTCACTGGGGCATCTGAGGCACGAGACAGCACGGACAACATGCTGCTCCTTATGGGAATAATAACTTCCAAAGGTTGAATCAGAACTCATCTGTTGCAGATTTGTTGGTTTTGTTTTTTTTTCCCCAGTACTCAATGCAGAAATTATCCACCTGATTAATATCTTCTCCTTCAGACATATATCTTGGAGTTATGTCTGCAAGGACATGGCAGGGGTCTGGCGTTACTGTATCTATTATATATGCCTGCACACATGTATAGGTCATTTTGTGGCTACTGCAAAATTGAGTTTTCATTTGAAATTCTTCCTTTTCTTCCCTCCACCTTCTGTTACCCATCAGGTGACTTCTGCTATTTATCTTCATTATATAGTACTACAACTGATGAGGCAAATTAATTCATTTTAATTCTTTGTCAAGAATTTCAGCCTGAGCATTTTCAAGTGCAATTGCATTCTCTGGCAGCTCAAGCCAAATAAATGGTCATGCCTGTGCAGTTATTCACATAAAAATGGAAGGTCTGTTCTTCATAGGAGACTCTTTTTGTGTGTTTGTGTGTAATAGGAAAGAGGATATTCCTAGAAGTATTAAAAAAAAAAAAAAGAAAAAGTGTTCTTAGTAGTGTTTGTGGAATTTTGATTTTTTTTTAATCCCAGTCTTCTAATCTGTTCTTTTTGTTAGTGGAAGAAAACATGTTATCTGCATATGACACAAAAAGTGGTAGAAAAGTCAGTTATACAAAGTGATAGGGACTGCTTGAAGTGGGCTTATTCAAAGTGTTTGTTTTAGTGAAGGCAAGTGAGTCTCATAGTTAGGAACAAAGATCATATTTTAAGACAAAAGACTACATTTAGGAAAGCAGGGACTATGAAAATGACTTCTTTTTCATGATAGGTCATATAGTACCAGCTTTAGGTAGTGACCATACTATTTGGATTCACAGAAGAAAATAAGTAACAGTCCTTTAGCATCTAGCATTCTCCCTCAAAAGACAGTCCAATATGAATTCATTTTGGTACGTATGTGGCCCAGGTGGATACAACCAGATTCCTTTGAAGAGAGCAGTGTTAACTTGGTCTGCATCTCTACCTTATTCTGCATAAGGGTAAAGAAGGCGGAGAGGCTGATCCTGCACTCGGGTGTCGCTTGCTGCGGGAGAACGGGGTGCAACTCCAGTGATGGCATTCCTTGTGCTTAGTTATTAAGCTAGTTTCAGGCTTGTAAGATTTATTTTATCATGGATAGGTTTTGTTAGATAGGTTTATCCTTTTAAATAAGGATAGGTTTCTGTAGGCATGGTAATGTCAGCACAGGCATTCTTGTCTTAGCCAAGGCCAGGCATTGGCATGTTGTTTCATCATTGTCTTTTTAAGACCTAGAAGATTTTTGGAAGAGAAGCTGGAAAATTTCCTCTTGGAAAGATTTATGCAGACAGTGTTGGAGCCAAATAGGCTTTCAGGGAAGATTCTCATGTAAGGCAGGCTTGTGCAACCACTGCCCATAATAAAAGGCATGCTTCTTCACACTTTACACTAGCTCACAGTCCACTTCCAGTTAGTAGAGCAAGACTTCCAGGAACAATCATTTATGTAAAGTGCTACCTCTAGGACCAAACTAGCAAAAATTCTTTTTAATGGCACAAAGGTGGAAAATCTCTCATAATTTTCTGCCCTTCCCAAGCCATGATGTGCAATCTTATACTAATGCTTTTGTGTGTTGGAGTGGGGGGCCAGCAAAAGCAGCATCTTCTGGATAACGGAATCTCCTTCTTCCCCATTTTAACAGGCATTTTGTGTCTCCATCATCACAAGTACCAAGTACCTTACACGCTCTCCAAACAAGCATCAGGCAGCACGGCCTTGGTTTTAGCTACTATTCTTCTGCAGAATATAACAAAATCTCTTCTGGGATGATGCTTCAGAGCATGGTATTTTCTGCTTGGCTGATTCAGGTTTTCTTGGTATCCAGTTATCACAGTACACCAGTACAAATCCTGCAATGCTTGTGTTTAGCTTTGCCACCTTGTGGTGTTTTATACCTCCAGACAGTCGATCCTACCTCGCCTTGGAAGGCACACAGACTTTTCTGTTGGCAGATGTGCTTGTACAGGACCGATCTGGATGAAAAGAAACATCTTGCTTCTTCTGTACTAACTCAGTTTTAATCTAGCTGCCTTCTCCAGCCTGCCCTACCGCAGCACAGGGGAAGAGTCGCTCCAAGGTTGGAAACAGGTGATGGGCATGGAGGGACGGTAGTCTCCGGTGGGGAGAAGTATTTGTCTCTCTGCTTGTGGAACCCAGCACCTTCTCCTTGCCCTCACAAGCACAAGCCAAAGCTGACTTTTTGGCTCACCCACTTTTTGGATGTGGTTGCTGTGAAGACCATCAGACAGGGAGCCCAGAGGATTTGACCAGGATCCAACAGTGTTTGGTTCCATTCCTGTTTTCTTCCATGGTTTTGGTCCCCCTAATTGCCTCCCCCCCCCCCCAACCTAAAACACTTCCTAGTAGTGATTAACCACAACTACTAGTGCTGTGTTCAGAATAGCTACAATAATTTCGCTTGGCATTATGAGGCTCAATCGTTGAAGGAACACTGAGCACTAGGGATGGGGCTTCTGTCAGCAACCTTCCTGTGAAGTGCCTGTGAATATTCATGAGAAATCAAAGCAAAGTTTGGCTTACTCGGGAGGAGAACAACTGTGAAGATCTGGGGAGAGGTGTTTATTCCTACATAAAGTCTGCCCCAAGTTTGTCTCCAGACAGGCGTTATAAGCTGTCATATAGTTGTAGAACGTGATTTTTCTTTTTCTTCTGTGATAGACAGCCTATGCTTACAGGCCTCCTAGAAGATGAATAGAAATGAGAAGGCTTCATGTCAAAGGTCATTTACACCTCAAATGGCACTTTAGCAGTGTTCAGAGTGTCTGATACAGTATTGGGAGCCAGAATGGGATGTGAGAAGAGTATCCTAAAGAAATATCACAGCATACTTGTCCTGTATATGGCACCCACTTGGCACTCCTAGAGCCCTGGCTGATCTTGCATTGCAGTTCTTGTATTTCTGGGAAGACTGGACAAATGCTGTTTTTGGGTTAGTGACCTTTCTTACTTTGTCCAAAGGTTTTTGTTTGTTTTTTTTAATAGTGTCAATATCTCATTTTAAGTGCTCTAGACAGAGCCAACGTTAAATATACAACACTAGGATACTTTTCTCATGAATTTCATGTTTATTCAGCTTGAATTTCCCATCTCCTTTTACTGCCCAGTCAGTCAGTCTCCTGAGGTCCTGCAGTTCTTCAAATGTGACCCTCCTCTTTACTATTCTGGAAACCTTATTTTTATTATTGGACTTTATCACCTTGTTATTCATGTCTTCTTCCAGGTGAGTTGTGAATGTTATCTCACACAGGTTCCAGCACAGACCACTGCTGTGGAACTTGGTGATGCTTAACGTGGAACCAGGTTTGGCCCCCATCTTAGGTAGTTACATGGGTCCATCACTGTCATATGTGTAAGACTATATCTTTCCTGAGTCTTCCCTCATGTCTTCCTGAATGTCTTTTGGGATTTTTATATGCTTCCATGTTCACATTTTCTTTTAATTTCCATGTGCTTTTACCTATTCCCCTTCAGAGCAGTCACAAGTCCGGATCTTTAGTTGGATGTCCATACTCCATGGCCTGATATGGGAAATGTTTTCTTTGCATCATCTTTCCATCTGTTCATACATTCATTCCTTATTCTGGTGTACCTGGACTTACAGAACTTTTGATCCAGTATTTGGTACAGCCTTGATGAGGTGCTTTCCTGGTGCAGTATGGACTTTTATTTAGTGCAGGAAACAATGCTATCTGATAATTGTCCTTTTATGTACAGTTTTTCTGCTCCCTGAAATGACAAGACTCCTTTGGAGACTCAGGCCTGTACAGAAACTTCCTTTTATCAGTATGCTCCTATCTTTAGCTCCTAGCTAGTCTTTTCTGATTATTGGTTATACATAGCCTTTTTGATGATCATCAGGTTTACTGGAAGAATAAGGGTAGTTCACATCTTTTCATTCGACCTTTCTGTTCCGACAAGCATGATCAGTTGGATATCATCCTTTAACCACGCTGGGTATTGCAAATCCATTATCTCTTTTTATGAATAGTATTCATATATTCGGGTGTGTATCTCAATGCTTGATGGTGTTAAGATATAAGCTGTATATCAGACATCCTAAGAGGGCCTTGCATATATTAGGAGCTTCTAAATGTTAGCTGTGAAAGTTCTGTCTGCTTTCGGTGCATCTTTTGGATACAGTCCATTCAATTTGACTTGAGGATTGTGCTACCGGCTTGACTAGTGTCCCTGTAACCTTGCATTATGCTGTTTTGAGGCACAAGTTTCCATGGCAGATGCTCTGAATTGGTGGCATTTCCCTCCAAAGTTAGGTTACCTGTACTTAATCCTTTTTGACACAGGAGCTATTTATTAACTGCTTGTTAATTACCAAGTGGAATTTTCAGTCATTCAAAGATATAATACTACTATTTCTTCAAGCTTTGTTACTTATCCAGCTTCCACAATTGATCTTTCATTGACATCAGTCAAACCCTCCTTCTGTTCTTACCATAGCTGGCGTGCTGTCTGTTTTCTTTTTATATGCTTTTCAGTAGTCATGCCCTGGATGGACAGTTAATTCTCAGACTGAGTACAGAAAATAAAATGTCTTATCTCAATGGCATTTCTTAGTGCAAATTTGTGATTGCTTCTGCCCCCTCTAAATTCCTAGGCTCTGCCTGGGACAGTCTCCTGAATGCTGTCTCTGCAAAGCCTACGTCACTTCATGTCCTTATTGTCAGTGCTGCATTGTCAGATTCCCTTTTCCCCGATTTGTCAGCTTCCTAGCTGACCATTTTTGGACTTCCATCTTAATTAGCTTCATTATTGTCCTAACAGTGGTACATGACTGTATCTTTTGTGTGTCTTCCTTACATCCCAGCTCCTCCTTGATAGAAAAGCTCTTGCACCAGGGAGGCAATCCAAGAGCAAGCAGGCTAACTCCCACAGTAGCAAGGGATTCTGTAAATAAAAAATGGACACTTTGTCATAGTATCAGTAAACAGGTACATTTATCTTTAACAGGCATAATGCTGAAGGATTCTTCCTCTCTATTAAATTGAATTATTATACTGCCTGTAAACCAGTAACATTTGTATTTTGTTAACAAGGTTTTGAAGATCGAATGAAATAATTGTGAGGGCTGTAAAAATCTAATGTGTAGATAACTAGGTTGCCGCAAATATAAAATGCACAGTTTTGTAGTGAATATTTTACAAATGCTTTTGTATCCCCAGATACAAGAATAATGAAATGTCAGTAAAAAAAAAAAACACTCTTCTCTGAAATGTGGAATTAAATAATACATGTTTTATGAGATTAGACACACATTTTCCCATAAGCTTTTGACATCCATATGTACCATGTTGGCTTCGTTTTGGTTTTTACTTGGTAGTCACTGGAACTGTTCTTTGTAATATGATTTTCACAAAAACTGAACTTATTCAGCTTCTGTAAATTCAGTGTGGACTTCAATAATGAGCAAATGTCCAGGGAGATGCAGACATTTGCATAGCACAGCCTTCTCAGAGATCAGGAAAGATGCTCCCTCATTCCTCCGATTCCAGTGCTGGTTGAGTACTTTCTTTGCTGTCTGCTGAAACCAGAAAGTCCTTTCTTTTTTGTAACATGCTGCAAATGAAACAAGGACAGAATGGTGTTGCCTTTTACAACCAAAACTTGTACCCCCTTCTGATCCTATGCAGGATCTAAGCAACTGTCTAGCTACAGTAATTGTTAAAAGTCCTCTACTCTTTATGCTACAGCTTTCAGGCTCTTGAGATGTCCTTGGTATTCACAGAAGCTTGTCTTCTGCCTTTCTTCTAAGGGAGGAGATGTATATAGGAGATATATAGGAGACATATAGTTGTAACTTTCCCATTTCAGTAACGTTGGTTATGAACTTGAGGCTTCAGGTGCACGCTCTTAGAAACCATCTTCAATGGCAATAAAATATCTGATTAATAATTTAGTATTAGATACCGTCAACTAATTATATATGCATCAACTTTTTCATTTTCTGCTGGTACTTTATTATTTTATTTATAGATTTCACATTTTTTATGATAAAGCTAGTGGTTTTCTTCCTAAGTGGAGATATTTCTTTGTAAATTCATGTCATATACAATGCTAATCAAGTTTGCTTCAATTAGACTAATTGACAGCAAATTTGTCACTTACTTCCAGATATTAATTTATTAATGCAAATATTTCATTCAGACTTCATCCAAAAAAACTCACTAAAGTAAACTGAAGAAGTCAAGAAACCTTTCTTTTTACATAATGTACTTCAGATCATGTCATTAAAATTAGTTCTTCTGCCTCCTAAAGACTTTTCTCTGAGTCACAGATCATAGAAGGCAAGTTGCACCAACATTGCAATAAAATTAAAAAAGAATAGTCTGTGGCTTCCTCAAAACTACTTTTGTCTTTATAGGAAAGAAGGGGACATAAGAAAATCTATAAACCCAAAATACTCTTTTTTTACATCCAACATCATAACTGGTATCATATTTTGATACTAAAATATGGTACCCGTTATGAAGCACTTGATCAATTACAGACCAAAGTCCGTCCTAGGTAGAGATTTATCCAGTAGCTAAAATCATAAGGAAACAGTATGTTTTCAGCAAAGAGCCTGAGAAGTTTTAGGAATGCACTGTGCTGTATCTGCTATATACAGAACTGAGTCTAGAGGACATCAATGAAGTGACCGGTAGTGAATTGGCACAACCCCTGTTAGTTAGGGACTTAATCACATGTACTATGACTTTGCCCTTCTATATCAGATGCATAGTAATAGAAAAACTCTGCCTGCTGTATGTTTTTGGGGAAGCAGCAGGAAGAAAAAAAATCTGTTTACATATCTTATGCAATGAAAAGAGTATTAGAATAAAACCACAAGTACTACGAGTTGTGATCTAGCTGGTGGCCTCTACTAATTGTTGTGTTTTGCAACTCATGTTTTGATCTAATGCTTTGTATTGCTACAGGGAAAAGGGTAAGTAAAGATCATGCTTTTCATAAATGAATAAGAAATTGCATTAATCCAAGTAAAGCTGAAATCAGAAGCTATGTATTTGATAAAATAAAAAACAGTTGCAGCATCTTTGTCACTGCTTTTTAAGAAATTATATAAGCTATATCACTTTGGGCTCTGGGCTAGTCTGCTTTCAGTACTCACTCTAGCCTGGGTGTTTCTGTGCTGTACTGTAGTCTATGGCGGAGACACGCCAAAGAGTTTGTATGGGTCAGAACAAAATAACGGGCTTGCTCTTTACTTAGTACTTTATCAGGAGCTCTTACAGAAAGTAGAATTGCATGTTTGCAAAAGTTGATAAAACTGTGATTATTATTTGCACTGTTGTGGACATGGCGAATTAAAACCACCATCTGATTTGGGGGTTTAATATATGATTTCTTTTTTCAGTTTTTAACTTCTTTGAATGGCAGAAGCAGTGACTAGCGCAAAAATATTCTCTCCAGTTCATAGAAACATTTTTGTCTTCTCAGTCCACAAAACTAACATTGTGGGTTTCTACTTAATATGCAAGAAATTTGATTTAAAACTTTCGTTTGATTTCAGCTTTGGAGTAGAACCTGAAATGCTGAAAACCTTATGGATCATGTCAGTTTTATGAAATAAATAAAATGGAAGAACAAATCCTATCCTTCTCACTGTTTGTCAGTTAGGTTGAATAAAATAAAATCTTGGGTTGGCTTTACAATTTTTAATGGTGGTTTTAGTGAAGCACTTATTCTGAAATTGAAAAATTACATGTAACGAATCTTTTAAGTGGAGTAAATCACTTTTGCTAAAGCCAGGCTTAAGCTTTATAAATTTCTTAGTTTTGGAAAAAAAGCGTTTTGGTCATTGTAAGTAATTAAATGAGAAGAGAAGGACAGAATATGCAAAAGGGTTTGTCTGTTTGCGCAAAGCTGAAGCCCTGCATTTTATCAACATGTCACAGAACAGCTGCAGTTTGATGTGTTGGGTTAGGCATTCACCATGACAGTTCTCGAGCTGATGATAAAGTTTGGATAGTCTTTGCATGTGTAATTGCGTAAAATCTCTGTCACACTTTATAAGCAAAAATAATAAGCTGATTGAGGAGTGTGGGGGGATACTTGCCACAATTTGCATTTCCAGAGACTCGCTCTTTTTGGTATTTTTGGACTTGCTTGCATGTCATATGTTGCTGTTTTACTTTATATGATTCCATCTTTTAATATGGGGGAGTATTTTTATATTTACATATAAGGAGATAAGTATAATGCGTTTAAAAAGATCAATGCTGTTTCTCTTCTAGTTATGAATATACTGAAACCATGCATTTTAATTTTAAAACTCTTTGGAGGATATATTGGTTAGTTATTGAGTCATTCAACTGGTTGCAAAATTCAGATTCGTTTTAAATAGTTGTAACCACTGCATTCCCTTCAGAAACGAAGCCATTGGGAAAAGGCAACTCATGTAAGATGAAGTAGTGGAAAAACATATTTTATAACAGTTTGTGAATGCACTGTAATCCACGTTCTGTATCTTCCAAAATAGTTGGTCACAGTTTGAGTTTTTGGCATTTTTCCTTTTGCAAACATATGCTTGGACAGACAATTATTCTTTCATAAAGTAGACTGAGAAAAAAAATATTTGAAGATAGCTGCTCCGAAAAGAATTGAAATACACTTCTGCATGAACTCTCAAATTGTCTGGAGAGCCTCGTGCAAGGCAGAGCCGACTGCTGGCTGGAAGGATGCTGGGTAAGGTGAAGGCAGACCCTGGGCAGCAGCTGGTGCCGTGCTCCTGCTCCGCTCTTCAACACAGAGAGCATTAACACCGTGTATCTTGCTGCCTGTGGGATCACTCACCGCGCAAGTAATTTAACATTAGGGTGGGCAAAAAATATTACTACAAGGAAGACAAGAGCATACGTTGTAGAGGGGACCTGGAGGAGGGATGCAATGCATATTTATGTCTCTCCTCTGTATTTCTTTGCAAGTGTTGGGACAAATTCTTTTTACTGTTTACATGAAAGGAGGAGTGATTTAGGAAGAAAGGCAATATGCTGGTAGTCAGGAGACCACTGTTTTTCCCGAGACTTACAGGATGACATTTAGCAAGTAATCTTGTCTTTTCCCCTCTAAATGTAAAATGAGAATAACAGTATTTCCATATGGCATAGGGATGCTGTGAGGTTTAAAAACTAAAATGCTAAAATGATAGGGGATACACAAGGTAGAAGGAGTTAGCACAAAGTACACAAGACTTCTGTAGTTGAGAAGAGGTGGGATTATGGCCTCATATCTTTCTAAAGTGGCTAGTTTTGGAAAGGGCTGGAAGCTTTCTGAAAGCAAAGTTCAAGTTCTGCAAATATAAGAGCATTGAGTTTGAGCCATATTACTGGAAGCAACAGCTGAGTGGTTTATGAGACTTTTTAATGGAACCTGTAGTGGTACTCCATTTTAAAATAATGCTGAGGTAGACCAATACCTGGATCCCATCACTATAGTGATGATGATCGAAATAAATAAGCAAAAAAAACCCCAGTGTCCTGATGCCTGGTTGAAAATGGATAGAAAAATAATTAATGCATAGCTCTAAACCCATGTTTTATTTTTATTTCTTGCATTACTGGAAATAAGTTAGCAAGAAAAAATAACTTTTTTTTTTTTTAAGCGCATCAACGATGCCTGTATTTTAAGTCTGGGCAGTTGTCTGCTTTGTTGGTCAGGTCACATACAATAAATAACAGTCTTCTCCTCAAAGGTTACTGTTTTGATATTGAAAAGATGTAATAAATGGATGAAAAAAAGAAGAGGACAGATAGGAAGAAAGGGAGGATAAGGCGATGATTACATGAGTGTGCATTTGTTATAGCCAGTTGGCATTTCATAGACAGGAAGGGTTTTATTTGTTTGTTTTGCTCAAACTATAATGTGAGGCAAGTGACATTAGTGGGTGCTGTACAGTGGTTTTGAGTGTTTTGCAGAAGTACAGGCGTGCTGATGGCATCAGGTGGTGACAGTGATTCCTCTGTTAGAGGGAGGGAAAAAGATGAAGAAAACAGCTTAATGTCCTTTAATATAAGAAGCAATTTCTTTTTCTTAGCAACCCTAAAAAAAGAGGCTATCTCGTCTAGTAAGGTACATGATATGGTTTTGTTTCAGAGGTATTATGTGGAACAATGAGGTATATATTTGCTAACTGTGTAGGTTATATTTTTTATAACTAAAGATATTTTAAAATTTTCTAGTATTCTCTAAGTCGTAATTCTCAAGCTGGATTTAAATTAGACTCTGTATGCAGATTTTAATTATATTATAAACAAGTTCTGTAATAAAATCTATTTTAGCAAATAATTTTTTTGGAAAGTGTAATGTGTTCTCCTTTTCCCCTAATATATTTGAGATGAAGATAAAGACTTTTGTGCCCGATATGAATATATCTGTAGATCAGAATGAAATACTCCATGGTCAGTATTACCTTCTGATTAAAATTGAATGTAATAATGCCCTTTGGGGAAAAGAAACAGATTGATTTATAGATCATGTCATGTACTGCATATTCATATTGTCTAGACCATATATTGCTAATAGCAACTCTAGTGGGCTCAAAATAAAATTATCCTACAACATTATGACCTGCATTTTACCTGCAAGAAACTACAGCATGCTCCAGATCCTGTGAACCAGTGTTGTCTGACCAATGTTACCTTCTACAAAAAATGTGCAATATAAGTTTCCTGTGTTCCCTATGTCTTTCTTTAAGAGCTGATGAAGATAATTTACTTCTACATTATCTCCCCAAAAGCATTCCTTAAAGCACCATTGCCTGCCTCTGGTATTAAACTGTTCAAACTTTCTCTGGAAGTCATCTTCCTTAAACACTTTGTATTGCAAAAGTAACTCCATATTTTATTGATGTATCTTTAAAATTGTAATAATCTACTGCTTAGCGTCTTTATGGGAAAATGTTTAAGTGACCTTATTTTTGTGTGATGATGGTTTATGAAGTTCATAATATGTGCGGCAGGCAGTCCTAGGAAGGTGGAAGGTTGTAGACTTTTGCCTTTGATGGAAGGTGGTGAAACGAGGCAAGTGATACAGCCTAATGTAGCCATGTCGTTTTCCCCGCAGTAGTTCTCTTAGTCCACATGCTTGATGGGATGCCTATTGCAGCTGAAATATGCTTTAATTTTAACTGTGGATGACTTAACTGCTTTGAAGGAAATAACTGGGTTTGATTTACAGTCTCAGCAGATTTATAAGGAGCTTTTGAATGTGCAGTTAAAAAAAAAAGAGTCTGTTATAGCTATGTACCTCTATAAATCTGTCTTTATTGTTCAGCATGTATGCAGGCTACTGGGACCCCACTACAAGTTTATAATCACTGGGCAATGTGTTTGAAACTCAGTAATGCAGAAATTAGAAGCGTTATGGTTTTCGACTATTCTTACTTGTTTCTGACATGAGATTGATGTCAGAAAATTCACTTCTAAAAAATCAAAATACTCAGGTTTAAAAGATAGGGCCATTCATAAGGCCCTTATTTCATTGTTTCACACTTTTTCCTTGCTTGTTTAATCTGTTGGCAACACAGCCAACCCTGTGACTCAAGACCCAGTAACAGAAGATTTCACTCATTTTACTCATTCCAGAAACTTGATGCATTGTGTGGTAGAATCATTCTATAACACGAGTAAAAGAAGAAATATGTTGTTAAAAAATTTAGGACCAGATTTTGCTACCCTGCTTTAAAATTCCTGGCAAAGGCACAGACCCAAGCATGCCTGGGGTCCGCTGTCGTCACATTTCGTCTGAATGTTCTGTAAACAGAGGGATTTGTTAGAAGTGGAAGATGTGATTTTTTGTTGTTATTGTTCTGTAGATCCCTGCGTTCCCAATGGGAGGAAGAAGTTTATTATTAAACCTGCATTTCTCTCTCAGTACCTACTCAATGTTCAGCCTCAGCCAATGTACTATAGCATGTCTGTCTTAATAATACTCTGTTGCCGGACTTCCGTCTGTAGTAACATGCCTCATAGCGGCCTAAGAAACTAAGCCATAAAAAACCTGAAAATGTCGAGCTTCTGTAGAAATAGAAGTGTACAACAGGACTCTTGCAAGGCAAGATGTAGGTAGAACAGGGCCACCGGGTGGGCTAATACTATATTTTGAGCTGAGCGGCAAACTTACATAGCTATCTGCTGTACTGCTTTAGAGGCCCCAAAACTGGCTTGTATGACCGTATCTTATCTCATATATTAATTCATAGATGTGAGGACTGACAGGGATCTTGTAGGCCAGACTGTGTCACGGTCTTCATGGAGTCCTTTGAAAGTTACGGAACTGCTGATTTTAGAAACTCCTAAATTGTGTGAAGTTTCAGGTGTTGGATCTTCTCTTCTTGATAAGTGGGCTCCACCCAGTAGAAGGATAAAAGTCTGATTTTGAACAGAAAGAGGAATGCCCATACAGAATAAGTGCCTAAACGTGTTCTCGTCTGTACCTAGTTGGAAGCTGAACGATTGAATCTCTGAGTGACTGGATAGACTACGTCTCTGAGAGACTAGGTGTCTTCGTGTGCTATCAGAATGCTTTCACTAAGTATTCATAATATTTAGATTAGGCTCATATTTTTGACAACTCTTCAGCTTGGGGAAACTGCTATTGTCTAAATGTTCACATTTATAGTTTTTTAAAGCAGTATCTTCTAATATCCTGTAGGGTTGGAAGAATACAAACTGTATTTTCAACAGTAACCCAATTTATTGAAATTTAAATTACGTTACTCAGCAAACGAGGAAAAGCTTTCTTTTCTTTTGAGGAACTTGAAGTCTGGATGCTTTAAAGTGCTTATTTAAATTTAGTATGTTTTAGGTTTTGCATTATACTCTTTACAAACAGTATCTGAGAAGGCTGATTTAATTCAAAGGAATTAAATATTTGAGGATGAGTCATTTGGAAAAGATAGATGGATATTTTTCATTTGATTTTTCATTTTTAAACATATGCAATAATCACTCAGAACATGGCTATTAAAAGTTTAGACACCAGTGTGTCTAACTTATTGAATGGTGACACTTTTAATAAAAATCATATTTTGTAAATGGCATTGCAGACATAATTACGGGAAATTGCTGTCAGTAGAAGGGGCACAGAAAAATCTATGCCAGCTTAACTTCCCCAAGCACAGTGTCAGTATAAGGTTATCTGGGCTGCTAATTAGGAACATTACTCTCAGAAGAGAGGCACAGCAAAGGCAGTGCTTCTGCAAGATTTCACAGCCTGTCATTTAAGCGTGTTTAGCTACTATTTACCTGGTCTCACCACTACTGGCTATTTTAGAAAAAGAAAGGCTTGCTACTGTTTGTCTTCGTGTTCGAAACTTGTCTTTTTACTCAGGTGCAGGCAAAAAGCCTATCCCCAAGCTGCTTGCTCTTCTTCTTTGGAATAAAATGTGTTGGTTCCTTTGCAAATACGTAATTTTATCTCTTTTTTTTAAAATAGATAGTAAATTAAGCTAAACAGGTCTGTCCATGCCTGGCACTTTTATCATTTACCTATCTTACACAATTCACAAAGCCTCACCTGCTAAAATCTCAGCTTTCAGTCAAAAAATTAAAGCAACTTTCTAGTAGTGGAGAAGTAAAATACATATATGTGGAAAAAATACACCCTGAAGATTGAGAAAACATAGGGAAAGGCAAAATGTCTCAAATACGTTGTCCCATTTTTACTTATTTTTCATGTTATCTCATTTTTCGTGGTTTTGGCTTCCAGATTAATCTTTTTTTTTAACCTTTGTTTCTGTCTCACCGCTTTTGGCTCAGCAGGAAGCAGGAGATGCTTCCTTAGTCAAAATACAGTGAAGCAAACTCTTATTTACTCCAGTCTGGTTTATGAAAGCGAGCCCCAGAGGCAAACAGGTTGTAGAGTAAGCGGGTGTGAACATGCCTAGGAGATCTGCAGATCTGTTGTCCTGGCCTTTGGGGAAAGAGGGACCAGAAGGTGACTCCTCCTGGCACAAGGCACTTGAGCAGTACCACCCTTGCTCTCCTATATTGCATGACCGTTAGGGACTATACTGACATCTTCCATGTGTTAGGATGCTCATTACAGAAATGTTAAGCTCCTGAAAGTTTTATTACAGCGATCCTCTCTTGCTTCTCCGAAGCGTTTATTCCCCTAGCATATGGCCAACCGTCCAAACAACTGTTGCACAATCCTCAGAACTACCCTGCTCGTATAATAGAATAAATTAAACAAGTGACTCTTAGCAGACCTGACTACCTGTGACAATGCTCAGCTGCTCTCCGCAAAGTAGAAAGATTTCCATAAAATAAACATTTGATGTTTCGGTGCAGTAGGAGTAGCAAACACTTCCCTCCCCGCAACTGCGGTTTCGAGGCTGCAATCAAGGGGAGTCAGGGTACCTGCCCACCCATGCTCTGTTATTGAAGATACAACCACCTCTTTTTAAACCACTTCCCCTTCTCTCATCTCCCCCAGGCAAGCCCAGAATACTTTCTGTGTGGAAGTCTGGATGTTATGTTCCTTCAGAAGAGATGTAAATGGCTTATGGAAGAAAAATTAGTACCTTTTTTTTTTTTTAGCTTTTTGGGTAAATCAAAATAATTCTTCCTTTAAGATCAACTTTTGCAAAAGAAAAAAAAAAATTGTGACAAAAATACAGATTACTTTTAAGCATTTTCAAATATATACATTAATTTTGGGAAAATGCAAGCAAGAAATCAATACTGAATTGCTATATATATATATATATTTAAAAAAAAGGTCCAAAACCATGCCCAAAGACAAAGAATGAATCACGGTTCTAGTTTCCCATAGTAACTGTCAATGAAATTGTTGCACCTTGAGTCTTGAGTAGATTTCCAAGTTCCTTTAGGCAGTCCTCATTGCAGTCATGTTCAGAGCAAGGAAAATGTTAAGTATATAAGGTAGTAGAAGTTAAGTTCTTTCCCTTAAAATAGAGAGAGGTTGTCTCTCTCTTTCGTTATTAACCAGAAGCATATGGAGAGTGCACTGAGCATTTTTAATTTAAATTCTATTTCATCCAAAATCATTCCCCAGTCCACTCAGAAGTTTCTAAAAAAGACTCCAACTACTATGAGTTCCAGCGAGTAGTTTGCTTAGATCATTTCTCACATTAAAAACAAAGGATGCTTTTACTGGAGTGTATCAGTGGAGAAAGCTTACTAATTTTTCTGTTTCTAGTCTTCCTTCAACATCTGGAAAAAATGGAATCTGTTAACATAATATTGATTTTAATAGGCAGTACATGTGCTGAATCCTCGATTACAACAGTAGTATAAATACAAGAATATGGCACTGCTTTTCCCTCTCTTCTGTTAACTGAAGTCTTCTTGTGCACGTCTTGATTTGAAATTGAAATAAATGTAGTAATGCATACAGTACAAGATATATGTTTGAAAATTAAAGTGAAAGAAGACAGTCATTCAGTGTGGCTCTGATTTTCATGAACTATATTTTGGCCATAAGACATATATTTCCAGTACCCTTTGAAGATTTAGCCACCCTCATATAAATTGCTATTTTCTCTAAAGGTATAATAATATTTGTGTGTTTAAAAAAATAGACAAAGCCTACTTCTCGCCACACTTTTGCTAGTGCCCGTGGTTTACATAGTGTCATCAACTAGAGTAGAATTTAGACTGTATGATTTCTCAGCTATCCTTTATGAAGTCCTTAAGAGGAAATCCTAGTTTTTATTGAGGATGTATAAAGGAAGGATGGTCACATTGGGCAGAAGTGCTCCAAGGAAACTGTTATTAATATAGGAAAAACCATCAAAAATATATACAAGATTGCTCAGAATAAACATGTTTGTTTTCAAGGGGAGGCATTTATTTTTAGAGACTTCGGAAACTGTGTGAATGAAAGAAAAAAAGATTAATTACTTTAAAGATGTGAGTGGACTAGACATCTGTACATACTGGGTTTTAATATATGAATCCATAAATAGGCATGAAATGAATTCAGTAACTTCTTGAGTACAAGAAGTAACTTCTTGAGTACAAGAAGTTACATATATTTCAAAAGTTCCCAGTGCAACCAAAACCTTATCTCTATGGTATACAGTGCATTCAACTTCTGTGATAGCTGGAGAGCCGTTCAAAGCAGCTTAATGCATAGCTGCTGGCGAAACCATAGAGATTAAAAGTTTGATTCATAAAAACGTTATCTGCTAGCTAAGTGGATTTTTCATATAGAATATAAATTTATGGGGGAGTGGACTTGGACGATTATAAACTTATTCTCTTGTGAGAGACTGGATGTGTCCAATTCACTGCAAAGCACGTGGTACAAAGACGACTGTTAAATGCAAATGCTACTGTCTGTTGAATGTCCAGGTTAATTACTAGATTACAGTGATGTACTGCCCCAGAAGGTCTATTTTTGAGAGAAGTGTTCTTTCCATAGTGGGAGCTCGCTCCTCCATTTCATGCAGTAGACTTCCGAAGAAAAATGTGAATTAATGTGCCTCTTTTTCTGGAAATGATGTGATTAAGTCTTTAAGCATAGCATGCTTTGCAATGAACAGCTTTACAAGGAATGCAGCTGTGATGAGCCAAAGTCTCTCAAATAGCCTGTGCTGCTGGTACCTCCATGCCCTTCCCAAAGACAACCTGCTGGGGAAGGGAAATCGGGTAAATTGGTGTTAAGAGTTGCCAATGCTTTTTGAAGCCTTTGCACAAAGGTTATGGGGTGAAACTGCTCCTGCATGCCTCACTTTTCCTGGATTGCTCAGCAACCTCAGTTCTAACTATTTGATGCAAATGGTTCTCCCTAATATGACCTTCAATTAATTATCCTTGTTTTCCATATAAAAAACCTGTTTAGTGCTATTTCTTGTGGTATGTTAAAGAATAACTAAGGAAAAAATACAGCCAACATTTTATAAATATGAGTATTGTTGTGTTAACAGATCTAATAATCTGTGTGTGACATGCCTTTTGGATATATATTGCATATATGTAAAAATAGGTACTTTTCCCACACGTTAAGAAGAAAACAGTACCCTCCTCCAGTGGGCTGCTGCTTAAGCTTGTTCCTTTTCGTCCACTTCCCAATGTATAGCAATCTTCCAGAGCTCTCATTGCAGGAATTTAATTACTAGTTTTATTTCTACAAATATTTAAAATTGAATCCCTTTTGTAACTTTCACTCTTTACAAATACTGTTTTCAGAATTGCTTCTATTACATGGAAGCCTATGTTCAATTTTCAAAAGTCTCACTGAATCGGTGAGCCATAAACCTTTAATTCCATGAATCCAACTTCTGGAAGTAGCAAGCAGACACATTGAAAATGCTTCAACTATTGCCGATTTCCAGAGGGACAGAGTTTTTCTGATATTTTTAAAAGCATGTCCTCTATTTTGTTTGGACGAGGGAAAAAAATTGCTTTTGCTCCCTATTGTCTAAAATATATCAGTGCTCGCGTATGCCTCATAGTGCACCTGACATTGGCCTCCTCTGGAGGTTGGATACTGGACTAAATGGAGCATTTCTTTATTCTGGCTCAGCATATCTTTGTAATAGGAGCTATCAGAAGGGAAGAGGCATAATATACGCTTTGAATTAAAAGGAAAATGAATAGCAGAAGGGGAGAAATCTGAGATAGAAGAGACAGCAGTGAACTGTGTAATGGGATGGCTGAGATGGAATACAGCTGGAAGCTATTCCTGATATTTTATTGAGTAAATCTTGTTTATGTTACCTGCACTTTGAAGGACAACACATGAGTCTTCACATCTATTTTAAGTATTTAGCAAATGCATGACTCATAAGCCCTCAGTTATTGTCAAAAACTTGATGACTACAATTTCTTTCTGAATAAAGTTTACTTTACATTCTCCAATGCAGCATGTATGTGATGGCAGCAACAGGTTCTTTTTGGAGTGGGGAAAAAAACCCTAAAAATTCAACTTGTGAAGGATGATAGAAATAGAGAAAACTGAAAATAACAACAACAGAAAAAAGCTGCTGTGTGAAATGATATTTTATTACATCTGGCTTCTGTCATCATGAAAGAATTGCAACTTACGTTAGCAGTGTTTTGAAACCATTTTAATATAATGAATATACACTTTTAAAATAAAAAAGTCATTAATATTTAACATTGAAAATATTTAACAGGAAATACTGTTACTGAGTTCTTCATTTAAGAATAACTCATTCAGTCTCACAGGGTGGTATCAATAGAGTACTGTCAACAAGAAGAGGAAGTAAAGAAATCTCAGTTACGTTTTTTGCGCTTCTTTATACTTTTGCTTACTGTAACAGTAAGACTATGTATGGACAGGTAGATGGACTTGTAAGAAAAATGCAGGATTTAGAAGACATTTACAAAAAGTGGTTCCAGGATCCCACAAGAAAAAGAACTGACTGTTTTAAAACACTTGTGTTAGGCAGTTGTGAAGCTACCCTAGTGTCCCGAGAAGGGAAACTCCCGGCATCATTGTTAAGAAACTTCTCTATATAAGTCTTGCGCAGACAGTTACGTTGATGCTACTTATTGTGGCAGTTGAATCAGAAATCTGGCAGCATCCAGATTTCTCAGAACTACAAAAAAAAAAGTAATTGAAATGAAAATGAACGCATGCACACACGTCTGCTATTACATACAGTGGTTTTAGACATGCATATCTACACACAGCTTTTTTGAATTTCTGTGAAGTATTTATTATCTGGTTTTAGTCCCCTTTAAACTTAACTAATAAACTCTTACAAGCTTTATCAGTGTAGCATCCCCACACTGTAACAGACATCCTAGAACACTAACTTCAGAACTCGAGTGGCTTCAGAGGCTGCCTTCCCACTGCAATCTGCTACCCTCAGCGTTTCGGACCCCTGTTTCACAGGTGCACCATCATTCAGTGATGTTGCTTCTGAATATACCATAAAAAAATTCACAATGGCAAAATTTAAAATATTTAAGAAAACTACAAACAAATGTGTATCTTTCATGCCTTTGAAGTTGCAGTCAGACTTTTGTACTTAAAAAAGGAAAAATTCTCTCCAACCAATGTGTACTGAGAATTGGATTCCTTATTATATACCATATAATACATGTAAAAACATCTTGAGCTCTTTAACTGAGTAGAGCATCTGCTTGGTGAAACAGCTAGCAGTGCAGTTATTTGTATTACAATTGCACTTCTGAGCTTTTTTTCCTTTCTTTTTTTTTGGCAGATGTACAGCAAATAGCAATCGACTGGATCACTGGAAATTTTTACTTTGTGGATCACGTCAGTGACAGGATCTTCGTTTGCAACCAGAATGGATCAGTGTGCATTACCCTCATCGAGCTGGATCTTAATAACCCTAAGGCCATAGCTGTTGATCCAACATCAGGGTAAGATTATTTATCTGCATTAGGATTTATTTTATATGAGTATGTGGAAAAGGAACTTTTGAGGGGTTTATATACTGTATCACCTCAGTTGCAGGAATATTGGAAATGGCTTTACCAAGTTTAATTACATAAAAGAGTGGAAGAATTTTTACTCTGCTTTAGAGGGTCAGCTATAATGGTAAAATTACATTGTATTTGCTTTATCTCTTCCCTAGATACATTCAGCGTCACTTTTAAGCCTTGCTTAAAATACGGGGTGCTTAAAGTCTTCTGTTCTATAACAGCCACCAGCTGGGAAAAGTTTTCAAGGGAATGATGAAGTAAAAGCATAACTAAATAGGAATAGGAATAGGATCAAGTTAATTTAAAAACTAAATTTTGGTGAGGGTTTTAGAACAGGGATTTTGTCTTGCTTTTATTAGTCTGTAAGTAGTAGCCTGGTGGAATATGTCCTAAACTGCCATAAGCCCCTGCTCAATAAATACAAAAATATTTACTGTAGAACAGCTTGTCATCCATATGTGGACTTTTGTCACTCTTTATTTAAAGCCTGGTTGAATATTAAGATGCAGTATCACAATGACTTTAATTCTGACAAGAACAGCTTGCATGTAAAGTTTACGAAGAAGTTTTATAATGTAATTCTTGAATATAGCTGTATTTCTATCTGCAGCAGATGGTAAGCTTGGCTTGATCTGACTGCAGAGTTGTTTTAAAAGAAAAATAAAAATTCATGTATAAATTGATTTTCTGCAAGTTCTGATCTGAAAGAACTTGAAGCTTTCAAATTTGCCAACAGCAGCCTTTTTTCTATACGTTTGCTTGTATATCCTTTGTGGGATTTACTAGATGAGTCCAAAGCTTGTCATTAGCTAATCTTATCTGTCAGGGATGTAAGAACTGTATCCAGCCCTTTGATTCTGTGAGGAGGGGTGTAATGGAAAAAGAGACTGTTTTTCCTTCATTTGTTATCTGTTAGCTACAATCCATTCTTATTCAGATAGGTGACTTTTTCAGTGCCATATACGAGAGTAATAGTGTCTATTTTAGTGTAGATGTAAGTGCTGGCTTGTAGGAAAACCAGAAGTCATTATGATATTTCACAGTGTGATTCTTCATATAGCAATACCAATTTATTTCATGATGGGTGGAAAATTTTCTTAGACTACATTTTGCATTTCAGCAGTTATTTCTTTACTGTTTTTATTGGCAGTTTTATTAATTATGTGACATATGTTGTCCTGTTAATTGGATATCTAACATACGTTTTAACTGATAAGCTCCAACTTATATATTGGTTCTGCTTGTTTGTGACTGGGTTTTGGTACAGAATGCAAACAGGTAATCCAAAAGCATTCTGGCTACTTAAAAATGTTTTGTTCCTTTTTTTTTTGGTCTTTCTTGCTTTCTTTTTACTCTTTCACGCTGATAGTAGTTGAGACAAATTTCTGTGTTGAAGTATTAGTATGATATTGCTGTCTAGGTAACTTGATGGTTTTATTTTATTTAAAGAATCACAAAAACATCCATACTAAAAAGATGTTGCAAGTTGAACACTGAGTGAGTGAGTTGCATAAAAGTGTGTGTGCAATAGCTTCTTAAGGTTTGTACGCTGTAAGCATATGATTATAAATCACATTTTTGGGGTTTGTTTTGGTATTTAAATATGAACCCCAGGCTGTTCTGGGAGGTTTTATCTCCTGTAAGAATTACAAATTAAGGTATTAAATGTAATTGCATTGTAAAGTATTTGCTCCTGTAACATGTATTGCTGTCATAGTATGTTCATTGGCACCAGCGTTCTTCTACAAGCTGAAGGTACACTCTCAGAGAGAAAACCATTTCCTACGCTAAGGAATTCAGAGCTTGATCACAAGCCTTTATGTCTGTGATAAACCTCCTGTAGTAGTACAGGGTCAAGCCCTGCTATTCTTACATGTTCACGTCTGTGCTGTTATGCATTTAGTTGTTTCGTGAACCAGAAATCCTGCATTTATCAATAGAAGAACTAAAGCACCAGTGGAAAATTTCTTCATTCCAAATGGTTCCCCTCGTTGCACTCAAGAATGTATTTTGAGTGTGATTAATTTTACATCTCTGTGCCTGTGAGTTTTGTTAGGTGTTTAGTGGTGATGGCTTTATATATAATTCCGTGAGCTTACAATGGAACTTGAGCTACTAAGCTTATTTCATACCATACAATGAATGAAAGAACTTATTTTATTTTTCTAAAACTGAACTTTAAATTGAGAGAAGAAAGATTCTGCTATTCAAAAACCTCTTGAACAAGCATGTTTGTTATGTTTCTAAGCTAAGCTTGTTACTTTGGTTTAGGATTTCAGCATTTTTATCAATCTGAACTGTGTTTCATTTTTTGGTTATTCCAGAATACGCCTAATGGAAGCCCACTTAAAAAATTCAGGGAAAAAATCAAACCCCCTCCCCCCCAAACAACTAATTAATAATTTACCTAGTTAGAGGTTTTGCAGTACTGATACTCATCTGCTACGTCAACTAATTTTCACTTAAGAGTAGCACAGTGTAAGTATCGGACCTGTGTTAGGGAGGCCATTACCAGAGGGAACGGCTGTGTCTCTGCTGATCACTGTGAGTATTTCAGATTCCAGACCTGTCAGTGAAGCATATATTGAAGAACCCGCTAGGACAATGCTAGTAGGAAATAAAGTGGCAATCAGAAACAGAGAGGGAGAATAAATTGTTTTGCAATAATATATTCTCTATCAAATGTCTTTGAAGTAAGATGTTTGGCTCCTTATGTCTGCAGTTCATAGTTTTGATAAATTTTAATATGGGACTTCTTTTCTTCAGTGGTCAAGAGACAGAAGCTGTTACTCCTACTGGTCCTTGAAATTGGTGTAAAATTGATGATGGTGCTGAGGACTGTCACATGAAACAAATGTGCGCTGAGTTAGAATGATTTTATCTCCAGCTAAGGCCTTCAGTGGAGGTCTGCTGTACTCGTGGGGAATGACTTCTTTTTAAAGGATTCCAGCTACTGTGGCAATCAGCTTGCATATTCATGAGACTCTGATCACCGTACATATATGATAGGGAAGGTGATACATTTAAAACTCACAAGAGGATAGATCAGCCTTAGGTTCTTTTCCAGCTCTGCCACCCACCATTTAAATGTCTATAGACAAAGCTTTTTTTTTTTTTATGTCTCAGTATCTCCTTCTATTTAATAGGGAGCATAAAATGCATGTTGTTTAAGTTTTCTGATATTTGGATGCATTCAGGAACATTAGGAATTAATACTGTAGAATGCATTGCTAACTGTGTACATCTACATATTTATACTGTAAATTACCTCCTGTGTTCAAGGTAAATTGTTGCCTTCCACTGCACCACAATGGCAGCGGAGAATGTATAGCAACATTTTACAAAGGAAAAATGCACTGGAGTAGGGACATACTGCACTTCCCTCCCACCATGAGCACTTGCAATATTCAGTCCTGATTGTACTGCTTAGACATCTACCATACACGGAGTAATATAAATATCACTGTCTTAATTTCTCCTCGGACCCATTTTCCGGTTTCTTTGGGAATGCCAGGAAATAGGGAAAAGCAGGAATAGCAGATAGGGCTCAGGGCTACTCCTGGTTCCAGTAATGTGTGACTTGTAATGATGGCTCTGATGCTGTTTGGGATGCCGATCATAATTTTCTACTATATTTCATAGGCTTATGGAAAAAGATGAATTTTGAGGAGAACGTTTGAAATACAGAGGGTATTGATCTAGCACCCACTTACAAAACTGTTCCAAACATAAGGAGATGTGTGGAGAAAGGGTGCGTAGGGTGAGATTACAAAGAGGATGTCCAGAGCAAAGCTGGCGTGTGGGAAGATGCGCAGGGCAGAGTGTAGAGAAGTACTGGGAGTGAGGAAACGGGTTAGACGTCTCCTGCCTGAATCACTATAAAGGCAAGGCATACTGGAGGGGGAGAAGAGGAGGAGGGAGAGAAGAATTGGAGAGGATGCCCAATTACAGGCTGAAGTCATTGAAACTTGTAACTACCATTTAAAAGTTGTATTAGTAACAATAGGGAGAAAAGACTTACTGCTAAAGAGATTTGTAAAAGGAGCAAGCTCACGCTTTAATACTGCAACAGTGTGTGTCATGTAAATATTTTAATAAATCTTTTAATCGGCTTTTCCTTCTGCTATGTTGTGGAAATAAAAAAACCCACAAGCTCTGCTTATTTCTTTCACACAACATTTGTAAATGCATACAGGAAGAGATTGTGATATGATGATGTTAGAAGAACAACATCTATTAATGCGTTATGGTGTTATGTACCATTTCTCCGTAATAACATTACCAAGACATAAGTCAGGAAAAAAAAACAACAGCAACTGCACAACAGCAAAAAAAACATTGTTCTGTTGCATTTTAAGTCTGTAATAGGAATCAGTTGATACATTTCTGATCTACAAAGGTGAACAAGGGAAACAAGGGAAGATTAATAGCTTAAGTTTTCCCCTTCCTCATCTCAGAAATTTGTTCTGAGGAAAAAATATAAAAATATTATTCCATTAACTTCCTCTTCAATCCTAAGGATTCTAAGCACAGATTTTTCTGTGGCTAAAATCAAAGCCGCGGTATGAAAATAATAATAATAATAATAATAATAATAATAATAATAATAATAATAATAATAATAATAATAATAATAATAATAAAACCATAATTATATTGTTGAAACACAGTAGGGAAATTTGCCTCAGTCTAAAATTTCAGAAAATAGGAGAAAGCAAGGGGTAAGATAACATTTTAAAATGCAGCCTTCTGTATAAGGAGAGAGTCAAGCAGCATCTTTAAAATACCATATTTGAGAGAAGATCTAGAAAAATCATCAGAAACAGTTGTTTCTGCCTTTTAAAGTTTTTCTTTTTACTTGTAAATTTTTTCTACTTCTGAAATAATACTGGTAGGTGTAAGAGGGAGAAGTTGGAGGTTGGTCATATGTGAACCCTATTATCATCCAAAGTGATTAGCTGCTGTTGCGTATATTCTTACTCAAGCTGTGTATGATTATCCTTCTGGGATGTTTGCATTTGTCAGAAAGACTGAAATGTTATGTAAGGTCCACTGAGCAGTTCACACTAAAAAGACAAGGGAATGGGAAAGGTTTTACACAACATTGAACCAAAAGTTTCCCTTGCTAGAGTGCTATGTACAGGAGATAGTGCCTGGGGTATGGAAAAGCCATGCCAGAGGATGGAAAACAACCCTTAAGAGGTCAAAGAGATTTTCTTTTCTTTTTCTTTTTTTTTTCCCCATGAAGATATAAATAGAATGAGTTTTGGGCTGGCAATTTGTTGTGGTTTAACTCCAACTGGCAACTAAGCCCCACACAGCTGCTCACTCACTCCCCCCTGGTGGGATGGGGGAGAGAATCAGAAGAGTAAAAGTGAGAAAACTCGTGGGTTGAGATAAAGACAGTTTAACAGGTAAAGCAAAAGCCACACACACAAGCAAAGCAAAACAAGGAATTCACTCACTCCTTCCCATCAGCAGGCAGGTGTTCAGCCATCTCCAGGAAAGCAGGGCTCCATCACGTGTAACGGTGACTTGGGAAGACAAACGCCATCACTCCAAACGTCCCCCCCCTTCCTCCTTCTTCCCCCAGCTTTACATGCTGAGCATGACGTCATATGGTGTGGGATATCCCTTGGGTCAGTTGGGGTCAGCTGTCCCGGCTGTGTCCCCTCCCAACTTCTTATGCCCCCCCAGCCTTCTCGCTGGTGGGGTGGGGTGAGAAGCAGAAAAGGCCTTGACTGTGTGTCAGCACTGCTCAGCAATAATGAAAACATCCCTGTGTTATCAACACTGTTTCCAGCACAAATCCCAAACACAGCCCCGTACTAGCTACTGGGAAGAAAATTAACTCTAGCCCAGCCCAAACCAGCACACAATTCAACCTGTTTGGCAGCATGGGAAGACTTGTAAGCCAGTAAGAGCTATCCTACTTGGTGGGACCTTAGAAAAAAACTAGGAGAACCTTTTACGTGGGTAAAGTCTTTGAAGGAGCATCTGACTAGACAGAGCCTGAGGCCAACCCTGAAATCCTGTATTACAAAGCCTGCAATAGCCAGAAAAGAGCAAGGAGGTGGAGAGAGACCTTTCCGAATCAACTTTACTGAAAGTAATTTCATTTTTTCTTCTTTTCTGTACCTATATCTTTCAAAAAAAACAGATCATAAATGCACTATCTTTTAGACATGATTAATAGAGTTTGCATTTACCTTTTATTTGTCTTGAGTTAAGCATAATAGAAAGTAAATGGATGGGTAACAAAACACACCTACAGAGTAAAGCGGGGTCCTGGGCTGCACCAGGAGGCACTTCAGCTTCACCACAGATCCCCTCCCCATTCAAAGGGTGAGAGAGCGGGTGCCGCTCTGGGACCTGGCAAGGAGGAAAGCCGGCACCCGGGGTGCTGGGTGGCACTGCCGGCACTTTGGCGTGTAGCAACACACTGGGCTGTGCACTGCAAGATTTTGGACCTTAGTGAGAGTATTAAAAGTATCTTTATTTTAATCCCCTACTTTTTTCTTTTTTCTCTCTCTCTTTTTTTTTTTTTAATTAGAAATTATTTGATTTGAATCATTTCTCCTGTTTAGCCTGTCCGGGCTGAGGAGGGGCATGGCCTTTTGCTTCTTGCCTGTTCTTAGACAGTAGCTGGAGATGACGTGATGCCCGAGGAGTTGCTCGGGTAGGCAGAGAGAAAGCAAAACGTCTTCAGCCTGACCTGGCAGAATGCCCTGACAGTGCAATGAACGTCAATTGGATTTTGAGTGATTTCTCAGATAAGGAAAAGAGAGAGAAAGTAGAGGAATTTGTTATTGATGAGGAGATCAGTTTCTTACAGGGGAGGAAGAGAGTAGAAATTCAAAAAGCAGGGGAGGTCAAACCAGTATATATTTTTCTTTATTTGCTCCTTGTTATTTAGACAGGAGAGTCTTTCAGGATAAAAATAAAACATCTACACTTATTGTCTGCTGCCTTTTTTATTCTCTTTTTACTCTCATCTCTGAGCTTTTATAGCAGTCACAAGGCTTGGGAGAGATCTCTGAGTCTTAAACCTTTTTTTTTCCCTCTCAGATTAGTCACCATTTTCTGCTGATCAAAGAGGAGTGTTATAATCATTAAAGCTCACTTTTAAACAGCTAAATCATTAGTATTTTAATAACATGCCATTATTAAAAGAGCTCGGTTCCTTTTCTTGTCACAAAGCAGTTTCAAAGTGCTGTAAGATACATATAAGACACACTAACTTCTAGATAGTTTTAAAGGTGACCTGAAAAGAATCTTCATTAAAAAAACCACAAAAAAAAAACCCAAAATTTTGCAATAACTAACCATAATATGCAAGTTTTCATTAGAATTCAGATTTTGTTGCTCATCTTCCCCTTCCACAACCTTTTTCAGGCTGTGAACAGTTGGAAACAGTATGATAGTGGAGCCAAAACAACTGAGAGGAGAAAAGATACTTAATGAGACAAAAAAAAATCGTTTAAAATTATGTTTACCTTTATTGTCATCTATTTGGCTCCAATGCTTGTTAAACATTTAGGAAAAAAGATTTTTTTGGTCTGATCTCAGGTTTTCAGGAAGCAGCTTCCAGTTCTGTGCTATTCCATCCTTTAATTTTAATTGTTGCTAACTAACCTGAGGCGTAAAACTCTGTCACCTTTACATTTCCCCCTGGACCTAATCACCTTTGAAACTTTGTTTTTTGTGCAGCAGTACAGATCTGCTCACTAGGGAACCTTGCTGCTGCTGCTGCTGCTGCTCTTAATAACAAAAAGGGTAACAAACTAGGGGTAACTTCATCTGCTCTCTTTCCCAAAATTACATGGTATGAGTTTGCATGCATGTTCACACAGAAAATAGAAGAAATGATGTTTTTTCTTCAATAAACTAAAAAAAAAAAATTGGATTTATGAACGTAGAAAGATACAAGCTTGTATGAAAAAATCAGCTAATACAGCTGAAAAGTATTCACAGTCACTGACAAACCTGAAGGAATCAAAATATCAAGCACATTACATAACTGCATTAAAAGGGAACGCATTAACAACACCAGGTTATAGATTTGGATCAAAGTGACTACGATAATCAAGACAATAAAAATAGAATAAGCTTGAACAGGTTTGGTACGTGCATGTTTTCAAGTAATTATGTGAGTGCATTTGCTATTGTGCATACCTTTTTATTAATCAAATATTACTGAAATTAATAATTGATGACTACAATTAATATCCAATCTTCTGTACATACTTGAAGATGTACTGTACTCGGTACCCAAAACAAGTTGCATTCAAAGGAAAAACAGGTACTAATAGCAATGGTAATCTGTGAGCGATAAAGAATATATTTTTCCAGTGATCATAAAACTTTGTGAAAGAGTAGGCAAAGTGAACACTGGCAGTGTTATTAGAATAGCTTGCTGATGTTCTGAGCGATGGTATTATTTAATAATCAGTACTACTGTCTGCAGAATAAAAAGTTTACTAGTGTAATGCTGATGAAGCATCCATTGCAGCATGAACGTAAGTAAGCTTTTTTCTTATGCAGAATGTGCCCGGTAATGGATTTCATAGCTGTGTCGCTACTAGTAGGAACAATATTTGAGTAGTGTCGATAATTACGGAAAAAATTCAGTGGGGATACAAAAACATCGATGAAATAACAAAATAGCTGTAGTTTGTAGAAAATTGCAAAACAAAATAGCTTGTAAGTCAGTAAAACTTCTTTCACTTATCAAAAGTTGCCTTTCAGCTAGTTGGTCCAGAGGACCTTGAATGCAGCATGACACCTCCCTCACTTGGGTCAGGTTCTCCTGAACCCACCTGAAGAACTCAGACGTCATCTGACTACAGCATCTTCATTACCCAAACCTGCTTTTTTATGGGGTGTCCCTGGTGCTTTTGGTTACTAACCATTTGAACCGTCTCAACAAACCAATCTGAACACATGAACAGCAACGACACTAATAAAACTCCGTGAGTTTGATTCCTTGGGGCAATTCACGGCTGGTGCAACACGTGCCCTCTCACTTCTGTTTTAAACTGTCTCTGTGTAATTAGTGTAGTTACTCTTATGCCTGTCCTCAGCTCCCTGTCCTTCAGTCCTTAGCCAATTAAGCTTCTGATCAAAACGCTCATCTTTTACTGAAATTACTATGAATCTATGAATTAGAATTTGTTATTTGTGAAGGAGATGGAAAATGGCATGTTATTCTGCCTAGTATGGAAATCTTGAAGTACCTTTTTTTTTTTTTTTTAAATAACTGAAATGTCCAGGCAAAAGCTAACTGATTTAAATCACCCTATCAATGATTTTCTTCAAGATGAAAGCAATTAAGCTAGAGAGAATTGAGGCCACTTTGTTTCTGAATGAGAATATAAATGGGAGTTTAAGGCTCTATAATGCATGTACATTATGTTCATGTCTATCTGAATTCTCCTTTTATTTTTTTTTATTACCTGATTGTCTTATTATCTAACCAGCTTCTCTAAGGTCATTTATGTTGAAGACAGGTTCTGATATGAGTTAGAGCACTGCATGAGTGGAAGCACAGAAAAATATCTTAAAAAATAACTGTTTAGGACCCATCTTTTTTTAAGTTGTACTTGCCTTATCATGGACTTAGAGAGCATGTGTGTATATGTGTATTATATATTGAGAGAGAGAGAGACTTTAAAGTTTTTTTCTATAAAATGAACAAAATTAAATTAATCCAAAGAGTTCATATGTTTAACACAGTTACTATACTATGTTATAAAGTTCCCCAAATCTTTTTTTCGAGTGATGACCACACATTTCTTGTGTTGTTTTTACACCAGTCTTTGAACTGTAGCAGTACAAAATTGTGTAAACCACAGGTTTTCCAATAAGCTCTTGTCATGCCATTCATTTCCTTCCTCACTGACAATAAATCGCCACCTGTATATATGCAAGATTTGAAGTATAAAAACATTGGCATTAGTCTTCTTCTGGATTAACCAGAAGCACCAAAAATTGCAAAAATGATGAAACCCACTCAGTTAATTCATCAGCAATGCAATGATATCATCCTGATAGAAACTGCTGCTCCCTTGGGGCTGCTTACATGGATAGTTAGTTTTTCGTATTGTTTTTCCCGATTTTGTTTTCCTGAGGTTTCTCGTACGTCAGTGCCCTCATTGTTATGCTCAGCAGTGTGAACGTGCCTTGCTGGAGCTCAGCTGAAATGTGACCCCTTTTGGTGGAAGATACAGAAAAGTCAGAGGAAATCTGGAGATAATAGTAAGAAATAAAAGATGTAAAAAACCATGGCCTGTGCAAAACTTGCAGGAACTGTGGTAGTCTAATCTGGAAAAGAGAAGGTTGAGAAAATCCATAACTATTTGCTATAAAAGACTGGTTAAATAGAAAGCTTGTTTATTATTCTCCTTGTTAAACAAAGGACAGGAAAAAAAATCATTTTAATTAGCAGAGACTTCGATAGATAAAAGAAAAATTTAGAAGGCTGAGGAGATGTTAGCATATGATTCATGTAAAAATTGTAATCTGCATCATTAGGGACCCTTAGGACTATGTCTGTCTGGCAGGCATATTCTAGCTTGATGTTACCCTTCCTCAGTACGGGAGGCTGTAAGTGTCTATAAGCTCATAATGTCAAAGAATGGGATACTAGAAGAATAAATGTGAATAAATGTATTTACTAACATTTCAGTGTTGCTATTTAAAAAGTGTAGGTGAAACATTACCAAAGTAACGATTTGTCTTGCTTCCCCACTTGAAGGGGTTGGAGAGATTTTAAGCATAAAGGGTCAAAAATTAAATTTTAGGTTTTTTTTTTTCTCCTTTTCTTTTAGAGGTGGTAGGATTTACTGCAAATGAAACTGAAAAATGGGTGTAAAAGGATTCTGATACCAAAATTAAAAATGTACAATGGAACATCTGTAAAAGTTCCTGTCCATGAGCAGCATCCTTGCCTTTTAAAAATTGCCTTGATTTTAACAGAGACTGCAATTGAATTCTAAGTTTAAAAGTCATCTGGAGTACTGCATCCAGCTCTGGAGCCCTCAGCACAAGAAAGACACGGACCTGTTGGAGCGGGTCCAGAGGAGGGCCACGAAAATGGTCAGGGGGATGGAACACCTCTGCTATGAAGAAAGGCTGAGAGAGTTGGGGTTGTTCAGCCTGGAGAAGAGAAGGCTCCGGGGAGACCTTCTTGCAGCCTATCAGTACTTCAAGGGGGCCTATAAGAAAGATGGGGACAGACTTTTGAGCAGGGCCTGTTGCGACAGGCCAAGGGGGGATGGCTTGAAACTAAAGGGGGGTAGATTTAGACTAGACAGAAGGAAGAAATTTTTTACGCTGAGGGTGGTGAAGCACTGGCGCAGGTTGCCCAGAGAGGTGGTGGATGCCCCATCCCTGGCAACATTCCAGGTCAGGCTGGACGGGGCTGTGAGCAACCTGATCTAGTTGAAGATGTCCCTGCCCAGGGCAGGGGGGTTGGACTAGATGACCTTTAGAGGTCCCTTCCAACCCAAACTATTCTATGATTCTGTGATTCTATATTTAGTTTTGCATCCATAAAGCAGTATGAGCAGCTTTCTCCTATTGTGGTTCAGAAGGCTAATTATTGCGTTGGGTAGAAGGGTATGGATATTGTGGGTGATGAGCAGCTTTTCTTTAAAGTTGAGTCCTTCCAAGTTACTGACAAATTTTCTCTTTCTCCTGTTTGATTACATAGTTGTTAAATAAGTTGCTTAAAGGGCCTTCACCTATCGTAATACACAATTATGTCAACCTTGCATTGGAAGGAGAATCAATTACTGCTTTACCATACTGAAAAATATAGCAAAATAAGTGAAAGCGGGGGAGCACTTGCCTTCTTTATTTTTCAAAATGAACGTGCTCTAGTGCTAGAAGCTTTTTTTTGGCTTTAAATTGCTCATTACCAGGTACCTTGAGCTAGTTAATTAATTTTTCAGAGATATGATAACACATGCGCGCGCGCACACACACACATATGCACACACAAAAAATTTGGTCCAAGTTTACAGTTGGCCTCAGGCTTAGTGTTTCTAAGCTACAGAATTTATGAGTTTGGACAGTGTCCAGTCTGGCACTTGAAAGCATGTTTACCTTGAATCAATTGGTAATTAGCTCACTAAAGATGCAAACTTTTAGCATAGACAAGCCTAGAAGAAGGCCATGAAGAAAAAAGTGGTCTCATTGACTCTGCTTCAGCTTGATTTAGATCATCTTTATTCATTAGGATTTGACAGCAAATCTACAAACCCCAAAACCAAAATACTGAGGGATTTAAATTTAACAGATTTTAATGAGAACATTATATTAATAGTAGGATATTTGAAACTCATTGCCTTTTCTACCTGCTGAAAAATAACCACTTATAATCTTACAGTTTTGTAAGTTTTACAAATGTACACTTTCACTTATAGACTTCTTCAGACGCAAAAATTGTACAGCACCACCTCTTGGCTGGTCTTATCCAGCAGAATGATAATATATGGTACTTTCTGCTGGCACGGCTCATTTGTCTGAGCGTAAGGAGAGGAGAATAAGCAAACTGCTTTTCCAACAGGGATTACACTGAATTCAACAGAAAACCAGACCTCTAACCAAAATATTTAAATTGGAACAGAAATTGGTTGACTACACCAAGCCAAGCTCTTGTTTGTATTCCTGAGTGTTTGACATGGTTTACTGATGTGAAAGTGTTACAACTTCTGAAAGTTCAAGGATTTTTTTGTTTGGTTGGTTTTTTATGTATTAGGCCCCCTGTTAAAGTACTGTTTTGTTATTTGTCATGTAGACAGTTTTCTGAACATAGTAATATTTTAGTATATCATAATACTTCACTATATGCAGCTCACATTTCAAAAATTTATATATATTCTAACATTTTCAAAAGTGAAATCTCAATATTGGCACTTGAACGCATATTTAAACATTCAGTATACTGGCAGCTTTATTTTGAAAGGTTTGAATGCCTACAGGTCATACCCAATTCAGTTAACAGCTGAGACTGTTCAGAATTGTGTAAGTAAGTTAGGCTGCTTATATAGTATGTGTGTGTCTGTGTATGATGTGCACGTAAAATACACATGCACAGATATTCACTTCTCTTACCACAGCTGGCTTGCACATTACAGACCACAGTAACGCTCAGGTGTAATGAAGCTTTCCTCATTTGTTATCTCCATTTGGTAGGAAGGACATGAATGCGGTAGGGATAGTATGAAGAGTTCTTTCTTGGGAAAGAAAACTGAATTCTAATTAGGATTTTGTCCAAGATTTTAGGAGAGGATTCATGTCTGTTGCTGGTGAATTATTTTCACCAGATGTTCTACAAAACACTACTGCTTATGTATTTTATATTATTTGAATAGCCGACATGAGCCACCTGTGTCCTTGGTATGCAGAAGTTTTGACTGTGTTCAACTCTCTGCGATTTGGAATAAGGTTTTGAAAATATAATGTCTCAGTGTCAAAGGCAAAATCAGGCTGTGCAATATCAGGCTTAACATATTTTAAGTTGAGCAGTCATAATTAGTGGGTAGCTTTGAAATTCTGGGTTTAAGTTCAATGGGAGATTACTTCATTTAAGCTTGGGAGGATTTTGTGAAGAAGAATTCATTAATATATGGGAAGCAGCAGGAGACAGTGGTGCGAACGCTGATAAAGTGCCTGTTCAGAAATGAACAGCTTTGTATTCAGAGCAGGATTTGAACAAAAGGCATTTCTGTCATAGGGCACGAGGCTGTACATAATGTAAGAAAGCAATAGTCACTCTTCAGGGCATGAGGCAGGGTGTTTTGAAATAATAATAAGCACGGATATAATCAAAGAATTTCCATTGATTGAAATTATCCCATGGTCATACCATGGGATAATTTAAGACAACACAGGAATTGTAATACTTGCTAACATTTGAGTGCTTGAATTTGCGCTTTTAACATTTTTGATGCAAGTTTGTATTTTGTTCCTACTTATCTCACAGTGTAGAGATAAGTTACATAAACCCACAGCGGCTCTACCTTTTCCTGTTTATATGGAAAAAGACTAGAGATTAGAGTTAGAGGGGTCACCTATTTCATCACCTTGTTTGAAGGCAGAACAAACTAGCCTGCAACATTCCTCAAGGAGGTTTGTCTAACAGTTTCATAATAGTCAGAGAAGAGATTCCATGAATCTATACGTTCCTTGCCTCTTACAACTTAAGGTTATTGCCTTTAATTATGCTGCGAGGTGACATGAAGAACAGTTTATTTCCCTCCTCTCATAGTGACTTTTTAGATACTTCAGCACAACTAACAGACCTTCTTTTAATCTAGACTAAGAAAACTCACTTCTTGCAATATTTTTCCATATATTCCCCACCACCAGCACCTCCTTCATCCAAACTTCTGATTATTTAGTGGCTGCGCTTTGTATAGTCTCCGTTTGGTCTCCGTTTTCCCAGGAAGCTAAGGGAAGTAGGAAAGTTTGTTTCCTATTGTAAACACTTCTGTATAATACTTGCTGTTTTTCTGGAGATCTCCCTTAGCACTGTGATACGGCTGACTTGGGGCTAGATTCTGGGTTAGGTGTTACCTTGGTAAAAATGATTGAGTCATTCTGATTTCCCTCTTCCAGTTACATTTTTCTGCTCTTACTTGTTCTTTCCGCACTCTTCCAGCTGTCACTCCCTCAACTGAGGGAAGTCAACAGAGGACAGTTTGTGTTGCCACACTCTAAACCGGATTCTAAAAGAATCCAAGATAAACAAAAAACAGTTTTAAAACAGTGCTTGAACATGGTCACAGCAGGAGGCAACTTAGCAAAGCAGAGTGGGCAAGCATCTGCCAGAGAAGATGCAATGGACTCAGTGTGGGAGTAAGATCAGCTCAAGGTGTATCTGCTACTGTCAGGAAAAGACTAATAAAGCTGGGACCTTTATGTTTGCTTTGAGATCCTCCCACACCTTAGATCCTTTCCTGAAGACCTATTGCTGAGCCAGGTGCTCCCTATCTTGTACCTTTGTAGATGATTGACTAATCAATGAGGGAAGGGGAGGAAAAGGGAGGGGAGTGGAAGGTGGGATTTTGCACAGGGGTGAGCCATTAGGTTGGTTCAGCTTCTGTTGAAATCAAAGTGAACATACAGCTTTTCCTATGCATCCTTACTCAATTATATCCTATTTCAGTTGGAACAGTATGATGTCTAATTCTCTTCCCCATATTGCTTGTCATGCCTTAAGTTTCGGTGCTGTTTTTCAAAGCAAGATGTGTTCTATATGCTGTTATCCATTGTTCATTATTCTGAAAGATAGTTTTCTTCTGCCCAGCAGAACTTCAGAAAATTATTTCTACAGTCTTTCCACTTCCATTTACTTAAGTAACATTGGAAGATACAGAGAGGCACAGCTGCCAGAGTGTGGGGAGTGCGAACTCCTGCTTGTCATCACCTTAATGTTACACTACTTACAGGAGAGTGAAGTTGGCAGCGGTTGCCGATCAGCATCATAGTGTGTGAGCTGGCTTTTGACCATTCTATAAAAAGGAAAAAAATAAACACATACAGGATAATACTGTTTTTAGTAGGAGTACAGATGCTGAGAGATACAATGCAAAAGCTTTTTGACAAGAGATTTATTACTGTGAATATCCACACACAAACCATGAGACTGGATAAGGATATTCATATCTTTCATCTAATGTACTCTTTAGAGATATGGCTGTATTATCTGTTTCCCTGTTGCCAGTTAGTAGCAGGAAATACTTGACTAAATTCTGTTAATAGTTTTCGGAAACATTAGCTTCAGAAATATTTCCATTTAGTCTGTAGCTAGTTAATCAAGCCCATATTCATCTGTCCATACGAGCTATAAAGTTCTGCAATGAACATCTAATTGTAATTAACATCATTGACCAGTTACAAGGCGTAAGCAGTAACGTATCCACGAGTGAGTGCTCTGTGCTTGCTGACAATACAAGTTACACCAGATGGGGCCCTTGGTGCCTCCTGTGCCCCACGGCGCTTTCTGTGCTGCCTATGTCAGATGGTGCTTTTGCTTTCTGAGAGATCATTATTACAAAATGTTTTGGGTTTTTTAATTGTCCAAAGACCAACTAGCTATATCACCTTGAAGGCATCAGCTTTAACAGATGAAGGCAGCAGGTGATACTGCATATGAAATACTTCAATGCAAGGTTTTGCTTGCATTCTAGGATAGCAAGAATGTAATTAAAAATGGCAACACCAAAGTGACCGTGTACTCACTGCAGGCACTAACAGGCAAGCTCCAGTCATTTCTCACAATGTACTGCTCTTAAATATGGTCTTTTTCTTAATTTCATTGTAAAATATGGACAATCATTAACATCACTTTAAATATGGGGTGAATACATGTATTCAGTTTAAGACATATTGTTTAGCCCTAACAAACTCATTAGTTAATAGGGTTGCAGGAGAATGTAAGACCTGAAGTCAGGGGCTAAAGTACCACAGCTGTATTCAAATCTCTGACGTCAAGGCAGTGGTCTTGTGGGGCAAACGTTGTCATGGAGGCCATGAACACATCTTGTGGACAAAACAGTGTTGTGTTTTGGCTGCCTGAATTTATACATATATCACAGCCCAATAAGCAGCATGCATTCTGCCCCATTTTTGCAGCAATAGGCCTGACCTTTAGGCTCGTGCAATGTAGAGCTCTGAGTTCCACAAGGTCTAGGCACCCTTAGCGCAAGCAAGGTCAAACTGGGATTTCAGTAAGCTGACAGATTTCTTTCTTCCTCATTAGAGAAATGCAATACTGATGTGTATATTGACACTTCTTTTCCTTTTGCCTCAGCTGGCTCCAACATCAGCTAGTTAAAAAATTGCACACAAACAAGTTTGGGCACTTGCATTCAAGTAAATGTATGGATAAAGGGGCTGTAGTACTGACTGTAATGCATAATAAGCTACATAAAGCAAAACAGAGAAACAGCTGCAGTCAAAATCTCCAGAAAATTCTGCTGTCAGCTTCTGCAACCGATTGAGAACATTGCAGAATAAACATTCCTGGATTTTAATGTTCCGAGTAGCAAAACTAAACAAATACAACATAGATTATCCTCTAATATATTAAATGGCAAATGTTATCTTGCAGAAAGTTTGGGTATCCTACAGAGAAGGATTGGAATCCTAGGCAGAAATACAAACGTACTTGCTTACACATACAAAAGATAGTACACCTGTGCAGCTGTCCCCTGAAGATAATGATATAAGCATATGACAAACAACATGTAAATATCTGGCAATTAACATACCTAGAGTCATAGGTGGTGGTGGTCGAACAAATCTGAAGTCAAGTTACTGGAGCTGAGCCACAGATATCTGACAGCATAAAACTCCCAAAATGACTCCAAAAATATAAATATGGTACAACTACAAGTCTATTCTCAGTGCCTGATCTGTGGGTTTTGTGTTTGTTGCACTGGCTTTCAACCAGCGATCTGCAGAAATTTTTGGATTGCATCTGAGGGTTTGTAAAAGGTGAATGAGAAAAGCAAGCTCATACATAGGCTATTGTACCATACGTAGATGGGATTTCGTAAGACAGCTGCCTTAAAGGTCCAGTTTTCCACTGGGAGAAAAAAAAAAAATTGCACCTACAAATAAAACCCTGGCGGTATTACTGTTAGTATCCTTCTTAATAATAACCTCTCCCCACAATTCTCTTTGTATTAGATCTCATTTTAATAATTCCTAGGCCTAGAATAGCATACAGTTTGATTGCAGTTTGTATAACTCCTTTCTATTTATCATTCACACATTTAAATGCACCTCAAAGGATCAACTGAATAAATACAATGCAGATTACCACTTAATATATTAAATGCCAAATACTGTCTTGCCAAAAGCCAAATAAGCTATCTATTTCTGTTTTGGCTTACCTCAATATTAGCACGTACTGGGGCTTGATGATGGGTACTTTATTCTATCATGTTATTTCTTTGCAGAGATGTTTCAGGGGAAAAGAGACTGTAAAAAAGATGTGAACTTCACAACTACGGAGGCTTCCATAGTGATCAAGTTTAAATGTATGTTTTTTAGCATCTCTAGGCCATTGCTTCTTCAGTTTTGAAACGTCACTTTGGAAAGCTCCAATTCCTTTCTCTTACCATGTATTCTAGAAAATAAAGTACAATTTAGTGCTTAAAATGAGTGTGGACAGATGTGGAAAAGACAATATGAAATGCCAGGTCGTAGAGAGTGCAATAAAAGTAATTGGAGATCAGACAAGCAGATACAAGTGAAAATGCAAAAGGAGCAAATCAGGTGAGATGGAACAAAAGTATGTGAGGAGGATGCAGAGAACCTTATTTGGAGAAGAAAATAAGGAGAACAGTCAATGGAAAGAAGGAAGAAAGTGAAGAAAGCTTCAGGATGAAGACTAATACTAGGAAGTTGCAGATGGAGATGACATGGGTAGGTATTAGGAAAAAGAAAAGACGTGATCCCACACGTTCATAAAAATTAATGCAATTTGTGGATTGTTCCCAGGGCACAGGTTTTGTTTTGATTTACAGTTTTTAAGATGAGTTGTCCGCAGTTCGAACCCAGACTGTCTGCTGTAGAGAATCCTGCTCTCAGGATGGCCAGTCAGCCGCCTCCCAGGGTGTACAATTTCATTTCTCTGTGCTTTCTTTACTTGGATTTTACTTGTTATCAGTAAAGTACCACTGTAAAATCAGATAATGAAGTCTTACAGGCCTCTTAGAATAAAAAAAAATATGACAGCTAGTAATAACAAGGGGCACCTGGGCTGTATTTTCTCCTCAGCGTGTGGTGGGTTTGAGAGCTCCTATTAACAGTTTGCCATGGATGAGAAATGTAATTACCCATTTTCTATCTGCTGAAAGAGAATATGGTAGATAGAAAAGCTATGACAGTAGCTTTCGTACGTTTATGAAGTTGTAAGTTCTGTCTTAATGTCATGTAAGTAATTATGTGCAGTTATAAAATGTGCATGTATTAAATAATCCTTGGTAACATTTTCAGTCTTCCAAGCAGCTAGAAAGCAACTATGTACCTATGTAAACAACATAGGTTGTTTTCCTAGATATAGTCACACAGTCAGCCTATATGTTCCTAAATGCGTGTCTATCCGAACACCCAAAGGAAAATGAAGGGAATATATTTCTGTGGTGGGAAAATATCTTCTCCAGTGCTGTGACACAAATCTCTATTTGTTAATCGTCTGGTTGAACTGCATATCAACTTAAGTAACCTACTTTTGTTTAGGTAAAGAGAAAATAAGAGCAATGAATGGGCCACTTCATGTCAAACAATTTAAAAAACTGTAGAAGCTTCCATTTTCCCTTACCCTTGGATGGGACCCAAGGCTTTCTTCACGAGCCAAATCCTAGCTTTTTCACATCTGGTGTCCTGCTGGTATTTTATTTTGCTGTTGTGATACTGCAGAGAAATAGAGCTCCTAATTTGCAATTTGAAATCCACAGGTGTTGATAGGAAGCTTTTGCCACTGCAATGTAGTATAGATTTCTACAAATTGTAAGAAAACCTCAAGATGAAGATTACAGAGACTTCCTTCTCTAAATAGAGATCTTACGGGTTTTGGAGATGATACTGTATTTCAGTGTTAAGAGTAACGTCTGTCACTGTCAGTGCCAAATGTCTGGGGAAAGATGTTTCTGTTTGGGCTAGGAAAGATTGGGGAGAAAAGAAAGTATACATAACATTTTTCAGTCACTACTTGTTTGCAGCCAAAATGAATAAAACGAGAGCTGCTCAAGCACTTTTTCTAACAATAAAATGCTTTACCTCACTCCTGGAACCGGTACCGTCATGGAATAGATTTTTTCTGGGAAGCTGCAAGCAGGGTAATGCCAGCCACTGTGAATTATGGAAGAGAAGGAAAGGTAAATTAGCTCTTATGGTGTTCAGCAGCCTCTTTAGCCTGGGTAGTACTGGCACTTAGTCTAGCTCTAATGGCATTATGTATACATCACTGAACTCAGTCTGATAGTTTCCATATTTTGTTTACCTCTCTGTGAAAGTAAATAGTATCATTTTAAACCCAGTACCGTCAAGTCCAATCTATTAAAGTGCTAAACAGACTAGCGCTGTGGATGTTAGAGCTAACCCTCAAGCTTCAAGGGATATTGATGGACCGTATTTTCTGCTTCCTCCATTTCCCTAATCTAATTGTCAGGCAAACTGTACTTAAAATTTCAGATTCTCTGTAGGATTAGGTGTTCTTGGAAGCTACTTTGACAGGAATTATGCTATAAAACCAGGGAAAAAAGGTAAGATGCTAAGGTTTTATCTGGCAGGTGGCTCTTACTAACCGTTCTGATTTCCTGCAGATACATATTTTATCTTGGCTGTGGCTACGAATTATTTTCCTAAGTAGGAAGTCTCATGAAACTTTAGACATTAGTGCATAGCCCTATCACTTCAATCCCTTACAGCAAAAAGTAGACTTAAAGAAACCTGGAAAATTCCCTGTGGAGAACCCTTCCTGTGTTGCTGCTGGGTCTAGACATGGCTTAGAAGGTTGTTCCAGTGTTGGTTTATGTGATTTTGTTACTCCTGTTTTCTGTTTCTAACACCATTCCCCAAATAAGATATGTAAAGCAAAGGTCAGACTGCAATTCTGTTAGCACCAGGGGTGTTTTGCAGTGCGCTTGTCAGAGGTCATTGACTGACCATGCCTTAGCCTCTCTAGGTGAAATTCTCTATGTAACATGCATATTTGCATATATGGTACAGTTTAAAGAAAAAATTCATACACGGAATTTGTTATAAGATTGAAGTCTTCTTTAATTGTCTTTTAAATCATAAGATCGGTGACATTTACCTTTCAGCGTGTCATTTTATTTTTCATTTTGTACTTCAAGCCAGTATTCCCCAAACTCAGTGCTGCTTAAAAATGCTTAATGAAATAAAAATAGTTATTTTCCATCAGTGCATTTATAGCTACAGTCATGATAGATTAAAGAAAAAAAAATTAAACAGGTTTGTGACAGAAATGAAGAAATATTCCTAATCATTATATGCATTTTAAAATTCATTGTGTGTTTAAAATACAGTGAATTTATCTATACGCAACATGAGTTGTCGCAGAAACGAGTGATTTAGATCACTTAAAGCATCACCATCAAAGGTATTAGCGAATGTGGTTTTAATATGATGTAAAAGAGCGACTTAACAAAGTTCGATGGCAAGGTTCACTCGATTAATTACTGCATGGAAGAAACATACAAAGGAAAATTGAGTTACACTCGAGTTAGAATGATTCACAGAGAGACCGGAGACACAAAGTGTAAGAAAGACCCTCCCGTTGAGTCACGAAGTTCAGAGTGGACCCCCTTGCTTTCTGAACTCCTTCTCAGAGAGGAGTCTAGATGTGGCTGGGTCCAAGCCTAGTCTCAGACTTGGTCAATGGTTTACGTCTAAGGGCTTGTATATGCAAGGTTTCATTAGCATCCATTCAGCATGCAATCAACGTTACCAAGACAAAATCAAAGAAGTTACCAGACTACAAGGTTATGCGCGATACCGGTCGCTTACCAAAGATCTGCCGTTGGTAAAAGGTCTCTCTGCCTCGAGGAGCAACCGTGAGAGGTGTCCCAGCTCAAGGGGAGATCACCGCCATGCAGCGACGCTGCCTAGCAGGGAGAAGCTGCCAGGAAGAAGGCTCACCTCGGCTGTCCTATTTATGGGATAAAGTGGTTGGCTCGTAGTCAAATTACATGCGATGGAAAAGGTATGGGTGAGGCTCCTTGTACCCACAACTTCCTTTGTTCCTTGATAAATGAGTCTTGGAAAAGCCACCCGCTATTCACGTGTTAATTGGGTGATGGGTGTTCCAAGTTCCTATGCATCGATGCTCACTGTGTCACTCTGCTCCTTTGTGGGCTTTCAGGGAACAGGCTGGAACGAGGGGAGTTCACGCCTGGCTACGGCTCAGGGCTTCACCCCTTCCGCAACCTGCACCAAACCACCGCTGGTTTGGTCAGGGGTCGAGCGCACCCATCACATGAGTTCTTTTCAAGAATATGCAATTACTCTATATTGAATGCCAAACTCAAAATCTCAAAAACAAGCTGGAAGAATTGAGCCTTTTCTCTCCCAAATAGAGACAGCTGAGACTGCTTAACCTTCATGGCTTTCAGTCAAGGGGCAGTGCTTTAAAACAGTGAGGTGACTTACTTGGGTAAGGATAAGCATCTAGTTAAGGAACTAACTCAGTGTTAGTATGAAAGAATAGGTGGATAGAGAGACCTGGAAAGAGGCAGGAATTTTGGCTAAATTAAAAATAGAGTGGGTCTCATTTTACACTGGGAGTAGATATAAAGAAAGAATATAAAAAACGTCCATGATTTTGAAAAGAAGCCTCGGGTAGGTGGTATAATCTTAGCCTTTAACTTAAACCTGTAAGTGTTCAATGCTCATGGGGAAGCTGTGGTACACCTGAATATTTATTGTAGCCAGTGATGTAAAAATTGATTGGTGGGAGAACCCACAGAGACTATGTGCATCTCTTTGTTTCATCAAGTGCGTGTCCTTGAAAACTGAACTATGAATGCAGCATGCAAAAAGCAACTGGATCTCAGCAAAAATTAATCTAAGGACCTGTGAGTATAAGGCAGTTCAGTTGCAAAATCTTAGTCCCTGAAGTGAATCCTCTGAACAGAAATATGTCTGGGAAACTTGTCAGAGAAACAGGGGAAAACAAAGAACATAGGTGCACTGTGTTGATAAAATTAAGCATCTTGTCTTAATTATAGCAGCTGCTCTTGTGGCTATGCAGTATTGCCTGTGACAGAGGTCTAAAACCTTTACCAAAAAGGTAGAGAAAATCTTAATGAAACCTTACCAAAACTGATTTGTTGCCAAGTTTTGTAGCTGTGTGTCCAGGAGAAGGCAGAACTGAGCACTTAGTTTGTGTTTATAAATTTTTGGTGTGTGTCACAGCCATGTAGAGTCCTCCTCTTCTTCTGCAGCACATTAAATTAATTTTGCATGAGCCAAATTATACAATTTTGAGGTTTTATACTCAATAGATTTATAAATTATTTTACAGCAATGCAGGGCTTGGGAAGTGAAAGCAAATATTTGCTGTACCTAGCAAACAAGGTAATGTGAATACATCTCAGTCACTCGATGATGTATTTAAGCTCTAGGCATGCTGCCTGATTGGTGTTTAGCAAAGACCCAACTATAAACAGATGGGTAAAGCACAGGTATAAGAGCTAAAAAAATGCTGAGGGTTTTTTTCCTGTTTTAATACTTGTCAATTGTGTAAGCTCACTGCTCTACACCTCAACCTCACCACCTCTAAAAATACCTTACTTTTGCTGAGCGCTTTGAGAAGGATGAAAATTAATGAGCATTTGTTATGAATGACTGATTAGCGACAGTATTTTTATTAGGAAAACTTGAAAAGAGGCTTAATAAATATCATCCTTTTCAGTCCTTTTACCCTGTGATTTTCTTAGCTTTCTTGGATCACTGATTTCATTATGAGACATTAGAGAATGAATTCTAAAACCAGCAGCTAATAGAACACGTGTATTCTGCTCTTATTGCTTCCATTTCTGTACTTCAAACAGAATGCGTTCCCATTCAAATTGAAACGAAGATTAATGAATATCTCGCTAATGTCCAGTGACCTGTTGTGAGCATTGAACAGCTTTTATGTCTAATTATTTTTTTCTATAAATAGCTAATGTTTTCATAAATATGTGGTGGCAGTGTGCAGTCTTAAAAATACTGAGCATTGATTTGAAACAGCTTATCTCCTCCTGAATATCAGAATAGTTGGATATCCTTAACAGATTAGGGAAACACAAAATATGTCAAACAGCGCTGCCCTGAGCTGCTTCCTTCAGTTTAGGCTATACGTAAGTATGACTTAATGAAGAGTATTTCGGAATAAAGAATAACATGATAGGATTGCTAGCATCAAAATGGGTTGGACTGTTTTTGTTTATTTGGGGTTTTTTGGTTACTTTTTAGCTTTATGAAGTGCTTCCAGAGCACTTTCTGTGAAATGGATGAGAAAATACAAAATACGATTTCATGACTTCTTCAGACACGTGATTCTAAAGAAGGAAGCCTCTGTACTTTGATACGTTTTGGTTGTCAGCATTACAGGATGCGTAATTCAGCAGCGTAAGCATATGTAAAGAAAGTCTAATGATTTTTATGTTTTAGTGTTTCAAAAGTAGAGCTGCTGGGGAAAACTTTTTCTGTCCTGCAAAAGATTTTTGTGTTCTATATTGAGGTGAACCTGGGAACTTTCAAAGTTACTGTGAAAAAGGAAACATCTTGGGAAAGCCATGGCCACAGGAGATACCTGAACCTGGACGTACCAGGCGTTATACAAGTATCTCCACGCCTCCAATACACCAGACAAGTTTTTAGCCACCAGATATTCTCTTATTGAAGCTTTTTATCAATGTATAAATAAATAATTTTCATCAGAGCAGAGATGAGAATTTTTTTGTCTCTCATGCTTGCTTTTATTGCTTTTGTTCTGTATGTTCAATTAGTAATAGAAAGCACAAATGCTTCAAAAGGAAGTGTTGGGACAGGTTCTCTGACATTGAAATAGGTACACACAGATTTGAAAAACCCATCTAGTCAGCAACAGATTTAACCCAGCCAGTGGGGTATCTGTTACACCCTGCTGCCCTTTTAACAGAAAATTTCATGCGATGCCAAAAATCACTGCTTGATAAAACATTCAACCAAAATTCCTAATGGGGAAAAATGTAACCAATAAACAAAAGAAATGCTCTGCCTTCCCTCATCTACGCTTCCTTTTGATTTAATTTTTCCTCACCTTTGGAATTGTCCTTGGATTTTTCAACTATTATGTGCATACTGAGGTGAGTGCTCCCTTTTCCAAGACATTTAATAGCATGATGCTCAGATGGTCATTTATTTCCTGTTTACAGCTGTCTGATACTTGCAGATTAGATGTTCCAGCCTGGACTTTGAGTGGCAGAGTTTCAAGAGCATGTTTTGAACATACTCTGACATATTTAATTGAGTTCAGCGCATAGGACAGCCTCAATTAATAGTTTAACTAAAAAAAAAAAAGAAAACAATAACAGAAAGGATGGAGTTTTGCATTATAATTGAATAGTGCTACTGTGAATCCTAGTTCAAAGTGCTTCACTCCCTCTAGTTGCTGTGCAGAGACTTGGAGTTCATAACGTGTGTTGTGAATTCTTGTTTGAATCTGACTTCCCAGGGATGAAGACGGGATTTCAAAGATGTTTAGACATGGGAAGAAAGCAATCAGGATTTTCAAAGGCATCTGCACAACTAATTCCCAGTGGTTTATCCTTTAAATTGCCAGTGGTTTCATTGGGATTTGAGCACCATACGATCTGCTGTGCTGCTTGTCACCCCTGCTCTCTCTCCATTATGCTTTGACAAGTAAGCACGTCCCTTGTCAGGTATCATCAAGAAGCAGGCTAGATCAAGCAATTACTGGTTGCTGAACGCAGGAACACCTTTAAAGAATATAAAGTAGTATCTTTACCGCTCTTCTCTTTTTTCCTTTTTTCTTTTTTATTTTGTATAAAAAGTGGAAAGACCAGGAACACATCATTTAATAAGGTAAGAAAGGAGATAACTGTTCTGCAGCCCGTGGTGTCTTGTACGTCCCAACCCAAGCTATCTTCCACCTTGTCATAGAGAGCAGCAAGGAATTTGAGTGATTAAAATAGTGCTGGAGATTGTAAGATTATTCACTGGGGTTATGTCAGAGGAAGACAATTATGTTGAAGCAAAATGGGGGGAAAAAAAGCCTCAAGTTAATCTGTGCTCCCTTCACCTCAGGCTGATTAGAGTAAATTAACTGCTATTGCAATTAATATGCAAAGTAGATATTAATTATTTTTCTGACGGCAAATAAAATAATGTACAAATATAACAAAAAATAGTCTTGAAATATATTTTAATTATGCCTGTAGACTATTGCTTTCATTTTGGCTGGCAAGCAAGCAAGCAAACAGCCCGCTGCCCCCCCCTCTCCAAAACCCACAAGACTGTATTCTGATCCACTCTCCACTCATGTCAGCGTGTATCAATTTTGTTTTAAAAGAAAGAAGTTAAACCTTCCTGACACGTAGGCACACCATGATATGCTTTCAGACTTGAAGGGTTGCCTACCATAAAGGGAATCTTCTCCTCAGACTGTATCAGTTGCTTTAACAAAAGATACCTCCACTGATAAATCTTGGTCTGGTGCGTGTAGCTCCCTTCCCTGCCCAGTGTTAGAAGAAGAGGGGTTCACCTCCTTTTCTGCTGTCACCACAGCACATGTGATACAATGTACTCAGCATTATTATTGGCTTTTATATTGTTTCTTCTTTTCCTAAAATTAAATGATTTGTTAATTACTAAAATGAATGAGTTAATTAGCTCTAAAATGCAACTGTATTCATCACCATGTGCCCAGTGGCCTGGAGGCTGAGGGGAGCAATGCTACTTGGAGCAGGGGAGGAGTGAGTTAGTGACCACTTACGCAGGTTGGGCATATAAAAACCTGTGAGACTAGGTGCAGTGCATCATAAATATGCTGGAATCCCATTTTTCTTGTATTTTCAATGCCATGAGCTATAACTGTCACTTCTTTGAGTGTGAAAATTGTCTTAGAATTGGTATTAAAATTTGTGAGGTAGCTTGGAGAGCTCAGCTATCAATGCATCAGTTCATGCTGGCATAATCTAATTATTTTGCACATGAGTATAATACTAGGCCAGAAAAGTATTTTTTATTTTATTTTTCTGCAATTCTTTCTTCATTTTTTCCAGTTTAGTCATTTTCAGAAATTGTCTTCCTGTCTAATTCTACATATTGTAGGTTGGTATTTGAAAGAATTATTACAGAAAAGGTGTATGCAGGTATCACTAGGGTGTACTGGTTTCCCCCTCCCATCCAAACCTGCTACCTCTTTCTCCTCGCTGTGCTCAGGAGTCAGTGCTGCTAATAGATCTCTACATTTTCTGTGTTTTAGAAGAGTAATCGGGAAGTAGATTTGTGCGCTTGCTTCGAAATTGCTTGTGAAATTTCTTACTTGAGTTGCTAATCCAGGAACTGGATCATTGCAGATTACAAAGTGAAATGTGGGGTGAGGAGGTCCGGCATGGCCCCGGTCCTCAGAAACGTGCACAGCCTGGTGCAGACCCACTCAGGTGGGTGATTTTTAACCTGCGGCTGCGTGTCAGAGCTGCTCTGCAGGTGGAGGTTTCCTTCCCTGGGGCAGGTCCTCTCTTCCCCACGAGGCCGCCTGGGTGTGGGCGGGCGCCGGACCCGTGAGTGGGCTAGGGCAGGAGGGGAAGGGAAGTAGTAAAGTGGCCTTTACTTTTCTGTGTTATTAATCCAGTAATGGTTTGTGACTTTATGGAGTCCTTTCCGTGCTGAATGTGCTGTCATGCCGTGCTTTTCCCCCTGGAGAACAAGCAGGTGTGGAGCAGGAGTCACAATCTCGTAGCTGAAGGTGTCTGCCAGGTAGAGACATACAGATAGATAGACATAGATACAAACTTGCTCAGTATTTCCCTGAAATAGTCGTTGTTGTTGTTGTTGTTACATAATTTGGTAAAATTTTCCCATGGCTGGTTGTTTTGTGGGTTCTTTAGGGGACAGAGGGAAAACTGGGGGTTTTTTGGTTTTGTTTCAGCTAAATCCCTTCAATCGTTTCTGTAAACAAGGATAGTACATAATTTTGTGCTAATAAATTTTACTAACATCTTAAAAAAAAAAAAAATAAAAAAGGTGTGTTTGGAGCAGAATTGGATGCTATGCCTCTGGACTGGCTGACAGCCTCTTTAATCCCGTGATTCCCAGGTTGCTTTCTGCAGTCTCCTGTTTAATTCATTACTTATGTTCAAAATTCTGTAACAAGTACAGCAAGTGTATTACAGATATGGCTTTTCTATAAAGTACTTTGTCATGCCAGCACAGATTTTCACTGTTCTTGAAATGAGACAAGCTTCATGTGGAAAATAGCGGCAGATGATTCAATAAATAAGGATTAGAATCATCCACTCAAATGAAATGGGAAATTTCAAGCCAATAACTCAAATAAATAAATATAAGCAAAATTTCAGACATGTTTCGGGTCTTTCAAATTTCAGACATGCCATGCACTCATGGCGATTAACAGCTTCCAAAAAATCTCAAACCAAATTCATTAATTCTGAGTACTAACAGTTTCTCAAGCAAAATTTAGAAGAACAGAGGTAACATTTGTAATCCTTAAGAAAGGTGAGAGAACACAGGATTAGAAGTTGCCTATGAATACTACGTGAAGAAAAGCCACCAATTTGCTTTGCTGATATTTTAAAATCACGATATGTATTTATTAGCAACATCGTAGGTCGTATGGTTTTGGTTGAGAATATTTTTGCAAAATATATTTTGGAGTAACCACTAACACTGTATATTTCAAGACTATTTAAGCTGGAAGTACTCTTACAGCCATTTGTAAAACATTGGAATATTTGCAAATGTGTTTGAATAAATGGGAGATAGGAAAGACCACTAAAAGATGTAAAATAGGTTAATCCTTGTTTTTCATGAAGAGTAATAATTCTTTATCAGGTTTGAAACTATTCTAAGAATACGATTTGATTGTCCACATGCTCTTCATTGAACAGCTATGAACACCAACAAAAATATTAAAAATAAAAAAAAAAAGAGTTGACTGTCAGGTTCTATGCCTGTGGTTTGTAGTATTGGATCTTCATCAGTATTGTACTAAGAAAAATCAGATTTTGTTTTCTTCCAGAGGGGAAATTGCCTTATTAAGCTTCTCATATTTTCAGTTGATTATCTGAGTGAATGAAATTTAACTCTGACTAGTTGGCATAAATACCAGTTCTGTGATAAGGTGTAATTTTGAATAAGGATATTTTACTTATAAATAAAGTCTATAGAAATGGAGGATACTAAATGTTTGTCACTTTTCCTATGAAATAATAAGAATTCTGCAGGACTGGAAGCCATTATACCCTTCCAACAGTAAAGTAGACACCATAGGTTGGCCTTTACAAATACATGAGTGAAATGTGAATATTCTGATCTTTGTCTACGAAATCATTGCTCACACATAAAGAGCGAAAAGCAGTTCCCTCCATACGTCCTGTTCATGTAAGGGGTTGGTAGGGAATGAGCCTTGCCCTGGAGTCACTCAGTAACTCCTATGAGAATATAGTTCATCTAATCGGTACCACTGTGCTAGTTTTCTCAATATGAGACTCAACAAATATTAATCAAGAATCAATTAATCTCCACTGAAAATTGTGAGGGAAGACAAGAATGTAAGCTGTTGAAAACAAACTATATGTGACTGTAGACTCTCGGGGAAAAAATATTTGTTATGGTTACTGTCATAGGCAATAAAGTTGTTTTTAATGAGAGGATAACGCAGCTTTCAGAAGTTGTATGTTTAGCTATTGCCATGAATTCGAAAGTATCAAAAAGCCTTAGGACCAAAAAATAACCTCTAAAAAATAACCTTTTATCATAGCTTGGCTGAGCAGGAGAAAAGTGACAATACTGCAAATTCCAAGCAGCTGCATCAACTGCTGAGTTATGCCTTAAATTTATGATTATGTGGTGGTAAGTGTTAGTGAAACAGAAAGAAAGATGTGGAAATATGCCTAAATTCCTCCCTAGATGTACTGTAACTGCTTACTTTCTGATCTCCTGAGAGATCAGAAGAGAGACTGACACACCTTTGTGTCAATGCTCAGCTGGGGGAAGCTATGCTCAGCTTGGTAAGAGGCATGAACGTGTTTTGGAAGTACTCCCAAGAAACAAAGGGCTATTTGGTTGGACCATAGTGTGGGGCTGCAAGAAGCATTTATTCCCTCTTGTTTTCCTGTTCTGGTGATCTCACTGGGAACAGCTCTGACCTGTTCCTGCCTCAGTATCTGAGCTTCTGTTTGTCATATCTACCTCTCAGTACAAAAAAGTAGACAACAGAATGACTCCATATGCAACATTCTTTAACACAAAATGTTTTAAATCTTATTCCATATCTTGTCACGTGCCATAAAATATCGGAGTAACAAAACTGTTCCATCCTTTCGCTAATGTAGGTGCATGAATGCACCATGTGTGATAGCGTGTTTCAATGCCCCAGATCAATTAAAACCACTTTGAGCATCAAAACACACAGTCTCCGTTAATTAGTCCCATCAGTATCTGCTTATTATTAGATACCACCATGTATAGATACTTTTTTGTCCTTCTATTTTTCATAGCATTCAGCAAAACTTTGAGGTAAAGCTTATGAAAACATTTGCTAACCAGAGCAGCAGGCATGAACATTTTTTGGATTATTATTATTATTTGTATAAGCTCTCTGCCACAGTGGAAGTATAACAAGTGATGTCACTGGTCACTGGTGGGCTCTCAGTTACGGCAACCTTTGGAAGTCAAAGTTGAAATCCTTCTGTTGTTTCTATATTTGCGTTTCAAATCAGTATTCATTGGCTTTATATCCTCCATATATACACCAGTCAGTTTTCTAGCCGTTTCATATTAGTTCAAGTGATTAGGCACTAATTAGCAATAGTATTATGAATAATTCTGCCTTCCCGCTAGGACTAGCTGCTGCAAATTAAAGGTTAAGAGATCAAGAATAGAGTAACAACAGCAAAAACTCTAGAGCCTTCTCCATGGTGGAATACAACCAATTTCGTTGTCACTTAACCAAAATTGAGTTCTGTTTCATAATGCCTTAAGAAAAAATATCACGAAGATTTAAAGTCTTTGATCTCAGCAGAGATAAAAGAATGCAAATAGAATACTTCCAATCTAATTTCAAATATTATGACTCCGTATAAATGATGCCTTGCTTTTTCCTTCTATTAACTTTATAATTCATTTTCTATGATCTTTGTTTCAGACTGGACTATGTTTTTGGGTTTGTTTGGGTTTTTTAATTTAACTTGCAAGTTCAATTTTGGGGAGAGAATGACTTGTTTAATTGGCAGTTAATAGGGAAGCAGAACTGCCTGTTTTTTCTTTACTTGCTGTCAAATGCCAAGGTGAGGCATGGCATCAAATAATTTGGTTGTTGCTGACATTAAATAATGCTCCAGCTAGGAATCTGTAGTGGGGAGATTTCGGGCTCTGCAGACCTGCATAAAGATGTGCTGTTAACAAGCCTGGCGTAGACCAGCAGTGTCCGAACCAATCTCTCCAGCAGAAGGTATTTGATCAGAAACTCAGGCTGTAGGGCAAGTTCTAATATTTACTTCAAAATTTATTACTTTACAAAAAACATTAAAGAAAGGAGATTTCTAAACAGGAACATGGAAGTGTCGGATGAGAATCTTGGTTTTATTTCATCTTGAACAGCTGTTACAGTTTGGGTAGATACTTTTTTTTTTTTTCCTTGGTGAGCCCTGAGTACCTCCTCATTGCTGTTCACAACTGGAATTGTCAGTTAGAGTGTAGTAATTCCCTAACCTGCAAAGTTTACTGTTTCATCCCAAAGGAAAGCTGCATGTTGAGATAAAGATCAGCTCTGTCCATTGCTGTCAAATACAGGCTGTCTATTTTCTGTTCTACACTGCGCTAAATAGCCATATGCGCCATTTAAACTAGCTTAAGGATTCAAGCAGTGTTTGCTTGCGTAGATCAAATATGAAAAGTATTTGCTTCCCTTTGGCAATAAGGTGAAACTATTAGCACATGTAAAGATTGCTTTAAAGTATATTTTTAATATAAACTAAAACTTTATATATATATATTTAAAATACAAACTTAAAGTGTATTGTTTGTCAAATTAGTTATTCTACAGTATAGCCTCTGTCTTCATCCAAAATCGTCTTCAGCTTTGATGTCACTGATTGTATTTAATGATTTATATTTAAGCCAAGAGCTCTGAGAACGGGGTATTGAAGAACATACTAGCACTAGTCCCATAGCATAGCATCCTAGATGTGACTTTTCGTAACTGTACCAAAATGACAGGCTTAGATGAGTAAGTAAGAATAAAAAAAGCGTACAGCAGTAGTTCCCACAGCAAACCTGTCAGCTTCCAGCAGTGTACAGTATTGTGATTTTCAGAGTTAGAAACATCGTTGCATTTAATAGCCACTGATACAATCTTCTTCCATGAATTTGTTGGAAAGAAGAAAATCCCCATCCTTGCTGTTGACTGCTAATTCATCGTGACTTTAAATCATCAGTTTTCAAAACTGGGGTCTGAAGCATTTGGGATCTAAAGAGTACACCTCTAAATATAATCCTAGCCTTTCTTCAGGTCTGCCTGTGAAGGAGGAGCCCTGAGAGTTCTAAAGCTTGCAAACAGTGGATTTTTGCTTAATTTAATATCATCCTATATAATGATGATTATTGTAGCATTTTCTGTATGAGATGGATGAGACAGGTTCTCAAATGCCAACTATTACTGACATTTAATCTGGTATAGGTCATAAAATACCAAGGCAGAAGAACTGTCATAATTTATTTTTCACATTAATAATAAATTTTAAATAAATTAATATTGCAAAAATGCTGCCTCTTTCATTCTCTGTAACACTAAATAGAAAAAGTTGGTTGACAAATCACAAATTTGAAGACAAAGCATTCTTAGTTTAAAGTAGGTATCTATTGTGATAGATGTAGGTGATGTAGAAAACATGATTTGAAATCTCTGACAAACTGGATGGGTAAATTTTTTGCATTTCATTGTGCCAAACAGCCCATATAACTAATGTTTCTCAAACTGGGTTGAAAGGGCCATGTCTCAAATTCTGGGAAAGAAGAGCCACTGAAGGAGTGGGATTGTGTTTGGGAAATAACAGCCTCCTGTGTCTAGACAGTCATTTTTAAAAAGCGAGTTACTGCTAGTGCTGTCCTGATTTGCTCCGTAGCTGAACTTAGCTCTAGGACAAAAGTTTAACCTGCCAAGCTCCAGACTGCTTTCCTGTTAGCCTGAGTTTCATCAGGCTGCAAGTCAGACACACTTTTCAGGGGTCTTCTGTTTTCTATTTTTTCCCTACAAGTACTGAAAAATTAATGAAAACTTTCTCCCTCCCCCCCCCCCCCCAAAAAAAAAAATTCTATTTTTAAAAAGTCATTTTAAAAATAGTCTCTTTTCAACTAAAGGAAAAGGTTGTTTATTAAGTGGAAGAAAAAATAGGGTCTGACTACGTATAATAATATATTATGAAAATTAAATAGCTTCAGGAAAAGTAGTGTTTCTTTTTTCTGTGAAAGAGCTTCAGTACAATACTAATTAAATCTTTGAAAATAAGTCTTTGAATGTGTGTATTCTGCTGTGTACTTGGGTTCATGTAAGTAGTAGAAAAGATCAAGTGGCACCATTTTGTTGCTCCAGAAATCATTCAAAGGAGAATAATAAAAAATATTACATCAAAAATACATATCTCTAGTTGAGTTTGAATGATAGCATATATGTGAGATCCTGAGTTTCCAATGAAGAAACAGAATTTCAATTTTCTGTGGCAAAATTATTTCACTGCATCTTGTGTATCTGATAAAACATACAGCAGTTGAAATTAACCATCTAATCCTCAGAAATAATTACTCAGGATAATGCAAGAACTATATTCATCATCATGTTCTCTCCAGGCTCAGACTTACAGATTGAAGGATATCTAACAGCAGCGTGTGCATGACTTGGATGTAAACACACGTTTTATAAATACATAAAAGTCTGTTTGTGAAATAGTTTTGGTTTTATATAGACTATTTTTAAAATATTATAAAGACTTCTTGGTACTCTTTGGCTGTCACGTTAAAAGTCTACTTAAGTGGTGATACAAAACCATGTTACATGACAGTTTGAGTGTCTTTAAAAAATGAATTTTCTCAGTGGATCAACACAGCAATTTGGCACAGCTGGTTTGTGATAAACTGGGAAGAATCAGTGTTTCTTTATTCTTATTCTGATGAGCTTGTAGTAACACATGGGCAGATACACATACAGTCTGAAAGGACTCTACTTCTAGATTTCTGCATCCGATTTAAATCGGAATCCATACATTTTCAGATGAATGGCAATAACTGGACAAATTAAATACTAATGTTCAGGGCCCTTTGAATCCATGAATACGTCTGCAGTGTGTCTTTCAATTAAAAATAAGTCATTAAAACGTTGCATATATTTATGAAAAAAAAGTGACATAAAAGGTAAAATTGGATTGCCTTCCTATAATTTTATATTGGGAATAAATTTTCAAAATTCAAACAACATCCTTTTGTTCAGAAGAAAGAGAAATACAATGAAAATGCACCATTGCTGCATAAAATTACTCAAGGTAATTACATGGCTTTAATGAAAGGATATTGAATTGTCTTTAGACAGAAAGCAGATTAAGCAAGTATAAATTTGATATATGCTAAGGGATGCAGGTTTTCAAGAGTACGTCTCATAGCTTTAATCTTGTCGATGGGGGGAAAAAACCCAGACTTCACTATTATGACAAGAATAAGTGTAAGACAAACTTTCTTTTCATTTTTATCCTCTAGCAAAACCTATGAATTGAATTTTCATTTCTGTGGGTGTTTGTCTTTGGTGTTATATTCCAGGCGTGCATTTTTTTAGCATGTACAGAAACTCACACCTATTCATAAGTGGAGCAAGAAAGACAATATGGTACGGTTGATATGGGTTTGCTACGTATTTACTCTGAGTGTGAAGAAGTATAACTTGTGAGAGAAAATTGAAACCGTGGAAAGACATCATAAGATACAAAGTTAGCTGTACATCTTACTATCATATACTATTCCTGCTGCACCCAGAGGTGGTAGGTAGGTGCACTGGAGTGCCTTTTGCAGTTACCTCCCTGCAGAGAAAGCATATTTGGGTGGAAAAGGGAGGGGACAAAACTCTTTAAGGGTCATTATGACCTTTAAAAAAACTTTATTTTATGTATGTTTGGTTGCCATCCCTAAGACCAAAGAAAGCGAAGGCTTTTATCCCCTCAAAAGTGAAAAGGATCAAACTCAAAATTCTACACTGGATTTTGTTTTGGTAAGATAAAACAATAGTAGAACACAGTCACAGCAATGTAACAAATCACAGTCCTGAATTATCATGTTACATTCCCTTTATAACATCTCTGAAAATGCATATTTTTATATGTCAAAGGAAATTATATTGGGGGGGGAGTCCTGTTGATGGCAAGCCAATTTGGCTTTATACTAGGCGTATTTCTACAGATGGACAGTTTTAGTAGGGAAAAAAAAAAAAACAGTTTCAGGATTTTTCTCCTTTCCCCCATGTTGTGCTGCTCTGTTCAATAAGAACTCCACAGATTATGACAATTTGTAGCTACTTTAGCAGTGAACCGGATTTGCTCTTTATTTAATCCGTCCCCAAATTCACAGCTATTTTACCCTGTTTGCTGCTCAGATTGCCATCCCTGTTACTGCAAATAAGAAAACCTTTGTTTGAACTGGTGATTTCCATGTAAAGAGAAAGGTACTTTATTACAAATGTCCCCCCTAAGGCACTTGGGTTGAGCTTTTGCTGATTTTGCCCATGTTCTGTTGTGCAACAAGCAGTGATTTGAGCTTGGCTCTGTGGTGAGAATGAGTTGTCTAACTGTTTGTTTGTTTGTTTTACTTTTCCTGCATGGCACTAATCTTCAGCTCTCTAATGAGAAGAAACCACTATTATTTTACTCTTATGCACTCATTGCCAGGATTCCAAAATATTAGGAACATTTGGAACAAATGTCCTCCTTCACATTGCAGAAATCACAGAGGAGCTTTAATAGAATTTCTCTCCTATGTAGCCCAAAAAACATCGATCCAATATTTCCTTCCAAAACCAGTTACAAAAATTAAGGCACGCTGCTGGAGAGCCTGCTGGTTTCTAACCCCCCTAAAATAGCATGGATTTGCAAGGAGAAATTATCCTCAAGGTGATGGGTGCTGCATTGCGCTAGAAAGAAGCTGGGGGGAGGAGGAACCCACATGCCCAAGTCCAATGGGTTTTACGTTCCTGCCCTGGGGAAAAATTTGCCTTTCCCCAAACCTGGCAATTGTTTTAAATGTGGGTGTGTTAGTAAGTAGTACTCTTCAAGTACCTAAGATTTGTCTGGTACGCTAAGGGTCATGGCTTCTTTACTACCAAAAATGGGCTAAATCTGAGTGTGGCTGATTTCTTTTGCTTTAGATGCAGATGAAAAAGAATACTGAACAGAGTATTAAACATCAACAGAGGGGAAAATATTCCTGGACCATGCTGTAAAGCATTCTAGTAATCAAATGCAATGTAAATTAAATCAAATCACATTTGTTTTGATTAAATTCAGTAGAAATCAGATACAGGACTGCATGGCAGTCCCCTTCTGAGACTCCAGTAAGTAGATCCGTAAGTAGTAAGTTGATCCTGATACCATAAGCTTTAATTTACAAGCAGAAATTTACAAGTTTACAAACATCCCACAGATGTTTTCACACAGTCTTTTTAATTAGGTGTTTTGATCACCTTCTCTGAAGAAGGTTCCCTGTTCACCACAGTCCTCATAATTTTAGTTATCCTACAGTGTATCTTTCTGTGTTTACAATTTGTCCTACAATGTATCTGGCTGGTGCCGCTCAATGCCAACCGTCTTCTCATTAGGTTCTAAACAGATTAAATTTCACCCCATTTCTGTTACTCCAGAGTTTTTTTCCCCCACTGTAATCCCTTTTCTAAATTAGAAAAAAGACTCCAACTTCTTGTCGCTCATTCACTTTCCCAAGACTAACGGAGTATCTTTAGTAGCTTTCTGTCTTGAGAACGATCCTTTCAGTGTAATTTCTGGAAATTAAATACTGCTCTTTCTACTCTTAGCTCCTGTTGAGGTATGCTATTGACTATTTTACTATAATCTAGATAGGTCTGGTCCAGGGCAGTAACTTTGTCTAAGAAAGCAGCCTTCTTTCTATATATACTATATTAGTTTACCTCTGATAGATTTGCATTGCAGTTGACTCTTCCCCGTGAACTGCCAAGCTCTCTGTCATTCTTCCCTTCAAAATCTGCCCCAGCAATTCCCACCTTCTTGAGATTAAGCTAGTGGACCTGTAATTACTTCAGAAGAACATCCTTACTGGTTCTTCAGCTTAAGTAGAAGGTGCTGTCCTTTAAATGCATGTGTATTTGTAATCTTTATACTTCTCCTACCAAGTAGTGCTTATGCTAACACATCTTTATCTCTGATAAGAGAAGACCAGGGAAAGAGAGAAACAGATGGAGAGGGAAAAGATGGTATTTTCCCTGGCATTGCCATTTGACTGCTACGTGGCAGCTGGGATGGTTTGGGTCTCGTTGGCAGTAGCCTTAAAATATGAGCTTTAGGTAACTCTATAGGATACCATGTCTTCCCTCCTGCAGAGCAAGGAAGGTGTGTAATTTGGATGCACGTGTGATTAAAGTGTTTTGGTACCTGAGTCCATTTAGCCTCCACTCTTGCATTTGGTCTTAAACCATGCCATACTATCAGATGTGTGATGGTGTATCTTCTGCACCTCTGTCCTGTTTGGGCATGCCTGAAACTGTTTTGCTTCTTCTCATAAGAGATTGAGGTTACTGTACAATAACACATTCCTCTTCTGTAGGTCCACTGAAGGAGCACTTGAGGTTTAAAAGATAAGCTGGGAATGAAAGGAGCAATAAGAGGTGGGAATAGGCTGGCTTGTGAGTTATACAGGTAACAGTTTAGAGTCTGAGGCCTGGAGGCTGAATAGATGAGCTTCTGGAGATGGTGACAAATGTACCTCTTCCCTATTACAAAGAGTAATGAGAGACTGAGGAGGGAAATAAAGAATAAAAAACAATAATAGTGGCACATGAACACACGTAACTGTGAAGCACAGTTGTATGTGTCAGGAAAAAATTGAAAACTACTTCATCATACCTTATATTATTGTTCCATACATGGGTGGTGGGGTTTTTGCCAAGGAGTTGCAGAATTGTGAAATTTTGCCCCCCAAACATCTGATTGTGCTACACAGTATTTGGCTTCTTAGGTGCATCAGAAATTAAGAGTTTTCAGTCATCCAAATGCCCAAATGTAGCTTTACAAGGAAACATATTTCTTTCTTGGCTAATTAAATAGGTGGATTATGAATGCGGTGACTGGAAGCTTGGAAAACAAAAGGAAGTGGCAAGAGAGAAGCTGCTGGACAAAACCAATGGTGATAAGGGGGGCATATAAAGTTGGCAGCTGAACTAAGATAGCAATTATCTGGGTCTGAAAGGAAGTTTCTATCGAGGACAGATGTCTTCTGTCAGGAAAGAACAGCAGGCCTTTTGAGGGCCTCCTTATGTGTTCTCGGGGCCTGATAATGAAGGAAAGATGAATCTGTGACCACTGGTATGAGAACAGGGACTGGGAAGTTCACTTTTATCTCATGATGGCATTCTTCTCCTCTGGAATTAGTTTTATTTAGTAACATGACTTTATTGCTATTTGCAGTCGGTGGGTTTGTCAGTTGAGGATATTTTAAAATGTTATAGAGATTCCGTTGCTCAGATGTGGAGGGAATATTCCCTGTGTTTTCCTAGTTGAAACCAAACTCTTGTTGGAAAAACTCCAACCGTAACTTTTTAAGACTAAGTTGTTGAGTTGTGAAATGGGTTGTATTTCACAGACTGAAGAAAGTCAGCTAAACCCTGGGAAATCAGCGGAGGGAGGAGGATGTATGTAATAGCTGGTGAGAGGATGACTGTAAATCAGCAGTGTAATAGAGCTGTGAAAATAGGAAATGTCACCCAGTGATGGCTGAATCTCCAGCTGTTGCAGGGAAGTTACAGTGCCATTGTACAGACACCAGTGAACTCCTCTCTGGAGCAGCGAGCGCATCCAGTGCTGACCATGCTTGTTCAATAACGTGACCTAAAATTAGAATAACTGCACAGAAGGGCAACATAAAGAGCCTGTTTTATGAGATGAGAAAGATTGACTTCCTTTACCTAGCAGCTCAAGATAAGCAGAGAGCGAAAGAATTTGATTGCCATCTAGAAATACCTTTGGAGGGGAAGACAGGTGAAAAAAACAGTTTAAGCCAAATAAGTGTGCTGCAGAAATCAGTAGGTATAATTTAGCCTTGAAGATGCCATCATTAGTTATTAGATGTAGATTCCTAACTGTTGGAACAACAATGAAACCATTCTGGAGAACTTCTGGATGGAACGTTGGGTCAAAACAACTAAGTACTTTTATGAGTTTAAGAAGTTTGAAAAAAGAGTAGTACAGGATGCCTGCAAAGCACCTGGACTTGATGAAGAAGATGGCCCTTTTTGTTCTTGATTAACAATGGGCAGAACATGGGGTTTGTACAGTTTCAAAGAGCTAGGAGAATATTCAGAATTTCTATGCATGAAGAAGTCTGTAGCTTTCAAAAGATAACGTGCCTTAATAAAATTCAATTTAGTGCCAAAATTTTTACTGTTTTATAGCAGCCTCAATTAGCATCACTGGTAGTCTCAGGAAATAAAGGCTGTAATGCACATAGCTCGCCCTGTCCCTGTTAGAGGTGGTCCCTTAAGGTCAGTACTAATCCATAGTGCTTGGGCTGTACAGGGAAATGCACGTGGTCAGTATTCCTGCTGCAGTTGCTCTGTGAATCGGTAAAAGATTTCACCACCCCCTGCTGAAAATGGATAAGCAAATCCAGCACCATTTGTCAGCAGGAAAATTAGTCTTGAGCTGAAATAAATACTACTACAGTGCATCCTTGAGAACTCCCAAGGCAAAGGAAATACAGTGTAATTGTGGGTCAGCTTCGTGTGTTATAAATGCAATTCCGATTTAAACCTCATTCTAAAAATCTGCATTAGTCTTTAAATACAGAATTGCATTTCAAGATTACATGGTAAAGCATTTAATTTTCTTAATTTAATTTTCTGTACACTTTGATCATACGGCAGCAGTTAGGCAACTACTTTCTCGCTCTGTCTTTTGCCTCTACATTAAAAGATAAAGTTTTATTATCGTCAGTCTCCAGGAGAAGAGTAATTATTTTTAAAATGAAAAGTATGTCATTTACACATGAAGTCATGCTAGCTTCCTTAGCACAGATGATGTTAATATAAAACAGATATTTAGAAAACAAAGAAATGACCTCCCATCCCTGAAAGCTGGAGAAGCATCTTAAATGAGATGCTCTTTACTGGTTCCATTTGACGTACAAACGTTTTATTTCTTGTCTGATCTGAAGAGAGAATATAATTGTAAAAGGCAAATAATTGTTAGTTCTGACTTGTGTATTACTCTGTGATATCGCGTAGAAATGTTAAGTCTTGTATAAGAATACTGTGCACTAAGCAATCGAGTAAAGAGTCAGTCTGAAGTCAAGCTCCAGGTCTCTGTAGTTGCTGCGTGTATGTATGCGTTTATATGTACACACGGGGGGGTGCCTGATCACAGCGCAACCCATTTGGTTCTATGATTGCAAAATGAGCTTTAGTTTGACTTTTTGAATCCTGAGATACAAAGTTCCATTAAATAACCTGAATCAAATCCTCAGAAGTACAGATCATAGACTAGAGTACATGTAACATATTTTCAACTTACTTTAAATGTAATAGGTGTTGGCCTTGTTATTGCTCATGAAATACATATATGCACATATATATATATATATATAAAAAAGTGTATACACATATATACACACACAATTCTTTGGCTGTTTTCCTTCCAAATTAAACATTTGCTTTGCAGACATAATTTTTACTTTGCACATCATCTGTAGTATGCACATTTTGATTTATATGGGCCTGAATGTTAAGTATGTGTGTTTTAAAATGTTCTTAAAGTACAGCTGGGATACAGAATTACAATGAAGGACAAGACAGGAATTCAAAATGATTTTGATAAATAGAAATTTCTGTCAGGAATGAAGTTATCCCTCAGGAATGTTATAGGTAAACTTTATTCTGCCGTATGGCCTGGTGATGGACTATATGACCTTTCAAATTCTCCTCAAGCCCCATTTTACGATTCGGTGATGAATTCATTTTGTCATTTGGCAACTGCTGTACGTATACTATAGATAATTCTACTGCCTTCAATACTTTTAATGATTTTTTAGTTTACACATTTTGCACATGAAACACTTCAACTACATTTAAAATGTATTCTTATTTATTTGAAGATGGTAATAATAAAGGATATGGGTCTCATTTGGCTATTTAGCAAACATGTATTCTTTCCAGCCTAAAACATACTACAGTGCTGAATTTCTATGAGAGGTTACAAGGCTATAAATTACTACGCTTTAACATAAAGATATCTCAAGGTTTATATGCTGTTGATCCAATGTTATTCTCATTAGTGGCAATAACTAGGAGATAATTCACTTCATTTGGAAAATGAAATCCTGATTCTCAAAGTAGTTTTAGTAACATTCAGTCTGGAATCAGATTATTCTTTATAGCATGTTAAAGTCATGGCAAGGTGGTCTTCAGATTGCAAGTGTAATTTAGTCTAACAAATAGGTAATCTTGTTAAAATATTGTCAGGTTAATCAGAATTGATTTGTCTGTACTAAACCCAGTGCATGCTAATCAAGTATCGGGTTAGGAAGCTTTAGTAGCAATTTTAAGTCTTTGGTAGTTTCCCTTTATTCTTGGATGGAATGACTCGTTGGACTTGTGGAAACATTTTAAAGCCTGAACATCCTTCCAAGGCTGGATACAAATGCACTATAGACTAAAGCATCTTCTTTAGAAATATATTTTCAAAAACCTGACAGTGTGGATCGCTCTATTTGTTATACCTTATATGCAATGAATTGTTCTCCAAACCATGTAAGTGCTTTGTGGTTTTTCCACTCTTTGTTATTTGTAACTATCTTGCCATTTTTTATAAATAATAGTTGAAGAGATATTTAAGATTGTAATGTAGTCTCTGTACATATGAGTACCATCCATTTAAATGACAAGTATTACATGGTGCATCTGTGGTGTAAGGAAATGCGTTTGGAACCTCTGTACGTTCCGTTTGAAAGAAAATTCTGGGTAATTGTGAATTTGTTAGAAGATACGGTGAATTTTTTTGGTAATTATATGATTATCATTATGGGTTATATGGGTTATTGATAGATGAACCCCCTGAAATGATGAAGAACAAAAACTTGCTTTGCACAGAGCCACCAGGAGCTTTGTACTCTGCTCACACCCTTTGAAACTTAAAACATCTTATTTTCTTTCAACAGAAAGCTTTTCTTTACAGACTACGGGAATGCTGCCAAAGTTGAGAGATGTGACATGGATGGAATGAACAGGACATGGATTGTAGACTCTAAAATTGAACAGCCAACTGCTCTTGCACTAGACCTCGTTAATAAATACGTGTACTGGGTTGACATATACCTGGACAGTGTGGAAGTTGTTGACTATCAAGGAGGAAAGAGGCATACAATAATTAAAGGCAGACAAGTAGGTATTTATTTGCAAATTAGTAAAAAGTAACGATATCAATAAAATAAATGTACATAATGCTAACAGTTACAGTAATTTCAGATTTTTTTTTTCTCTTTTTACTTCAAATGCGTTAGACAGTAAAAGATCTATCTGCATGTTTTGTTTTATTTGCAATTTAGCCTGTTTTGCAACCTATGGACAAACTTCCATGCAGCGTCTCATTAACAATGCACCATCTAAGTCACACTCCCCATTGTAAAAGACTTCAGCAGGGAAAATATGGGGCAATGGAAAGATACCAGGGGGTAAATTATTAATGCCAAGAAGATCTCCTTGGCAATTCAGGAAGGAGAGACTACAAGGCACAAGAATGTGAAAGAGAAGAACCGCAAAAGCTATTCACCTCTTAAGACCAATCTGGATGCCCTTAAATCATATTTTGTTCATGGCAATGATGCTTTTCCCAGTTGATCCAGATGTTCAGAGTCATAAATACAAATGCTGAGACTGTATGAGTCTTTGAGCAGGAGTATATCAGTCCGTAATTGTTGCTTCAGCTTGGAGAGCAGGGTAGTAGGTAGCAGGGAAAGGAACTTAAGTTGTGAGGCTTATGTAAATCAAGGGAAAATTAGCAAAGACAAACTGTTCCTGGTTGCTACTTGGGCTCCCAGAGCTGGTGTGGGTACCATGACTACATCTGCTTCTGCCTGAGGTTAAACAGAGTGTGTAAAAATGTGCAGACAGAATAAACATTTTACCTGTTCTGCTGTCATTCTTTGCTTGCTTCCAAGTAATCACTGTTTACCAAGAGACAACTGGTTAGTGTAACTACCATTTAAAAATAGGCAGAAAATGTGACAAAAAACAGTCTAGGTCACCTGGCTAAATAGCAAACACCTTCCTATTTTCTACCAAATTACTCCCAGTCTTTAGCCAGTTGTTCTAGAATAAAAGATCTTGAAATTTTTTTTTTTTTTTCCCCAGGTAACATTTTGGAATAGGGCCTTAAAAAAAGAAAGCCATTTTCAGAAGCAACTAACATACTTTTACAGGCTTGTAACTGAGTTGTACTGGTGTCATAGGAGAGATGCTTGTTCTTTCTCTTCTTTCTGCAATTTAGATGCAAAAGAGGATTCTTTATCAAGTTCAGAGGGTTTCTTTCTTCTCTAAACTAGCTAAGAAAGGAGAAGGATGTCTGTTTCTTTCAATATGGGTGAAGGGTATTAAAAAGTTTGGCCTTTCGGTTGGTCACTGCTATCACAAAAGGAGAAGCATATTGGTTGTCTCTCCACTCAAATGAAAAATTGGTGATGTCACTACATCTTGTGCTTGCATTTGCCAGGATTTAGAATGGCGGTTACTCCAAGTTACTCCTCATTAGTCCAAGGAAAGAGCAGACCAGAAAACTATTCTCAAGTAATTTTAGGGATTAAAGTCTATTTCATGAGTACAAGCATATCAAAAGACATACTTTCCAAATGGTACGGGCTTTTATGATTGATGGTCTGCGTGGCTTTCAAAGGACTATTCTTTGTAGCAAGCAACATTTCCATTCATGCATAAGATAGCTGGAAAGCTTCAGGAGAAGTAAAAACCAACAAATGCATAAATTAAATACAAATAATTAAGTCATAATACATAAAATGTATTGTAAAAAGAATCACATAGTTTTAATAGTGTAAATATAGAAAAGCTCTCATGGGAGTTAAATAATAAAGCTTTAAGCTGAGAGCAAATGGAAATAGGGAAGAAAGGATGATAATGCAGAGGAGAAGTCAACAATTTGGTACAGATACATCATTATTTTCAAGGCTGTTTTGTTTTCCATCTTACTATAATTGGATTGAATTTCTATTGGGTCTTAATTAAACACTTCCATTGATCTCAATTTTTTTTTTTTTTCCTGGGTAAGGTCAGAATACAATAGCAAGACTTGGCCAACTCGGGGGTAATTTACAGAAAGGACTGAAATATTTGATGCGCGACAGGGGTATTTCATTTGTTTTGGGTTTTTTGTGATGTGTGTCTGAATTTGTGAGTAAATGAGCTAAGTAAATGCATTGTGTTGAACAATTTATTGATGAAACTAATAAGATATTCAGCCTATGAATATCTGAATGTCTGCCAACAAGTTCTCTTTAATTTGCTCAGCTTTCAAAATTGTCCATGAAATATTTTACATTTTTTTAAATCTATAAATCAAGCACAACCACTAGATTATCGAACACTTCATGTTCGACTTGTGATTGGCTAACTAACATTAGGTAATCTTTAATCAATGTATCACAAACACATCACAGATTAATACAATTTTAGAATTCACTTTTTGAGAAACAAGCAGTACTGTGTGACCACAACCATATTCAAAGACACCAACACAAAAGGAACACAAGCATAGCTGAAGGAATTTGTTTATTTATTCATTTATTTACTTAAGAAAATATTCAGTGGGTATATCTTGCACTACTTGCCTTGCTTTGATGATAACATAATAAAAAAATACATCAATTCAACCTATAAACTGTTTTAAATATCTATATTTGCTATATATATTAGTTAATGTTAGTTAATATTAGTTAATTTATCTTAGTTACTATTAATTAATACTAGTTAATACTAAAATAAGCTGTTGCACTTAAAGTATGTAGGAGCTTTTAATTTAAAACACAAACTGGGAAATTCAGAGGATAAATGAATTTGGATTGCTAAATATTTTTAATTTTCTGCCTTTCTTGTACAAAGCTTTTCAAATTGTAAACTTCGGACTGCAAGAATGTGAACTATACTTGTAGTGTAGTTTGTGTTTATTACTTACAAATATTTGTCGACGTATTCAGAAATCCTTTTGTACAGTTTAGCACGTACAATTCACAGTAATGTTTGATGTTTACAAATAATAGATGTACCTAAAATATTCAGCTAAAATAATGATTTTATTTTTTTTTTTTTTTTTCTTTTCCAGATTAGGCATCTTTGTGGTTTGGCAGTATTTGAAAGCTATTTATATACAGTCAATTCAGATAACCTCAACATTTTACGAGTAAACAGGTATAATGGCACTGATGTTCAGTCTCTTGCTAGACTTGACAATGCTAAAGAGATCCATGTATACCAGAAAAGAACTCAAACAGCAGGTAAGATCAAAATTCCTCTTTCTAGGAAACGTAAAACCAGATATTAGGTGGATGTGTGGTTAAAAAGGTTCTTCCAGAAAAATATATCAGAAGATTCAGTGAAAGTTTGTCACTGCAGCAAAACTCTCCGTTGCTTCTTCATCTGCCCGGTTTTCCTGCGTCTCTAAGCTCCTAACACAACTGCTTCCTGAGCGTTCAGCTCGGACAGCTGCCAAGGGCCACTGGTCTGCAAGCTTTCTGGCTCCACACGCTTAACGCTTTCAGAATTTAACACCTTCCTAGTTGTTAGATGTCCAATACCGTCCACACATGGCTCTCGGACCTCAGAGATTCCTGGTTTCTCTGGGCCTGCTTTTCAGACAGACTACGAACCTCAAGAGAGCCCCCGTCTTCGGGGTGGCCAGAAAAGCATGGAGATGTGGGCAGCTAGCCTGCCTAACTGCCAGCACAGCAACTGGTGAGATAGGAAATTGCTGTTAAGTTTTCCTTGGTTTGTATAAATATCATCTTTGCCTTTTGTGAAAGAAATCTTCATTTTTGTCTAGAATGAAAAACTCTTTATAATCTCAGAGTTTTTGGTAAAATAGCAATTTCTGAGGTCCATAGTCCTGTATGACTCTAATCATGGCTCGGATCGCATACTTTCTGCATTCTGAGCAGCAGTGCGATTTGTGGGAGCTTTGTGCAAAGATAGCAAGATCCAAAATGTTTACAGTGATACTTCACGAGAATTTTTTGATATGACTGATAGCAATAAATCCTTGCCATGCTTGCTTGGACAGAAAAGCAAACGCATCAATTCTGGTGATCAATGTCAATGTTATTAAACAGACTGACTGCTTTTAGAGAAGTTTCTGAAGTGGTAACAAACTCTAAATTGATGTAGACTGGGTGAGCTAATTTTCACCCTATAGCTGAGGGCGTTGATTTGCAGATGTCGGTGGCCGAAGGAGGTTGCAAAGACTCTCTCCTTGCTATAGGCCCTCCTCTTGTACCCCTGAGGGAGTCAGAGAGGTTGGGTAGAGGAGAGACGTGAGCACAGTGTAATCTTTTATTGCATCCTGTGATTACTCTGGTCCTCTTGCCCTTTGCTCACTCTGCTACTTCTTTTGTTTTGAATGGACGTGTTTGTTGCTTGTCAAGATTCGCTGTAAAGGCTGTCTCAGCTTGGTAGAGTTTCTGTATGCCTTTAACAATATCGACCTTAAACCACTTGATTACTTTTTTTAAAAACAACTCAAAAGCTTGAGGGAAAGGAGAGAGACGAGAAAAACATTTTTTGAGCTAAAATACTGTTGTACTGGCCTGTTGTAAGCCAGCTTAGTAAATGTAGGATAGCAAGATAGATTTTGTTTTCTCATTGGATTTACCTTAAAGAGTTTAAAAAAATTTATTTGATATATTAGTCTGCTAATTTAGAACCGTGCATTTGAAAATATGGAGTCAAGGGAAAGGAATTCTTTGGCTTCTTCAGCTGGATTTATGTCCCAACTGTACAAATATGGAAAAATGCTACAAGGCTCGTTCTGTTCTTTAGTTTCTGCACAGGCATCTGCCTCAGAAAGGTGCTGTCTAATGGAGTTGAATGAATAGCAAACTGCGTTGGCGTTGGGTTCACTCTGTTCTCAAAAAGCCAACCAACGAACCAAATAAACCAAAGCACCAAATAAAAATGGGGAAGGGTGTCAGCCACCCCAGGGGAGTGCTGCCTGGCAAACGCTGTGCAGAAGCTTATTCAAAAAGGGGTGATGGCATACAACACTGTAGGGTATGGCTTAATAGCCACAAGATGGCCCTTGGGATTACTTGTCTGCTTTGGGTATCACCTTAAAAAAACCACTTCTTTTGTAGTTATATTCTGGGGACAAATTTACTGTGACACAAATTCCCTTTTTTTCCTGCCTAAACTTTCTACATGCTGGTGCATATAATTATCTTGCTTTAAATGGATTTCAATCGTGCTGTTTTTCACTCGCCGTAGTCCGAAGCCATGCATGTGAAGTGGACCCATATGGAATGCCGGGGGGATGTTCACACATCTGTCTGCTCAGCAGCAACTACAAAGCACGGACTTGTCGCTGCAGGACTGGCTTCATCTTGGGAAGTGATGGCAGGTCATGCAAAAGTACGTTATTTAAATCAAAGAGTCTGCCAGCTGCTAATATTTCAGGGTATAGTTCTGGGTGTTATTTAACGTGCTTATCAATAACAATAGAAATCACATGGGCCGTTTTTGGGTAAAATTTGTTTGCAACACATACCTGACACTTTGTTCATATACTCCTTTCATTCCCTTAAAATGATGTGATTTGGCTTAGTTCATACAAGGGACAAATTAAACCTGGGACGCTGTTTAAAGAATTCTAAAAATTATCACGGGTTTTAAGTTAATCAGTCTTACTCTTTCTTTATATACTATGTATTCTCACAGCACATAGGTACTGAAATGCTGTTAAATAGTTTGTCACACCTAATTTCTACCCATACAATCAACTTGTAACTCAGAAGCAGACCATTCGTGTGAATAAGTCAAGCAAGGTTTTTCTCATACTTTGTGAAAGCAAGTTTGATTTCTATAACTATGGTTATACCTAACATCAGGTATACACAATCTGTTGGTCACCTACAGCCAACAGGACAGTCCTGAAAATTTTGGGGAATACCTAATTTTGCCTGGTTTCTCAATCAAATGGCATTGATTTAGTTCAGATGAAAGGCATGCAATTAGATACTTCGATGGATGCTGGTAGATGGATATATTTGACCTCAGTCAAACCTCATATGGTTTTCACTAACAATTCCAACAGAAAACCCTGAGAGGCATTAGGAAAAGTATATATCTTTGAAAATTTTAAGAGGTATATAGATAGTACTAAGGATCTAAGGATATCTATGAGTATCTTTAAGGAAAGAAAATCACCTTACTAAGCTTCAGTTATTTGCAATTAACCTACTTGATTAAATTGTAAAAATCTCCTCAGAAAGAGGAAATATTGGTGTCCATGTTTTGTATCTCGGTATGAAAGAACAGCGTGTGTTGATTTGTTGTATTCCTTCCCATTTGAAGGACATTCACTGTAATCTTTCGTCTTGTTTGTTTCTGAGAAACTACAGGTGAAAAAAATAGCGTCTTGTATTTGCTGGAGTTTATGGTCTTGTTAGATTTAATGATTACTTCAGTCGTGGTTTACGTTACCCTGATAGATCCTAATGAATTGTAAAATTAAATGCCTACAAAGCTATAGATGTCCATTTCACAGTAGATGCAAAGTTATTCTGTGATCTAGCATTGCTTTTCAGTGTGAACTTTTACAGAAAAAAATAATTAGATGTAAGCAGCTCACTGAAGTAATTTGTATTTTAATTAAGGTAATGTAATTAGCTAGATTTCTTGAGTTTAGATACCTTCAGAATATATGAAAGTTTAATTTTTGGTGTTGAATAACGCTCCTGCTCCCCCACTAATTGTGCCAGTTAATTAAACAGTGACATTATGCACTGTAAAGAAGATTAGGGAGCATCAGTTGTTTATGTTTGTAATCTTTCTTTTGCAGGACCAAAGAACGAATTGTTTCTTTTTTATGGGAAGGGACGCCCGGGAATAATACGGGGAATGGACCTGAATACCAAAGTGTCTGATGAATACATGATCCCTATAGAAAACCTGGTCAATCCTCGCGCTCTGGACTTCCATGCCGAAACCAATTACATTTACTTTGCTGATACTACCAGTTTCTTAATTGGACGACAGAAAATTGATGGCACAGAGCGAGAAACAATCCTCAAAGATGGTAGGCAATGCTAACTGATAGTGACATTCAGAGAATCTCACTAAGGAGAAGCTGAACTGACGTTTACAGATAATTTAAAGCTTTATTTAAGTCTCCCACGGAAAACTAGACCTTGAACAGAGTTGGAGATATTTCTTTTTTTACAACTTCCTGTTTATTTTTCTTGAGTGCAGCAATTTAAAGGTTGGTTAAGTTGCTCTGCTGTGAATTCTTACTTTGTCCATTTAAGCTTATACCTGCCAGTGAGTAGCTCCTACATCTCCACTGTATTCTTTCAGAAGTTAGATACGATGGATCCATAATGTAGTTCTTCGTAATCATTCGCTGAGCCATCCCGTGTCCTTGTGGACTTTATAAGATTTCTTCACTCCAACCTGTATCATAGTGTGGATTCTGGAGCTTATTCAAGTAGTTTGGCAGAGTGAGACTTCCTGTGGTGCTTGCAAACTCATTAGAAAAAAAAGTATTGTCTTTCCTGATGCGTTTTCCTTTGTATATGTGGAAGCAACAGGGAGACCTAAACATTTTTTTAGAACCTTAATTAAGATGTTTGTACCACTTATTATAGCAATGAGAAAATACCAGCAGTTCTCTAGTTTCCACCTATCCCACCACAGTTCACAGAATCTCCCTGGTCTAGAATCATATCTCGTCATACTGAATGCTGTTTCAGTGATAAAACCACCAGTTTGTCAACCCATATTTCTTTTTCTTTTATGGACCCCTTTTTAAGAAAGACTGCTTCAGCAGGAGGTAACAACTGCCTCGGTTGAAATCCATTCTACAGTAATTACTTTCTAGTACTCAAGAAAATGAGCAGTATGAATATTCATCTTGCCTTTCGGAGAGCTTAATATCTTTACTTGTAAATTGAAGGTTGAGACAGTGAAAGTAACTAAAATACCATTGTTTTAGCACAGGGATTTTAATTCCCTCTCATTCATAACCCATGTTTTAATGCACCCTTCTCAGAGAAGTTATCTCCAGTTTGCAGTGATATGGTGCTGTTTTGGTATAAGGTCTCTCCACAGACCTCAGAGTCTGCACAAAGATCCCTTTAGCAGTAGTTGCAAGGAATAGATGGCTTTTTACACTATATTCGTGATTTCTTAATAAAAGGCAGCTGTCTGAGTAAATAATGAATACTCAGCTGTCAATCCGGTAATTCTTCATTTCACTGCGAATATGGAAATGGGTAATATACATCACAACTTCCATTGCTGACTTTCTTTTACTAAACACCACACGTTTCATTTTACAACAAAGTAATCCAAGTGTGGAGTAGAGGAAGGAGCGGACAGTATGTAGATTTAAATATGATAAGGCAGCACCAAGGAGCACCTTTGCTGAAAGGTGTCAAACAGGTTGAGGTTACTCTAATCAAACATGCGAACATGAATAAACTTTGTATACCAAACCAGCAAATTGAAGAGACTCTTTTAAATAATGTTTAACTGGAATTTCTACTCTTTATAAGTACAACATAGCAAAACCACCAATGCAATACCAAAAGAGTTATGGATTATCCAGTGATATATTATTAGTGGTCCTAATACTTAAAAAGACCAACAAAATGTCACTGTCATTCTCCTCTCACTCCTTCCCCAGGAGCTTACATTGTTAGTTAGAACTTGGTGTAGTTTCATAACTTTAAAATATGCTTAAAGAACACTTGTTAATGTATTTTTCATGATTCAAAACATTAATATGGCCTCCAGCCATACCACCTCAGCTTTTATTCTTGTCAGCTCTCAAGAACTCAGCAGGGACAGATTAAATCGTTCCATGGTGGAAGGCTACTAGAGAAAATCAGGTGTGTCAGGAGGTGGTTTAATACTTGCTCTGAAGAGCATGCTGCTAAGGAACTCTATCTGTGGTAGGTGTCACTTCTGAGATTAGAAGTTGTCATTTTTTGTGACCATCAGGTTTTGCAAGAACAGATACGCTAGCTCAAACAACACTGAGACTCAAATAATTACAGTTTGCCTACATGAGAGCCTGATCCTACAAGCTGTTGACTGGGAATTGAGAATGCTGAGCACCTAACACTGCTGGAGTTTGATATAGTTTCAGCTGTGATTTCTTATTCTTCACTTTGGGAAACAAACTGCTGCGTAATATTGGTAACTATTTGACAGCCCGCAGCACGGCCTACCCTAGAGTCGGCAGCACACCTGCAATAGTAGTGTGCTCTCACCAGCAACAGAAATTGCTATCATTAAGGTTTCAAACTTGCATCTGAAATTAGTTTTTTAAATTAAAAAATGGAACAAACCAGACATTTTTAAAGGGATTTAAATATTGTTCAGTTGAAGTAACATAAACACAAACTCTGGGATTTTTTTACTTGTCTTTGTCCCCCTTTTGTTGTTTGGGGTTGCTGTGAGCCTTAAGGTGTTATATTATTCACTTGTAAATATTAGCAAAGATGGTCAAGGGCTACCTTTTTGCTTAAACAAGGTCAAAGTAAGTCTGTAAAGATCTTTGGAAGCTGTTTAGCTGGTTGGTATATAGAATTATTATTTTTTTCGCCAGTTTTCATGTTAATCTAGTATTTTAGGCACTATTAGTGTACATGATCTAACTGACATTGATGAGCTAGGCCATTCTGTACCAAATTACACACTGTGCTTATAATCTCTTGCATATTTAAAATCAATGTGGCAAATTGTTGCCTCTAGAAATATGAGTTTTTTAAAGTCTTGTATCTATAGTCAGTATATTTGGAGCCCACATACTACTGTTGATTGTAAAATTCTGGTAGTATTTCCGGAATTAGAAATGTTAATTTTTCAATTAGCAAGTGAACAATGATCAAAATGGTATATTTTATTCACCTTATCCTTTTTATGTTGAAAGAGCTTCACTGCAGAAAGCCTGGCTTACTGTAGTCAAATCAATTTTGTTTAACCAGAATGGCAGAATGGCCATTATTTTGTTCCTGTTTACTACTTGATGTGAAGCCCACCTAAAAAGTAAGGAATGTATTTAAAGCTTTTAGATAGTTAAATAAAAGTGAACTTTTAAACTGTAACTTCACAAAAAGAATGTAAACTGTCTTTATAGGCTTGTGCTGTAGAATTCTCCTTTATTTTAAAATTTTCTGATATATTTAGTATCTAATTACTGTGAGTTTTTTTAACTTACATTGTATTTGGTCGAGAAATATGGATGCTCCAAAATTACAGTAGAAGGCATAGTAGCTCAGATATAGTAGCTATTATATGAAACTGAAGAGACTTTGAGCAATATGCTTGTAAATTTTAGGAGGTATCTAGTATTCTAACCTAATATTTAGCTTTGCTGTTGATACTAATACAGTCCATATTTGGACTGTTTTGTCTCCCAAAGAAGAAAAAAAACACCAACATTTTTATTAAAAAGCTGATCTTATTAGTATAAAAACTGTGTTTAACCCAAAATGTCTAGGTCAGACAGGATAAAAACAAAATGAGTTTTGAACAAATCGCTGCTTGTCCTCAAGCTTGATTTTAGTCATGTCAGTGTTTCCTTGAGTTGAGCAAAATCTGCTGGGACCCCTCTGAGCCCTAAAGGACTTTTCTTTAACTCCTGAAGCTCATCTTTGTTGCCTGTTCTGTTCAGCAGCCTTTCTCTGTGAGCCTTGGGCTCCCAGGTCCTTGGTGAGATGCTCTCTTCTTTTCCCTACCATACTTTGCACTTCTCTCTTCTCAGCACACTTGATCACTCCAAGACCAAAGGCCACTCTCCCACTTTCGGAGAGTTCCAGCTCTCTGACATTGCCTTTTTAAAAGAATGTAGCAAAGGCACTGAGAGACGGCAAGTAAAACTGACAGTGTCCATGAGCCTGGGAAACCTGGGTGAGCTGCTGGCACTATCTCACCCGCTCTGACTGATCCACGGCTGTTTTGTCCTTTGACTGGATGATTCTTGTCAGACTAGGTGGTTGCTGGGTTAGGTGTGTCATCATACTGTTGTTTCACATCCTCCGTCTGGAGAGTGAATTTTGACACCATTGCTTCCTTCAAGCTTTTTAGATCAGAAGGAAAAATAGTTCCCCAAAAGTAGAGTGATGTTTAGGTGTATCAGAAATACAGATAAAAATGTTAAACACATTTTGGAAAACACCTGAGCATATGCCACTTTTTTTTTTTTCCATAACTTTCTCATATTGTGTCTCACAGGATGTAGTGCCATCTCTACACCCGTGACTAATTTACTAAATTTAAGTCTAGTTTCTTATGTGAACAAGGTTTACTTGGTACTTCAGTGGGTACCTTTGTCTCTCTGCAATATCCTTTGGACCTTCAGAATGATTTCAACTTAAATCGATATATAGGGCAGAGGTCCAACTATAATTAAAACCCTAAAATTTTGTAAAAATAGGGAGAGGAGATACCAAGGACTGATGATTTGCAAGTTCATTCTTATTTTATTGATTTCTGCAGCTGGGCATAGCAACATGGACACAAATTGTGAAATGGAATTATAATGGAAGAGAAGAAAAAATTTCATTATTCTTCTGCTAAGTAGTCAAAAAGCAAAGGAACACATGAATGCAGAGGTAGTCAGGCTTCAGTTGTTCCCATGTTCAAAGAACTACACATTTAAAAACGGCCGCTGGAGATCTTTCTTACCCTTAATTCCTGTTACTATTCAGGTCACTGCGGGCGGTAGATTGTACTTTGCAGTTCAAGGGTTAAAGAAAAAAACCCAACAAACGAAATCTAGCAAGTGTGAAATATATCACAGTTTAAACACTCATGAAGATGTATGTATATAAATTTAACATAATCAATATGCATGGGATAGGATGATTACACACTTGGAATTATAGACAGCATTAAAGCTAGAAAGAACATCTAGTTTGAATCCTGAACTACTCTAGACCCCATTAACTTCTTCAACACAAGTAAACTCATTTCTCAATTACTTCCATATATAATTCTATGTTATTGACAAGAATTTCTTTCATGTTAAAAAAATCTCATTTGTATATTTATGTTTATTCATCTGTGCTGTTTGTCCACTGCCATTGTACTCAGACAGAGGATACTGATGAGGGAAAAAAGCAGTTTTAAAAATATTATGTGGCTCTCATGCTATGACTTTGAGGAGCCACCAGCTTCTTTTAATTTTCTACTTTTAAACATTGAAAGCATACTGACTGAGGTATCTCTCTTAATAAGGGGATCCTTGTTATTTTTAAATTTTAGTATACAGTGCAAGTTTATATCCTAATCTTAATGTACTTCAACATTATATTTAAATGCATTTTGCTTTTTTTAAAAAAAGGAAATAGTTACAAAATTAACAAAAAAACCATTTTGCAACGACAAGGTATTTGAAAACCTTATAGCTCTGCTAACTTGATAGGGAATATGGTGGTATTACAATCACTAAAAACATTGTTCAACAAAAATGCTGTGAAGTAATTTATCATGTTCCAGTGCTATTGAGATTGTAACGGCACCGTTTATAGATGCTGTTATTGCATCCAAGTGTATAAAAAGCCCAGTATTTCACTTATTGGGTAAAACTGTCATATTTTATCTTAGTGTATTGTTGATGACATACCATGTTATCTATGGGTTATAGTAAGCAGAAAGTTTTCTGTACTGCACTAAACAAGTTATGTAGAGTGTGACTTAGTAAAAGAGCTTTGCATTCCTGTCCATCACAAAGAATTTTACTGGTTTCTTGTAGGGAATTAGATTATTAGAGCCATAGTCGGTAAAGATGTTTGGGGTCTAAAAAGTATTATAGGTGAACAGTTTATCCCAAGGAAAAGAAATCTGATAGGTTGCAAAAAATTCGTAGGTATGCCGAAGTGATGAATGTTAGCAAGTAAGACATTTCCCTTCGTACTTACTGATTGTATTATGGGGAGGCATCTTGGTGGAGAAATCTGAGGGAAGGTTTAGACGATGGCAACACTGCGCCACTGCACGACGCTGTTGCGGTAAAAATGACTCTGATAACGACTTGAAATGTCCCAAACCAGCACTTCAGGAGTTCATGTGAAGTTGGTTGCCTGGAAAGCTGGCAGTTAAATTACATATGTCTGGCAGCACAGTTCAAGCAGTAAACAGTTGTCTTCAGTTTAGCAGATTTTCACATGCGTATGTGGTGTAAGCGGGATTTCAGTAGGATCAGTGATTTTGTCACATCAGCATTTCTTAAAAAATGGTAATGCATGATTTTTTTATGTACACTGTGATAAAAATCTCTTTGGATCTTGTTTGTTCTGAGAAAATCTTTCAAAAAAAAACTCCAACGTTGATCAGAAAGTGACGTCAACACTGGTGAGAAAGAATGAATCTGATGAAAGCTTGGGTCTAGATGGAATTACTGGTGTAAATGTGAACAGAAAAAGCAATTTACATTCCTTTTTTCAAGTCTTGATGATTCCTGTCATGAAATTGTACTGTAGGATTGTACATCCAAGTATGACAAACAAGTAATACAATCCATATTATCACTTGACGTGAGTGATACTGCTATTTAGGGTTAAAATTAGGAAGGGTTTTGTTAAATAGTGATTTGCCCAGGGCCAGCTATCACTGACATAGGAAGGCTTATGGTTTAATACACAAGTTTTATGACCAGTCTTTGTCTTTTGTAGAGTGTTTTCAGCAAAGACTTATTCTGACAGACACAGCAAATACAATTCAGATTCAAGGAAATAATCTAATTTAGCTATATGGACCATATATTGTGCATTGTTTATACTAATGGATAATGTTAGAACATAAACATATAATATTAATCTCTTATTACTGTCTTCTCTCTCTCAACAGATCTTGATAATGTAGAAGGCATAGCAGTGGATTGGATTGGAAATAACCTTTATTGGACAAATGATGGTCACAGGAAAACGATTGCTGTAGCCAGACTGGAAAAAGCTGCTCAGAGTAGAAAAACTTTGTTGGAGGGAGACATGTCCCACCCTAGAGGAATTGTTGTTGATCCTGTCAATGGGTATGAAGTAGACTGATTTATGTTGTTTAATGCATGTCTTTATAGTATAAATACGGGATTGAATTTTGCTTAGGATGGGGTTTGTAGAGTCATGTAGTAGTCTGTAATTCTACAGTAGTCTATAATATCTGTAATTCCTGTCCTGCATTCTTGCCTGAAGCCTTCAGAAGAATGCGTATGCCTAGACACCGTTGAACCTACGTCAAGTTAATTTGAATGTGATTCACCTTTTTCTCAAACAAATTGAGTGTATCAGACCTCTATGTATTTTTAATACTAAGTGAACTTTATAATACTCTCCTTTATTTCTCTCTTTGTAAGTCTCAGTTTCTGAAGATAATTATAATCATGTCCTTGTACACATTGGTTTACAAAACTAAATGAGACAGGTACTTTTCATTACTTACTAGCATAATGAATTGTGATATGCTGCATAATAAAAAGAACATTATATTAGTGTGGTATAGTTGTGGTTTACCTAAAAATTCACTGTTACATTTATTCAGGGAATTATCACTGGAGAATGGTGTAGGCAGGTAATTCTAGTGTGGCTGGATTGATTGCTGTTTTCCTAGTACTAGAATGTATTTACACTATCAGGTTTTCACTTTTGAGCTTGTCCTTTGAGGAATGGAAGTGACTGTTGAAAGGCTACAATTAATTAAGGTCGGATAGCAAGGATGTAAAATCAGACCACAAACCATAACCATACCTACAATTACTTTGTTAAATTTTCCAGCTCAGTAAATGCATGGCACAGGAAATAGTGTATGAAGATGTATTGTCTGAAAAGGGCTATTATATAAAACACTTTTCTAATAAAATAGCGTGCTTTTCATGATTATACTTCTCATGGAAGCTTTTCCTGAGGGATAGCATTTATTATGGCATTTTAATTATGTTTAGAAAATATTAGTCTTGATTTAACCAATGTAGAAGCATTAACTGCATTTTGAGATACAATTAAAGCACATTAATGTAAATGACTGTTTCTGTAAGCATGTTTTAGCTTACGACATGATAACTAGAGTAAGTACAGACAAAAAGTTAATGGAGAAAAGCTCAGTAATTGCTGTTGAGCAGTCATGTAAATATTTGTAAAACATATTTTGTCTTCCAACAAAATAAACACCATACTGACCTGCATCTCCGCCTGAGCTTCAGGGCATACGCAGGTTTTATAATTCTGTGATTAAACCTAGTGTTGTTTGAGTCTAACATGCAGTGAAGTTTATAAGCCTCATGGATCAAAAATTGGTTGATGTTCTTAGTATATATTTACAAAAAGATTAAAAGAACCCAAAACAACCTTCTGGTGGGTGAGTTGGAAGAGACAGAGGAGAAACAAAAAAGGTACATTTGCATATCTGTAAACCTGTGTAATGATGGTGCAATTGTTTTCTTTATCTTTTTCAGTTTCTTATATAAAACATTGATCAAATTATGCTTATATATAAAAGTGTTATTGAATAAAATTTTTGACTTGTAGATTTGGCATCATTTACACAGATTTTATAACAAAACTGTTTTTCACTTCAGTGTTTCGTTCCTTTCTAAATTCCGAATTTAAGTTCCACAACTTTATTCTTCAAAGTACAGACAGGTTAAGTGGGTTAGGATCACACAAGTTATTTCAGAAACATAAATCTGGTGAAATCAAAGGTGAGGCACATAAATACCAATTAAATCATGACAACTTTAACAAGTAGGATCTATTTAAGAACCGTTTTTCCTCTATTTAATGCTCAATAATTGAAATCCTAGATTTGACTTTAAAAGTAAACGTCTGCTATCTAGTAAATGTTTTCAGCATATTGATGTCACTGTACATCATATGATCTGAAATGCTATTTAGACGCTTTATAGATTACATACAGGCTTCTATGTGTTTCTTTCCATGAACCTGTTTTTCCTTTGGGGAAAAAAAAAGTAAGAGAAAAGAGAAAAGTGGTGTTTCTTAGCATATTTGCTACCCTCTGCTTTTGTATAAGTTCAGGTTGTGTATTTTAAATTGCTGAAATCAGAGTTGTCACCAGCAAATTCTGTAATAAAATATGATAATCAGATTAATTCAATAAGGAAGAAAAAAAAAGAAATATAGGGTGTGTTCTCTAGTGTCCAGTAGAGAATGGCTCATAGAACTCATCTGAGCTAATACTTTTAGATGACTTAACTACAATGCTTGCTTAATTTTTCCAAAGTAGCATAGGTACTTATTTTTCAGAGTTGTTTTGGTTACCTATATTGCTGTGCTGTAACCATAAAACTATGCTAAAATTTTCAATTAATTTTATAGCTATCTATCTTTCTAAACATTTTTGTGAGGGACAGAGTGCTCATAATAGTTTTTTGAGTAACTTAGCTGCTTTCATGTGGGATGTGAAGTTCGCAGAATGTCAAGGTTATCCTGTAGCTATTAAACTAGAGTGCAGTTAATTGTGTTGCAGCTTTTTTGATAGTATTAAGCATCATAACAAGCAGATTTGCATCATAAAGGCAAATTAGTCTTGGCCAAAAAAAAAAAAACCAGTAAAAGTTTGAATTTGTGACAAAGTCAATAAAATTGCTGGTTTAAAAAAATAATCATAATTCTGGTGTGATTAAATAAGGACTTAAACAATTCTTTCACTTCTCATGTCCGTTAGTCCGTTGGGTATTCATGTAATTCATTCCAATATGACCAAAACACCATAAGTGGCATTTCAGCAGCAACCAGTACGCAGGGAATGTAAATATAGTTGTAGAAATAGCAGTGGAAAGAAACGTGCAAAAGTCAAAATCGCTCTGGCTTGTGGATATACTGTTGCAAACTTCTGCTAAAAGTCTACAATATAATTCACATGATTAAAATGGTATCTGAATGTTCATTTTTTTTAATTTCATAGCTGGATGTATTGGACAGACTGGGAAGAAGATGAAATAGATGACAGTGTGGGAAGAATTGAGAAGGCATGGATGGATGGCTACAGCCGGCAGATTTTTGTAACATCAAAGATGCTATGGCCAAATGGTTTAACTCTGGACTACCACGCCAATGTATTATACTGGTGTGACGCCTATTATGATCACATTGAAAGGATATTTTTGAATGGAACTGAGAGAAAGGTAAAAGAAAAATACTGCTGTTTTGCCACAGGCATGCTCTTTCTTTGGGTTTTATTGTGTTATATTAAAAATACTTTTCAAGCTTTTTAAAGTCTGCATAACCCTGTGGCACGTCCAGTGTCATCTCTGTTGAAACAAGCAATGTTGGCAGTTTCTTGTAGGGGAGTATAGTACAGCTTAAAATTTTCATCTTTAGAAAGTGACATAAAAGTTGGTTTGTGTTTTTTTTTTTATTCTTCTCATATGACAATGAGTTACATTTTGGTTGAGCCACGAAGCTACAAAGAGCTTTTCAGTAGCAAAAAAAACTTCTTTTGGCTCTGCCAGAGAGAGGCTTTCATTTAACTTCACTGGATATCCTACTTTCGATGAACCTCAGCGCCCCATTTGAGCGTTTGTGGGAATATGCAAAGGGGCAGCACCCAACAAGTGCAGTGAAAGATGGAGAGATTGTTTTAGTTGTTACTAATGGCTATACTAGCTAGATACAAGTCTGTATAGAAGTTCTGTGTTGTTTTGTAGAAGTAACAAGAACAGAAATGGAAAACAGTTAAAGCTTAGAGTGGAGTTTGATAATTCAGGGAAGGTTTAGCATCTGCTTCATGAAATTAGTACCCTGACAACTGAAACTTCATCGTTAATTGAGAATGGCGGGCATTAAGTCCTTCTGTGGGAGGATTTTGTCACAAAATGTACGTCTTGTGACTTCTCATTTATCCTTCACTCATGATTCCCTCTGTATGATGGCCTCGATAGGACCAATACGCAGATCTCTACTACTGAAAGTAGTAACTGTAGACAGGGTCCTCCCTGGAACTCATCCCTGTACAAGCTCATATTGCTTTAATATTGCTTTTAAAATCCTTTCTATTGAGTGATCGGTTGTTAAGCCTGTACTAATGCTATAGTGTTGCAGTTGGTCATAATGGCTAGGTTGGCATTTACATTTAGCGCTTCTACTTTTGCTCCAAATGTGTTATGGCCCTGTAATGGAGGGGGGAGGAGGGTAAGCACATTGGCAGAAAGACGTTTTTGAATTAGAGATCCTTGTCTACCAGCGATGCTAGACTTCCTGAAAAGTTCCTGGACAGAACAGGTCTAGGAAGGTTAAATGCAGCTGCCGTGGGTTACACGTGGATCGCTAGTGAGAACTGCTGGTTTTGTTGGTTTTGCCTCCCACCAGAACTGGTGAATAATAAGAAGCACCTGAATTTACAGGTTTTATTTTGAAGTGTGTCACAGAATGGTGCTGGTTTTTTCAAAAGTGTTTTTCTATAATCCTGTGATTTAAATAAACTGCATAACCATTTGAATGACATTTATGTAGCCAAAAATAACTAGAAGATACTTGCTTTTGATGCTGAATAATTTGTTCTTTATTATAGGATACTTTGGTCAAAATGTAACTGGGTCAATGGCATCTTTAATTCTGTGTCAGTATAATGAAGATTTTAGGGGGTGGGCAAGTCCTACTAAAATTCCACCAGTAGGTGGTGGATGATTGGCTGATGGATTAATTTTGATCAAAAGCAGTTCACTGAGGTGAGGAGTTCTCACCAAAAGAATTCCTAGCCCAAAGAGAAAATTCGAAGGGCAAAAGGGGATGATGTTTGTCACCTCATAGTAGTTGTATTTTAGTGGGCTTTGTCTCCTTGGTCTCTTGGGTTTGTGTCTCTAAATAGAGACAAGGTAGGGCATCTGATGAACTGCTTCCTTCTTTCTAGAGGCAAGATAGAAATACATTGTTGGGCATTAGTTCAAGCAAGGACCCCAGCCAGCAGAAGGCTGGAACTTAGTCATTCCAGACTGCAGCTGATATGATGAAGTATAAAGGCAAGGCTCCCAAAAGCAGATGACTGAGAGTTCTGCAGTTTTCTATGTCTTTTTAAAGTAAATCATTCTAATTACTGTAATGTACTTGATGGCAAGTTTAGACTCTCTTTAAAATATTCTTTTCATGCTATAGGGATTGAAAATTTTTTTAAACTGTTCCTCTTTCTCAGACAGCTCTTGTGTAGTGGTAGTTGCGGTCCTGAAACTGGAGCTATAGCAAATGACACTGTTTTAGAACATTTCTGCGGCCAATAAAATAAAGACAAGATTTGGGGTGTAATTTGTAGTTTTATGTATGAGTTAATAAACCAGAAGTAGAAGGTGCATGGAAGAAAGTTTGTCTTACTTTGGGAACAAACTGTGGCATGGTTTTTTGTTTGGTTTTTTTTAAGTTATCACAACCCAAACTAGAGAGGAAGTTCACAGAAATGAATAAGCAATCTCTCCACTTACTTCACACTTCAACAAAAATAAGCAACTCATACACACTATTCTTTGCTTTAAAAGAAGCAGATATTTGACATACTTGGCAGATTACTCAAAGTTATGTAAACAACCATGCTTCCTTGCTAGGGAAGAAGGTAGATATTTACTGAACATAATGGTTGCATGGTTACCTATGTTCCTCTGCGTTATCTGACAGGGGACACTTAAAATGAGTTTATACGAAGTCTTGAAGTTAGATATTGATGCTGGCGCATAGAACGGCTTTACACTCTATTTGATTTTATTGCATTAAGTCATTATGTTTGGGCACAGTGCTTATCTCCGTTTTCCTATTTCCCGTTTTATGTTCTCTGCAGTGTATGCTAAGAAAAATTAATAATTATTTGAACCTTGCTAATGCTTATCTACCACTAATTAATTGCAGGTAGTCTACAATGGAAAAGATTTGAATCATCCTTTTGGACTCTCGCATCATGGAAATTATATATACTGGACAGATTATATGAATGGGTCAATTTTCCAGTTGGATCTGGTTACAAGGAATGTGACACTGTTAAGAAGTGAGAGACCACCTTTGTTTGGGCTCCAGATTTATGATCCACGTAAACAGCAAGGTATTTATAACATACGATCTCTCCAAAGGTCTGTTATAAAAGGTTATTCTCCCTTACAGTCTCCTAGTATTTTGCGGTGACTAGATGAACAACAACAGAAAAAAGAATATGACTCATGGCATGAGAAAGATGTTTCAATCCATTGATGTTGAAATTGATCATCTCCTACTTACTAGGAAGTGAATCATGGTATTATACCTGTCTGAATTTCTTCTGTGTATTTACACTGCCTTTATTGCCATTTTTCTTGTGTGTCAAAGAGATACTGTGAAAGTATAAAACAGAATAGATAATATATACACATTGGCTCATAAACATAAAACATATTATTGCATTTACCTTTTCTTAAATAAGATCATAGATCCTGTCTGTCTTTTCCTTTTTGTAATTTTCTCCCCCATCTTGGTACATCAGCACCGCAGGACTTAATCTCCTGAAAGGACATGGTGCTGTTACACAGAATCAGAGTAAGTGGCCTTTGAGAGTAGTGGAAAAATCCATGATTGTTGTTACCTATATCAGTAGAGAAATGTGATAAAGGCCATAGGTTTGCACGCATGGAGTTTAGAAAATGCGATTGCTACTCTACAGGTAAACTTACAAATGTATTTTACTGAAGAAAACTTTGGAATCCATTTACTGCATGCAGTGTTCACATGAGCTGTTGAATGTTTGCTCTCTTTAATGGAAACAGTTCTGGTTAATGTCTGCTACCAAACATGAAACTGGACAGCAGGAATTAGTATAAATAGAATACCGTTTAAAAGATGACCGTATTAAATATTAATGTCTACAGATCTCATTAATCTCTATAGATCATAATTTTTGACATGTAGAAGTGGAACATTTCCAGTTCAACAGTTCCTATAGAAAAACAGAGACACGAAAGGTGTTGGCAGTTCTGCTACATTTGATTCTGTACATGAACCAAAAAAGTAACAAAATGTAAATTTCACCATTTATCCAAATGCTACTTAGTACAGATAGAACGTTAAAATGTGTTGGTTAAAACCGGGTTTTTTTGGTTTGTGGGTTGTTTTTTTTTAAGTTTGCAGGACCTATTATGAGTACTTTGTCCCTGAGCATAAAGCCCAATTTTATTTTCACAGTACCATCACCTTCAGATCTGGATGTGGGTACGGTGTCTTGTTCATGTCTATTCTTAGCACTTGGAAGATTTGACTGTATCTCTGTCATTTGTAGTCAATGAATGGCTTAGAGAGCAACTGATAGAACTAGTGCAGGGTGGATAAAATCAAAACATTAGAAAAAGCGTTTAGCACTCAGATACACGGGAAATATTTAGCCTTTGTATTTGTTATAGGCATATATCTATATGCCAAATGTGTATATATACATTTCTGTGTGTGTATACAAAAATGATACATGTATATATGACAAGTATAGTGAATATTTTCCCTATATATACTGGCTAAATATTTTGCATAGGTTTATTTCAGAGGTTTTATATACCATACATACTACATAGGTTTTTTTATTGTTTTTCTTCTGTCTAGTCTTACCGGGTTTTTTTCTGTTCAGCAAAAAAACAACTGGTGATTTACCAAGGGAAGAAGCAGTTTAGTTTTCAAAATGGTGCTAAAATATAAAATGGGAAGTGCATATGTGTATAGGCAAAATACTTGGCATGTAATAACTGCATGTATAGGGTTGTTTAATTTTATGTTTCATTTTAAAATTTACTGTATTTGAAGACTTAGATATGTAGTTAATATTCTTTGGAGAAGACAAAGACTTCTCTATCTAAAAATACGTCTTCCAGTTTGTTTTTCCTTGGGAAAACCACTTTTTACAATGTCTCACTTAACCATCTGAGGCCCTACTGAAAAGCTTAGTGATTTTCTTTACAGCAGGTTAATATGAAGTTTTCCCTTTCCTGCTGAATTATATTTTTAGATGTCCAGATAGGCTTTCTTAGGGAAAGCCATTGCAATTAATACTTGATTACAGAGTGCTGAGGTCCAGCCAGCCAACTGGTAATTGGTTTTATGAGTATGGAGGCAATGCTGAAAGTTTCTCCTTTCTGATATTATAACATCTAAATTTTCAATACCTAAACCAAACTGTAGTATGTCAAGGTCATTGTAACAGTGCGCCTCTTATCACAGATGCTTTTCAGGGACTCTCACTTCCAAAGTCATGTAAATACATAGTGTGTTTGGGGTGTTTTGTTGGGTTTGACCTTTTTTTTTGAGGCAAAATCTGCCCCCAAATCTACCCTCACGTTGGCCAAATTTCAGAATACTTGAGCTGTGTCTGCTAAGAGAGGATGTTGTGATTGCTTTAAATACTTAGTACTTCTGCTGCTTTATTCAGTACTCAGAAAGTTGTTTTATTTTTAGAAAAAATGGAAATTTAAAAATGAATGCAATTGCTATTAGCTTCTAAATAAGCTAACACCAGAGACAGAAGACTAAAATATTCTCTCTTAGACATTTTTAGCTGAATGAGCTTAAATCTTGAGAAGGAGAATTTGGCTTATTAATGCATTCTTTGTTTGAAATTGCAATTGGAATTTTGTAAGTGAACTGCAGCCTTTAGGATCTTCCCTTTTTATCATGCTCAGTGAGGTAGATCTTGCATTGTTCCTAAAGGAGCACAAGCATTTATTTTAAAGAAAGCGAAGCTAATTTTTTTCTTTTTTCTTTTTTTTTTGGGGGGGGGGGTGTGCTTCTTCTAAAAGAGCAAGATCGAGGCTGAATCATGTGGTACAGAGAAGACCATAGTAGTTTATTTTATGGTATGAGTTATATTTTATAGCTTATGCACACGTACCTTATAAAATATTTGCATCTGATATTTTAAGGTTACTGTTTTGATGCTGCTGTTATTGTCACTGTCTGCACAACCAGAAACCATGAGAATTTATTTTGGCGTAGTTGAACTGAGACTGGCATTTTTATTAGGAGACCTTTTACAGGATACTTGACTGTGCCAATCCTGCTTTGCTTAGTACTATGGGTAGCGACATTAAGCTTCTTTTGGTATCTCCTTAAGAAGAGGTGCTTTTCACTGTCTTTGTATCTCAAGAGGCATGATCCTTTTGCAGAGGAATGTTGTTTTTTTTTTTTCTTGCTTTCAGAGATTAGAATTCATCTTACTTTCTTAGGTGTAGTCTTTGGGTCTGTATGTGTCAGGAATACCTTAAAAAATGGGGAGGTGGTGGGAAGCATAGTAATCATAGGAGTTGGATTTACAGTCAGCATATGAAATTGCCAAGGCCTGCGGGTATTTCCACTGCTCTGAAAGGGGAGATTGCTATTCATATATAAGTAATTCTTGTGTAAGTCCATTTACAGCAGTTAAAATAACGTCTTTTGAAATCAGTTGATATTTTAACTCCTCAGATTGCAAAGAAGAGCTGCTTGAGCCCCAGGCTGCTGCTCTTCATCTGTGTAGTATGATCCTAAAAGTAGGCTTACACAACTTTAGCAGTACGTGAGGTTAGGTTTATGGGAAGGTACAAACATAAATGAATACTCATGAAAACATAGAAGTACAATAATTTCTAAGCAGCAATAAATACTTCACAGTATCTTTTAAATGACACGATTAAACAAATGCATATGGTTTCCATAATTTTTTTTTTTTTGAGAATGATGACTGAGAAGCAACTACCTTGTTGTTATAGCTCTGGCCTAATTTTTAGCAAATTAAAATGGAATGAGCCTAATTCAATCATCTGCAAGTGGCAGGGCAGCACCTGTTTTAAAAGCTAGCAAAAATATGAAAACTATATTAATAGCTTTGAAAGTAGTTCTAAAATTTTGGGAATATTTTAAGAACACCCATATAAAATAGCTGTTCTGAACAGCAGTCAAGGAAATTTGATTTCATAAATACTTGGTAGCTAAATAAGTTCCACAGCTTACTCACTAAAGAGACTTAACCTTTTTGTTATACTGCATTTCAGGAGACATTTTAGCCTAGGAGTGTCTTCAGCAAGACTGACAGGATTGAAGGTCTCTTTGCACCTTCAGGTTCAAGGCTTCCTTAAAGCTCCCTTTATAAACCAATTTATCTAGGATCTTGTTGCTTTAACTCTTGGTACTTGGTATTTTCCTTGTTTTCATCCTCTCTTTTATCACTTACTTAGCAAGTAACCTACTCTACTGTAGGTTGTCATCCCAATTATGAGGTTTAGTAGGAACGTTTCATCTTCAAGACAGACCAGTTGGCGTTGATCTAGTGTTTTACTTTTGATTTTATTTATTTTAGGCTTGCATTGGGCTTCAGAATCATCATGGGTTTTCAAAGTGTTTTCTATATTATTAAATAGTCTTTTATTCTATAGCCTATCCTTTTTTTAGTGATCTGACAAACTCATGTATATTCTTTAATTAAATAATTGCAAATCTCCTTGACTTGTGCTTTATAATTTTGGATTCACTGTTGAAGACTGTATTGTGGTTTGTTTGTTTTGGCAGCTTCTGATTTCTTAAATCTTTGTGTTAACTGGCATTCTTTGATTTGAATAATCATAGAATCATAGAATAGTTTGGGTTGGAAAGGACCTCTAAAGGTCATCTGGTCCAACCACCCTGCCCTGGGCAGGGACATCTTCAACTAGATCAGGTTGCTCAGAGCCCCGTCCAGCCTGACCTGGAATGTTGCCAGGGATGGGGCATCCACCACCTCTCTGGGCAACCTGCGCCAGTGCTTCACCACCCTCAGTGTAAACAATTTCTTCCTTCTGTCTAGTCTAAATCTACCCCCCTTTAGTTTAAAGCCATTCCCCCTTGTCCTGTCGCAACAGGCCCTGCTCAAAAGTCTGTCCCCATCTTTCTTACAGGTCCCCTTGAAGTACTGATAGGCTGCAAGAAGGTCTCCCCAAAGCCTTCTCTTCTCTAGGCTGAACAATCCCAACTCTCAGCCTTTCTTCAGAGCAGAGGTGTTCCATCCCCCTGATCATTTTCGTGGCCCTCCTCTGGACCCGCTCCAACAGGTCCATGTCTTTCTTATGCTGAGGGCTCCAGAGCTGGACGCAGTACTCCAGGTGGGGTCTCCCCAGAGCAGCGTAGAGGGGCAGAATCCCCTCCCTCGACCTGCTGGCCACGCTGCTTTGGATGCAGCCCAGGATACAATTGGCCTTCTGGGCTGCGAGCGCACATTGCTGGCTCCTGTCCAACTTTTCCTCCACCAGTCCCCCCAAGTCCTTCTCAGCAGGGCTGCTCTCCATCCCTTCATCGCCCAGCCTGGATTGATAGCGGGGGTTTCCCCGACCCAGGTGCAGGACCTTGCACTTGGCCTTGTTAAACCTCATGAGGTTCACACGGGCCCACTTCTCCAGCTTGTCCAGGTCCCTCTGGACAGCATCCCGTCCCTCTGGCGTGTTGACCGCACCACTCAGCTTGGTGTCATCTGCAAACTTGCTGAGGGTGCACTTGATCCACTGTCTGTGTCACTGATGAAGATATTAAACAGTACGGGTCCCAATAAGGACCCCTGTGGGACGCCACTCGTCACCAGTCTCCATCTGGACATTGAGCCATTGACCACTACCCTCTGGATGTGACCATCTAATCAATTCCTCACCCACCGGACAGTCCACCCATCAAATCCACACCTCTCTAGTTTAGAGAGAAGGATGCTGTGGGGGACCATGTCAAAGGCCTTACAGAGGTCCAGATAGACGACACCTGTAGCCCTTCCCATGTCCACTGATGTAGTCACTCCATCATAGAAGGCCCCTAGGTTAGTCAGGCAGGACTTGCCCTTGGTGAAGCCATGCTGGCTGTCTCGAATGCCCTCCCTGTCCTCCATGTGCCTTAGCATAGCTTCCAGGAGGATCTGTTCCATGATCTTCCCAGGCACAGAGGTGACACTGACTGGCCTGTAGTTCCCCGGGTCTTCCTTTTTTCCCTTTTTAAAAATGGGGGTTATGTTTCCCCTTTTCCAGTCAGTGGGAACTTCACCGCACTGCCACGACTTCTCAAATACGATGGATAGTGGCTTAGCAACTTCATCCGCCAGCTCCTTCAGGACCCGCGGATGGATCTCATGGGGTCCCATGGACTTGTGCACCTTCAGGTGCCTTAGATGGTCTCGAACCTGATGTTCTCCCACAGTGGGCGGCTCTTCATTCTCCCGGTCCCCGCCTTTGCCTTCTGCAGCTTGGGCAGTGAGGCTCGAGCACTTGTCAGTGAAGACCGAGGCAAAAAAGTCATTGAGGACCTCAATGAAAGTACAAGTACCACAGTGGCTTCCCACAGCATTCTGTGTTAATTATTTTTAACAAATTTATCTGAAAGTTCAGTGGGGTTTTAATGGACTGTAGAACACATTTGCTTCTAAGAAGTGATGTATGGTGGGTCAGAAAAAAGTCTGGGAATAGATTATTATGAAACGCTCGAGGACTGTATTGCAAGACATATTGAGGTACATCTTAAAACTTGAAAATTTTAAGTTATTTGCTGGTTATCTGATGTTCATTTCATAATTTGAAAAAGTTTCCCTGCACATGGAGGTATGGCTCTGACAGGACAGTTTAATATGCATGTGGGTAGCTACCTCTATGAGAACTTAATATTATATTTTCTATGAAAAGAGAAGTGATAGTGCTTTGAGGAGACGGAATTGCATGGAGTCTGTTTTAACCCAGGAAGTTGATGAATGCTTTGTACACCTAAAAAGGAGGAGCAGAGGAAGGAACACCTGCTTTTTACTAGGACAGGAAGATGAAAAAAAGTAGTTTTAATTTAAAGTTTCAGCAGACGTGAAGTTTTATAGCTTGATGTTAACAGAGCTTTGACCATGAGAAGTTGAATGCCCTCAGCAGTGCATATCTAAGCAATTGGGTGATGACCAAAGTGACACAAACAGAAATTGTAACATTTGCTTCAGTGGGCTTTGGTTTTATGTCTGCTGGCCTAAGAAGTGAGGTATTGAGGATGCAGCAGTCCTTGGTAGATGATTAAAACACCTGACAGCTGTCAGTACCTTCATGTTAACAGCGTACAGCTTTTGGGAAGAAACAATAACACAGAAAAAGAAGGCAGAGAAATAGCAGATGTGTGCAGAAGAGTAGTGGAATATTCACCTTATATTCTGTCTGCCGTAGATCTCATTCTACTTTTAATTTGTGTTTCCTTTCTCTTTTTTCTTAGTCTGCATTTGTAGTCACGTTGTTTTAACATGTGCAGATGCCAATATACTTCAGAACATTCCTTTATATACTGTTTAATTTCTTAAAACTACTTTGTGCACGTAGCTGCCTCATATTAAATATTTTGTAGTATTTGCTTCTCATAAAAAAGGGAGATAGAATGTTGTGAGCTGATGGTGTAGTTGTTTTTTTTTATTCTTACAGGTTATTGCAACCTGTAACTAAAATTTTTTAAATATTGTAACCTGTAGTAAGCAAACTATGAGAATAATGTGTCCCTAAAATGAGAGGACAATAATTGTAAAAAATTCTTCATGTGCTTTCTAAAAAAAAAAAATTCTTCTAGTTCTACCATGGCTGTTAGTTTTAAAGTTGCTTTTTCTTTATTTTCACAGGTGATAACGCATGTCGTGTTAATAATGGAGGCTGCAGCACTCTTTGTTTAGCCATTCCTGGAGGCAGAGTTTGTGCCTGTGCTGATAATCAGCTTTTGGAAGAAAACAGTACAACCTGCATGAGTAAGAGTTTTGTTTGTTTTTTTTTTTTAAAGGATATCTGAGTTGATACTACTGTTAAGGGATCAAGTCAAATCTGAAAATAAAACAAGAAAGTGCAATCTCCTAGAGGCTTTTTGCAAAGACAAAGAAATATTCCTTGAATAAAGATTCTAATTGAAGACAGTTTATTAAATATAATAAAGATTTTTCAAAAAAGACAAAATATTAAGTACACAATATTTGAGGATAAAATGCATTGGAAAATATTTCAGAATGTCTGAAATGATAAAGCACTTAAATATTTCACTGACCTCTTTTGAAGACTATCAGAAATACGAGAAATTAATCTATATAATTATTGTATTATATTAAATCTGTATAAACTGGTTTCAGATTATTATATGGACTATGTATCTTAAATTGAAATCTGGCATAGAAAATGTTCATGCTGAAACTGTTCATAAAACATGTCAAACAGACATATTTATATATGATAGATTCTGACACAGACTATGCAAATTTCGCTGTCTTTTTTTGCATCTCTTCCTTGGATATCTTCATTGAAATGACAATTTAAAAAATTGTGTTAATAATAAAATGGGGGATCTTCAATTAAAAATAATAACTCATCAGATAATACAGGTATCTTTTAAAATGTTTAGACCTGATATTTGTCACTTACTCAAAATTAGCTTTTTTCTTTTTTTTTGTTTTTAATCTCATTGATCTATTTCTTGAAGTGTAGTGTGTAACACTTTATGTAGGTCTCCAGCAATAAGGCTAGTAGAGATGAGTAAAGCGTAAGGATTATTTCATAACATGATGAACACTATTGAGCTTGCAATTACCTTGAATTTGACCCGAATGCATGGCTGGCAGAGCCATCACTGTTGCTAAAGAAAACTATTTTTCTTTTTAGCAGAAAATACTGGAGGGTGGACTTCTCACTGGTAAGATGGAATGTAAGCATTAGGAAGAGAGGTTGGACACTTTCAGATCTGAATGAAGCAGGTTTCCTGCTTTTACCCCAACACACTTCATTGCCCGGCTCTTTCCAAGGACTTTGGTGTTCCTCATAGGGTCAGAGAGTGATGTGTGGTATTTACACATTAAGCATTCTGAACCTTATGTTGAGATATGTGTCTGTCTGGATTTATCAACAAGCTTGTAGCGTGCTGCGTAATTCTACCTCAGTAGAATTTTATCCTTTCTTCTTTGCCGAGTCTGTACCAGTGCATAATGCAGGTGTTGGAGTTGTTGTTTGGATACAAGAATCAGCTCTTCAGTAATCATTTTCTAGCGCTTTAACATGCACCAGAATTTGGTCTGTGTCTGTAAGAATATTTTCTTTTCACTGTTGATGAGTCATCGCAATATTTTAAACTGATATATTTACACTATCATCTAAGCACCAATTTAAAAAACAGTTTGAGTGCCATTCTGTTCTGAGTTCTTCCATTTATTAAAAATATATTACCTCAACCATACACTCAGATATGCATGCTGCTACAGGCTTCAGGTGGAATTACCTCAAATACGCAAAGTTTACTAAAAAATATTCTGAAGAGTGATAACAAGAATGTAGATGTAGTATTGTATTCTGTATGTATCAAGCTGATAAAATAGATGTGCTTCTTGGATATTTTTCCTAGTTAAACATGGAGAAGTGCTACCACAGTTGTGCAAAGCTGAACAGTTTCAGTGTAACAATAAGCGCTGTATCCAGGATCGCTGGCGCTGTGATGGGGATGATGACTGTCTGGATGGCAGTGATGAGCATTCTGAAATTTGCTGTATGTATGCTTTTACATTTTAACCCACAATTCATACTGTATTTTAAAGTCTGAGGGGAGCCAAACAAAAGCGATAATCCTTAAATCATTCATGTAAATCTTTCATTTTCTTCTTTTCCTGCATATAATAATAGTAGTCCTTTCAAATGACACTCGTGTACTCATTTCATAGCATAGTACAAAAGCAGTCGTCTTTTGTTTTTGACATTGTCATTTCTGATTCTTTAAATGTTGATATTTTTTTCTTTGTTTCCCACAATTGCACTTTTTTATATGGGTCGCGGGATAATTCAGGTTGGAAGAGGCCTCGGAATATCTCTAGTCCAACCTTCGCAAAGCAGGGCCAGCCTCACCTCAGCCTCTAGGAAGGTGATGGAGCAATTAGTCCTGGAAACCGTTTCCAAAGACATGAAGGACAAGAAAGTAATTGGGAGTAGTCAGCATGGATTTATGAAAGGGAAGTCGTGCTTAGCCAACCTCATAGCCTTCTACAGTGATGTGACTAGCTTGGTGGATGAGGGAAAAGCAGTGGATATTGTTTACCTCAACTTTAGTAAGGCTTTTGACGCTGTCTGCCATAACATCCTCATAAACCAGCTGACAAAGGAAGTGTTAGGTAAGTGGACAGTGAGATGGATTGGAAACTTTCTGAATGGCCAGGTCTTGGGGCTTGTGATCAGTGGCACAATGTTCAGCTGGAGCTAAGTCACTAGCAGGGTACCCCAGGGGTTAATGCTGGGGCCAGTAACCTCTTCATTAATGACTTGGACAGAGTGCACACTCGGCAAGTTTGCAGATGATATGAAGCTGGGAAGAGTGGCTCATGCACCAGATGAGTGTGCTGCCGTTCAGAGGAACCTTGACAGGCTGGAGAATTGGACAGAGAGGAATATGGTGAAATTCAGCAAGGAGAAATGTATCTGGGGAGGAGTAACTCCAGGCATCAGTATGTGCTGGGGGCCACCCAGCTACAAAGCAGCTTTGCAGACAAGGACCTTGGAGTCCTGGTGGGCAACAGACTGACCATTAGCCAGCAATGCACCTCATGACAAAGCAAGCCAGGAGCATCCTGGGCTGCTTTAGGAAGAGCGTCACCAGCAGGTTGAGGGAGGTGATCCTTCCGCTCTATTCAGCCCTGATGAGGTCGTATCTGGAGGACTGTGTCCAGTTCTGAGCTCCCCAGTACGAAAAAGAGGGGGACTTGCTGGGTTGAGTCCAGGAAAGGACCACTAAGATGGCACATCTGTCCCAGAAGTTGGGAGAGCTGGGATTGTTCAGTCTGGGGGGAAGGGAGGTCTCGGGAGGGATCTTACCGATGTGTATAAATACTTGATGAGAGAAGATGGAATGAAGAAGAGGGAGCCAGGCTCTTAGTAGTGCCCACTAGCAGGCCAAGAGGTAATGGACACAAATTGAAAAGCATGACATATTATCTGAACACAGGAAAACATGTTTTTTTTTACTGTGAGGATAGTCAAACACTGGAATAGATTGCTCAGAGAGGTTGTGGAGTTTCTGTCTGTGGAGATAACTTGAAATTTATATGGACATGGTCCTGGGAAACCTGCTCTAGTTGGCCCTGCTTGAGCAGGGGATGAGACTAGGTGACCTCAACAGGTTCCTTCCAACCTTAAACATTCCTGTGATTCTGTAATGTATTTCTTAAAAAAAACCAACAAAACAAACAAACCCCAAAAAACAAAACAGAAACAAACAAAAAAAACCCACAAACAAAAAAACCCCAACCCCCACACACACTTCCAGTTTTAAATTAGACATACTTTGTCTTTAAAAATACGGTTTTTCTAGAGCTGTATTTTTTTGCTGTAGAGGAGTCCCAATGTTGAAATGAAAAATAATAGAAAACATGCCAATTATGTATCTGTGTCATTCCTGGACGATACTTAGGTAGCCTGCTATAAAGTTAGGGTTGCAGCAGTGAAAATTCCTTTCCTTACTTGGTTTGTCACAATGCTATTTCTATCATTAGATCATTTCTCTAAACCAAATCTCCTTTACTGAAATGAAAATATGTTTTGGGGGGGGGTTGCTATCAGTTGTAGACATGAAGAACTGATACACTCTTCTACTGTGCGGCATTGTTCTATGTGCCTGAAAACTCTTATCATAGTCTCTCATTCTTATCTCTTTGAGACAAAGCAGCTCTAATCTGTTCTTTTTTTCCAGTGGATTATGGGGTTTTTTAGATTTCATTGCTCTTTCTGAACTTTGCCAACTGATCCTTGGGGTTGGATGTCCAAAACTGGATGTATGTACTTCCGCTGAGGCCTTTGTGAAGCTGGTTAGGCTGAGAGAATGTGTTTGTGAGGGTTGATAGTCCTGGTTATACATCCTTGGGTAAATCTTCCCTGCTTTGCACTGGCCTGATGTTGCTGATACGTACTGAGCTTGTGATCCTCTATAATGCATAGGTCGTCTTCTGTATGGCTGTTACATAGACAGTTTGGGTTTTTTCCTGCATTTATGTATTTTGATAGCTCCATGTAGTAGTCATGATTGATTTCAGTCCTAATTCTTTTCAAAACGTTTCTCCAGTTCTGAATTGTAGTGCTTACTCACATCTTACTTTAATACCAGGGATTCTTACACTTAAGTAAGGAGCTCAACTAATGAAGACAGTGAGAAAGAAAATCTTTTGGCATTTAAATTAGTGTAATTTAGACCAATTCATTGATCCAAGCTTGTAATTCTCAGAGGATTTATGCAGATATAAATGAAAACATAATCTGGTCCCAAATCTGTATGTGATATATAGTTTAAGTGGCCAGTATGATAACAGTAATCTCTTTTCAGCAGTTGCTATAGTAACTTCAACAGTTCTTTTTGACTTAGTCTGAAATATTTGCAGTTATGAATATAATACACACATGTTAATAAATATATAAGCAAAAACTTAACTACCATTTAAAACAATATCTGTCTAGCATTGAGCTCAGATTTTTAAAAAAAAGGTTTTCAAGTTTTAATTTTATTACATGGATGATACCAGTTTTGTTCTCCAGTCACATTGCAAACTAGGTTGCCTCATAAGTATTATGAGACTTGGAATACCTTTCTGCTCAGATTATTAATTAATCTTTACTTCCACTGTTCTTGCACCCTCCACACAAAACACTCATGAAGGGTTCATGTGCTATTGCTATAACACTCGCTCTGTGTTGTTTTCGATAGGAAGAATAGGTAGAAAGGTCAAAGATAAAAGCTACTGAAATGTCAAGGATAAGCCTGCAAGACGTCCTTTCATTTTAAATACCGTTTGTTTCCAGGTGGATGTTAAACATTAAAAAAGAGACTGTGGATGGCTGAGTAGGTGGAAAATAGCTTCAGATTATTTTTAACCCAGCATCTGAACTGTGTATAGTTTACTGCTCTTGGGTAGATCGAGATTAGGAAGATCTGCTGAAAATAGATCTTGTTATTAGCGTGAAAGAAGCAGATCATATATACTTACTACAGCTGCAAGAGCAGGCCAATAGTATTTACATAATTTCTGTGCTTTCAGACTTCATCCTTCCTATGGTATTTGGTAGCTAGCAAAAACATGTTTGTGAGATCCCTTATTCACTCTTGAATGCCAGATATTTTTGTCAGTTTTACAGTGTTGCATATTTCACTTTTTGACACCTACAATTACATGGTAAGTAAACAGCAGATCTGTATGCAGCCATTGACAGTAATGTGCGTCACTTTAGAAGCGTTTTATAACCTGCCCAAATCCCTACTCACTGTGCTATAATATTGTGGATATGCACTTAGCAACTTGCGTCAGTTCCCTTTGGTGTTTTCTTTCGTTTATACGTGCTTTGGTTTGCAAACCTCATCGCGTTGCTAAAATGTGATCGAGGAGATTTTTCTTTAAGGAAATAGCAACATTGTAAAATGCGGCTATCTTTTATGGCTTAGTAGTTAATAGAAGAGGATCTCCATATTGACACTAGGTTGATAGGAGACTCTTTACTATGTATTGTTTAATTTATGATTGAAGTACTGAAATATTTTTTAATTGACTGGTTTGCTGAACAATTTTTATGTCATGATGATTATATATATATACACATACAGGATACTAACTGCATCACCAGGGAATACCATTTAATGTATTATTTTCAGCTGTTTTTCTCCGATTATTTTCTTAGGAAAAAAACCTCTTTTTTTTCTCCCCAGTCAATCATAGTTGTCCTGATGATCAGTTTAAGTGCCAAAATAATCGCTGCATTCCCAAGAGGTGGCTTTGTGATGGAGCTAATGATTGTGGTAATAATGAAGATGAATCAAATAAAGCCTGTGCAGGTAAAGATTTTACTTGGCTCTGCATACAAGTTCACTAACTCCAGTTCCATAAACAGTTCAGGATTGCTCTGAACTGAACTGAACCAGTCTGCTACTAGTAATCTGATTATTGCCGTTCTAAATTAATTCAGATTTTGATGCTACTAAGGCTGGAATACAAATTATATTTTACTTAATCCTTATGCTTGACTGTGCTTTCCAAAGTAATTCAGCACTTAATCTATCCATATGGGTTGACTGTCTAAGCACTGCTTAGGTACAGACTTGTCCCTGCTAAATCTTTCTTGGCAGTTAGACTTTTGTTTCTTAAGATGCTGTGATGAGTGCCAGGTCACTAGTAAATTTTATTTTATGCTGACAAAAGCATAATTAGTTATTCAGTTTCCCCTTGGTAGCTGGAAATTGTTTTCATTTGTAAGTTATTAACTCTGTAGTGGATTTTTAAGGAAATACCAAGATGAAGATTGTTTACTTATTCCACTGCAATAAATCATGGCGTTCCAAATCTGTCCTTTGCTTGTATGGAAGTGATGTTTAGTGCCTGTCGGTAGAGTACGCTAAACAATCATTAAATATCTGGTATACAGAATATCGGCCATCAATAAGCTGATGACTATTTTAAACTGAAATGCAGTGATAGACAGCATACATTGTATATTAAAATATTCCTTGAACTCATTTTCCTTGATTTAAATTTTCATACGTGTAATAACCTGTGCTGGTTGTTACTTGTGCGGTTTGGCTAAAAGCAGTCTAGCACAAATGCAGACCTATAGTGTCCATATCGCCTCTACAGTATTATTGTGGATTGTAATACATCTTGATATCCTTTGCTATTCAACTGTTTGCTTGTAGGATAGAGTCTGATTTGAAGACCGTATTTTGCATCCCTGTGTCAGTTGGCTGTGGGTTGAATTTTGTAGTCTTGTTTTCCCTTTTGTTCCTGCAGTGGCAAACGCTGTTCATGTTTAAAAAAATACTTTTTTGAAATATTTTAAACTTCTTTTCTTCTACTGTATTTTGGGCTATTTCTATGAAGAAAAAGGAAAATGGTAATTGAGAATAGCAAATGAAGAAATATTCTTTTGATTATTGGGGTTTCTGATGTATCAGTCATTTTTTTTAAAGTGTGGAATCACATATAGATGAACTCTAAAAGCCTAAATTTGGAATCAAAATCTGTGTCGCTATCGCTGTCATTGTAGTTATGGGTTCACATTTTGAATAAACAAAATTATAAGTAATGTCAGTTTTATAAGTTAGATTTTTATTCAAGTTTTACTGTTCATCAGCTTTCAAAGTAATTTCTTGTAGTTACATAGCATGGTTTCTTTTAGTGATCTTTATTTCTTCAGAAGAAAGACGTACATCGTTTCCTTTAATGGATCATTACAGTTGCATATTTGCAAAGGCAAAGATTCTAAGAACAGTGAGACCAGGCACATCACACGCGTGGTATATTACCATTTTTCTGTGTAAATATGAATCTCACTAGATCTTTGTTTATGTTATGAAACACAATTTGTTAATATTCCAATTTTAAGTTAGACATTTTTATGCCCTGATTTTTGTTTACTTCAACTGTAGCGCTAATGTTACTTTATCAAACATTAATGCTCTTCTACCACCTAGTTTTGTATAATTACATATAAAACTTCATGTTCTCGTATGTTGAAGAAACCACTAGGAATTCTACATAACAGAGGTAGAACACAGTCCTGCAGATGACCTCAATTTTCTCTGAAATCAAAGGAGGTGAATGATCAGGTAAAATGTGCGGCAGGCCAGGAGATGCCCTCCAGACTTGCAACTTCTCCATACAGACATGCACCAAGAGACCTAACAGATTTAGTCCATTTCCCTTGCATTTTTGGAGTGTTTTGTCTTGACAGCAAGAACGTGTCAGGTTGACCAATTTTCGTGTGGAAATGGACGCTGTATTCCGACATCATGGCTATGTGACAGGGAGGATGACTGCGGAGATGAAACCGATGAAATGACATCCTGTGGTATGTAAATTTTCTTTTGGGGGAAAAAAGTACAATTACTCTATAAAAGGTTAAACATATAAGGACCTCTTTTCACGTGAACCAACGGATAGAAAAGGTATGAGGGGCCTTTTTGTTTTTATATGAACTGATAATCTTTCTGAAATGGCAAATATAATTTATGTGGCTAATAAATAAACCCAAAGCAAAGGCTGCATTTTCTATTAATGAGTTTTTAACTACAATACCAAATATGCAGATCAGTCAATGCTTTTCTAATTTACAGCCCATTATCAAATACTGACACCCTCAAAATTTGGTGTTTATCTCAGCCGCATACCTCTTCACATGGGCCCCCTCAGCATATGCTAGAAGTCAATAAAATCAGGCTGTTTCAAGTCTGAACAGAAGGATATTTTGATGTTGTATTTTGCAGAAAAAATCAGTCTTTCTCGGTTATATCATGAGAGAGTAGCAGCAGCTCTGCTGACTGCTGCTTTACTGAGATACTGCAAAGAGAGGTGCACTCTCTCTAATCAGCTGCTTCCAAACAATTAAGGTTTTTTGTAAGTCAGCATGACTGCCTTCATCTGTTTGGCAGGTTACAGGTAACTGCTGTGAGTCTGAGAGCAAAAGGGTCAATGAGCTGTCTGCAAAATATTGTATCAGGTTGTTCCCTGTTTACAAGGTAATATCTGTGATATTATTTGACTTACTAATATGAATTAGTAAGTGTGTCGCAATATAATAGAATATGTTTCTGAAATGACTTTTCAAGAGTTTTCAAGAAAGAATGCTGCCTGATTATTTTAGTAGTGTCAAACATGAAGTGCCAGGTTGTGCACAAAAAAATTAAAATCTGAAGTGTACTTGTTAGGATACTTAGTAATTAGACCTGTATTCTTCTCAGTTATAGCTGATGTTCTAACTTGATTCGCTGTTATAAAAATATATTCTTTCTTAATCAAAATCAAGCTATGAAAGCAATGTAGTTGATAAAACATTACTTTTTTTTTTTGCTGTTTTGAAACTTCTTACTGCTGTAAACCTTTTCAGTAGAGTTGTTAGAGTTCTATTACTGATAGCAGTTTTTCTGCAAAAATCTCAATACCTGTGAAGGACTTGCAGTGGAGAGCAAGAGAAAAATACAAAGTAAATGCATAAATGAAAGTCATGGGCTGATGCCATGATGCCCTGTGTTCCATAAACATAAATCCCCAGGACCTCAATCGCCAGCGAATCTATGGAAGGCAACATGTCGGATCCACTCAGTAAATTCTGTTCATCCATAATCCCTTAAGTTAGTTTAATTTTGAATTATTCGTGACTGGCAACCAGCTAATACCCATTAGTTGAGTTTACATTGTTACTTTTTAAGTCCCTACGTAATTATCAGCATCTCCTCCTTCTATAGCTACATTCAAGATTTCTCAGGATTTTTACGAGTAAATAGTTGTTACGTTTCCTGGAATATTCACCTGCTTTCTCTTGTCTTATTTCTTACTGCTTTCTTCCTCTTTCTTCTTTTAATAGTGATATAAACCAGTAAAAAAGAATGCTAATTTTATATTGAGAGTAATTGATATCTGATCAGTTACTTCAAAATAGATTTAATAAAATCTAAGCCATAATAAAATCATTATGTGAGTGAAAATGAGAATATTATTAAGGTAGTTTTCTAACTGCCATGCTTCAAATCAGGTAAGTTCTGTTGTGTCCAGAGGTAGAATAGGTGATCCCAGTGGACTCACTGTATTTTGCAGTCTCTGAAATTATAACATTCTGTGTCACGGTACAGCATGGCACTTGGTGCTAGAATAGTTCATCTGGCTAGCTGTACCTTGTGTTCTTAGACACCTTATAAGTATACAGATGTTAATGTCATCTTTTTTCATTTCTTCCCATGTGTTTTGTATGGTATCCTGTCAGCTGCTCTGGAATATTTCTTCAGATCATTTAATCAGCATTTATTTCACCTGCCCTTTTTCAGTTTGGCCAAACTTTACATAGGTTTCATGTTTTAGAATCTTGTTTGTTTATTCTCGAGCACTGTGGTTGTGCATACGTGTCAAATATTTCATTTTTCATTCTGCCTTATAACTTGATGGCTAATGGGCACACTAATGGCGTTTATTTAGCTATTCTATTTATTGGTATATATTTTTTTTTCTACGAAGCAGTTTAAAATTCTTCTTGTAATTGCAAGTTTTTGTATTAAAAATAAAATCATGGTTTGCTTTTTGTTATCATTACAAATCATTGATTTTTAACTGCACCAGTCTCCAGCTATGAATAACTTTTGGCTCCTATTGATTCAAGAACTTAAGCATACACATATTGGTGTATAGCTGGGGTGAGCAGGACTGGAAGGATGATGCAGTATCATAATGCATACACTTTTTCTTAAGATACAACCAGATTTACTAAGAAGCAGGATATTTCCAAAGACGATTTGAAAAGAGACTCTCCTTATTTTTCTACTGCTTTCCTAAAGGAAACAAGACTTGTGGTTATTTTTTGTGTCCATCTGTTTATCGGTTCGTTATCATACCACTTGGACTCAATAACAGAAGGGTAACAGAAGTATCAGAGAACCGGAGCTTGTACAAGACTGCTGAATAGCAGAGAGAAATGAGATTGGTGTCCACGCTGTGGAGAGACTTCACTGTGAGCTCAAGAGGCACCTTTCTCGTTTTGTCTGTCTGCAGAGCAATCAGCGCAGGCAGGGCTGTGAATCAGCTACAGCATGCGCATCTCTGCTGCAAAACAGGGAAAGGAAAGGAGTACTGGGGAGACCGTAGGCACAATAAGGGCAAGTATTGCACCTAGGATGCGAGAGGGAGCTGTGGATGATGGTGGAAGCTGGGGCTATGAGAAGCAAACACTGGAGATACTGCAAAACATCCTTGGAAAGACTGTGGTGGGCTGAGAATCATGAGATGGGGGGTGGTGGTGGTGAGGGTAATCACAATTCATTTTAGTTAGCTTCTGTTTCTTTATACAGGTCTTGGCTAGACAGATGAGCATAAAGAAAATAAAGTCGTGAAGACATTCATGTATTGAAAGGGGGAAAATTACATTTAATATATGTGTTAAATTTGTGGAAAAATTATTGACCAGCTAAAAAGCGAAACAAAAAATTGCTTTCAGCTTTGCTTGAAGAACATAAGGCGTATATTGTAGCTAAGTACCATCATAGTTGCACATCTCCATTATTTTTCTTGGAACAGATTTTTGTTGTCACTGTAATGTGTTCCCCCAAGGAAAACAGCTTTTTTTATTTAACAACAAAAAAAAACTTTCTAGGAGTAATTGACAGTGTTGTCATCAATGTTAACTTTTCTTCCCACCCTTTTCTGTGTTGAAGCAGAATAATCACTTCAGTCTTACGACGTTCTTGGTGATCTCTACATTTTAGTATTTGATGCAGCTGGTTTGGTTTGGTGCTTCATGCATGACTTCTTTTAAGCCAAAACTTTCCCTGAGTTTCTGGTTTAAAAAAAAAAAAAAAAGAAGCTTTCAAATTGACTTTAAACATTTTCTAGACCAAAGACGGCAAGAGAGAGCAAACCCAAGTCAGAAATTCATTGACTTCAATGACTATTTCAATTCTTGTCCTAGGGAAATTTCACGTTTACATGGCATGTTTTAAAAGTTTAGAAAAACTCTTCAGTTCTAATTACATGGCCTAATTCTCAAAATCTTTGTGAAGTTTAGCTTTGTCGTCTCAGTTGTAACAACACTAGAACAACCCAATGTAGTTAGAGCAACCTAATGAGGAATACACTTGGAGAGTTGTTATAATCTTGGGCGGTTTTGGTGTGGCTGACAGGACTATGCACCATTTTGGATGTTTCTGTTGCATTTAGGATGTACCATGTAGGAACTTTCAACCTGAAATCCTTCAGTGAAGGACAAACGTGCCTTTAAGTAGCAGGTCAGGCAGATTGTTCACATTGTCATCTTGGTTTGCATTAGGTATCAGTTACTGAGAGGTGTCTTATTCTCTTGATGGTCTGTATAGAGAATTTAGGCTGCAAAAAAAAAAGCAATCCAAAAGCAATAAGGATGCTTTTGAATCAAGTAAGACTTTCAGATTGTTTCCTACGAATTGCCAGATTTTGTAAAGTAGATCTTGTATTTTCCAAACTGAATGAGTACAAGCACCGTTTAACATGTCAACAGTATGAATGCACGCACCTAGCAATGTCACTGGTTTTAGAAGAAAAAGAAGTCTGAAAAAATTCAAGTTGTTCTATGCAAAACATATCAGACAACTATAAAAAAAATCTCTGTGTGTAATATAGATGAGTCTCTAGTTTATGAATGATATTGTCTCAGTTTTCTACTACTTTTACTGGAATGCTTGGAGGAAATGATTGTAAATACTGACTTTTTAATTTTGGGTTTTATTATGTCAGTGTACAGTAACTTTATTTCTTGACTGTTTTTTTGCTTGGTAAGCAACCTTCTCATTTTATAGTCTTCCGTTTCCTGTCTTTTACTGGCAGTATTACCGCAATTGGGGAACTTTTTTTAATATAAATAAAAACATTGAAAATATGGTTTGTATCAGTCATCAAGCTATAATTAATCGTAAATGTTAGCATGCTCAGTGGCAAAGACAGCCCTGGTCTGATGGGAATATAGGCCCATGTCATATGACACAGAATAATGCATTTCAGTGGTCCATGTCAAGGAAGGATAGGGTTTGGACTTGTATTTACAGTTAAAAGCCTTTTTATCCTCTCTTTTTGGTGTCTCACCTTTTTCTCCTTTCCAGATTAAGTACCTGGCAGGTGCAAATGTTTGATACAATACACTTGTGTAATTTATGCGTATAGGAGGGTGGAAGAATATTACTGAAGAGGATATACATTAAATAGTTTTTATTTCTTTTTGAACGCTTTCACAGAATTCCCAACGTGTGAGCCACTAACTCAATTTATATGCAAAAATGGAAGATGCATTAGCAGCAAATGGCTCTGTGATTCAGGCAAGTATCAAGTGTTCCATATCTGAAGTGAATATGGTAGACATTACATAAATATTTCTTTGATACTCACTCTTTTTTTCTGAGACTGATATTGCCAGTTTGGCTGGTAAGTGGTCAGAGAATAAATACAATATTTTTAAATTACTGACCTGACCTAGAAAGCAGCAAAATTGGAGCTTCATATAAGGGATGATGCAGTGGATATAGTAATAGTTACAAATAGTATATTCTGTAGAATGAACTGTGATGTAATTTTTCATTATTTATTAAAAAAAAAAAAGCTAAGCTATCGCATATGAAAGTATTTTTTACTTTTAGAAAACAAAATAATTCCAGTGACCAAAATACCTAATTTTTCATTCATTGTGGGCAAGTTCAATTTAATAAATAGTATCTCTCAGGAGGGAAGGCCAGGAAGACTTTACAACGTAGTTATTTCTTTTGTCTGAAAGAACACATTTTTGAATGACAGCTGTTCAAATGAATCTTTCCTCAGAGCTTGTGATGTGGGAGTGGTATCATGCCCATCCTAATAACATTGGGTTGGTTCTTCATCCACCACAGCATTTGATATTGCTATAATTTTATGAGGCTGACAGGAATTCATAGTTGTAAATGGACCGATTCCCCAAATTATCACAGTGTGCTTACTGAAATTCTGTGCAAGGAGTCCCTTTAGTGTTTACCTAACACGTTTATCTTTTCCTTCCCTTGGTGATCACATTCAAATGATGGGAATTGCCTTAAGATTGTTGTAATGACTACAACATTAGAGTAATGAGAAACTACATTCCACCCTTATTTATCTGCTGCCGTCTTTTTCCACCTTGCACTATTGCAAGTGCATGGAAACAACGTTTGTAATACTATTGAAAAGAAATTCTGACATCAGGTTTTCATTTTGGTTCCTATGAAGCTCTTTGTGCGTGTACTTACCTGTCTAAGTTAACTTAATGAATCACTGAGAATGAAGTAAAACGACTGTGTTTGGAAGCCTGTGTAGTTACACGACTGAAGAAATGAAGAAAATCTACAGCCTTCTCATGCTTGCTGGTGTCTGTGATTGAATAACTGTGAATAAGTGCAAGGGGTTAGACTATCCAAAATGACAGAGAGTCAAGTGCTGTTGGTAAATTAGAGTTAAGGAATTACTTGCATTAGAAATAATTTTACCATATGCCTGCGGGCAGTAAACATGCTATTTTATTTACTGCACGTTATTTTTCTCTTGCCTCTTTGGAAATATCTTTTTCTCCTCGCATCTTTTATTCAGATTTTTTTACCTTTTAAAATAATAAAAAAAAATTAATATTTGCAGATGACGACTGTGGCGATGGAAGTGATGAACTAGGCTGTGTTCACTCGTGTTCTGCTGATCAGTTCAGATGTTCTAATGGTAGATGTATCCCAAGTCACTGGGTGTGTGATGGTGACAATGACTGTGGAGATTTCAGTGATGAAACCAAAACAAACTGCAGCAAGGAAGGTTAGCTGGTTTTTTCTTCCCACACTTTAATACTTATAAACACAGAGAATACTTTATTATAAATACAGAGGACACGTCTTCAGTCAGTGGAAAAAAAGAAAATGCTTTTAACCCTGGTAAAGATTGGAATGGAAAATATGTCAGGTATAATATGATAATACAGAAGTGTATCATAGAAGAAGAATGCATTTGGAAACAAAATGGGTATTATACTGAGATAAGTTTTGTAGTTTTACTTTACTGAATTATGCTAAATGTGATGCTTGTCCTTTTACAGAGATGCATGCTGCCTAGATAGAGAGACAGTAAGCAGCATTCCTTAAGTTGCCATTTATATTTTCTGGGGGTTTTAGGCAGTAACACTCTCATTTTTGTGTGATCCAAGTTTTTTGTTGGTGTTTTTTTTTTTTTTCCCCAATAGTGTTACTGAAGCATAAAAATGTTTTAACAAACTACAGTCCCATTTAAATGCAATACATTGTATTTGTTTGGGTGGGGAGAGAAGGGGAGGATGCTTGTAGAAAAGGATAAAGAATTATCAGATAAGAAGGAGGGAATATTTTTCTCTCATATTTTTCTCATCGTGATTTTTCCACAACAAAGTAACTGTACACGATTTTATTGGTTCTTTTTCATGAGTTTATATTCTACATCTAGCTGCAGACCTCAAACAAATAGATGAATTAGCAGAATGCTGCGCATGAGTGAAGTCCTTAATTTTTATATATTCACAAAATTTATTATTATTATTTATCTGTATCAAAATAATTGGTCTGGAACTAAACTGCTCACTTCCCCCCCCGTTCACATCCATCTCAGAGCTTAAAGTCCCACTCTACCATTTTATACAATACCATATTATGTTGGGATTTGCACCACTGCCTCTGAAATAGCACTTTTACACAGTTGCTGTCAGTTCATACATCTTCTGGTCCTGCTCTGCTACATGATGTGCACTTGTCCAACAACTTGTCTTTGTTTTATTTACAATAGAATGCAAGAATGCAGATTATTTAGGAAAAAAACCAAAGCAACTTTTAATGAAATAAACCGTATATTTATAGACAGTGCTATAAGAATTTATTCAGATAATGCTTTTTGGTACAAACAGGAATGTATAAGCTTATCATTACTTTAAAGTACATTATTGTCATTTGTATGTTATGAAATACTAGAAATACAGTGGTAATAGTTTGGGAGAAAGAAGGCAAGGATAAAATTGAAAAGGCCATAATCTAGAAAATACTTAAGAGAATTAAGTATGTGATGAATAGTTAAAATCACATAGTTATTGTGTTTTGAAACATTCAAGACTGATTCCATAGCTGCACTGAACTGAATTTTATTGCTGTGGAATTCAGAAAGGCTACAACTAGTCTGCCAGTGCTGTAATAGCACAAGGCAGGCAGGTGTCGGGGCCAGAACTCTTGTGGCAGTTACAGCAGAGGTGTGACCTTTCATGTTTTGTGAACTAGGAGATGGACCTTGGTGGAAAAAAGAGGAGAATGAAGAAGGAGGAGGGAATGTAGCTTGAGGGTGAGAGGCAGGGCTTACGAAGCACCAGGAAAACTGCATCAGCCTTGGCCCTCCTTACATCTCCAAATTCATTCTTGTCCAACAGCTGTGCAAAAAAAATAAATTGGTATTTACCTTGAGCCTGTGGTGGAAGGGGGAGTGAAGGGAGCGAGCAGGATAAGAAAGAGCTTGTCTGAAGCTTGTGTTGGAGTGATGAGTTAGAAAGGAATAGTGGGTTTTGAGTCTTATACCTGGGGACTCTGCTTTTGGCTTTGGTTAGGAAGGGGGATTCTAAGTCATTGTAGACTTGGCATGGAAAAAACTCACATGAGCAAGTTCTTCACTGTAATTCTTATTTTTCTAAGAAACTCCCTCTCCTGGAAGATGCAATGGGAAGGAATTTCAGTGCAGTCCTGATGGGAACTGTGTTCCTGAGTTGTGGCGCTGTGATGGAGAAAAGGACTGTGAAGATGGTAGTGATGAAAAAGGCTGTAATGGAACTATACGACTATGTGATGAAAAAACAAAGTTCTCCTGCAAGAGTACAGGTATATGCTTGCAGATATGTTTTGGTCTCATTTACTCATTGTGTGTGTCTGTCTGTGTGTTTGTGTGATTTGATCACATATCTACTATTTGAATACTGCTTTTAATGTTTAATACTACTGAGGTGATGTTACTTGTTGTACTCATACCAGGAGAAGAATATTAATATATTTCCCCTAACCTGTTTTCTCATTTACAATATAAAATATTATATTTACAATATAAAATGGATGGGTTTTGAAATTACTTAAAGCTGAAACTGTTCTATATGACAGTACATCAAACCAAATACTTAAATGTCGCACTTAATAGTACTTCAAAGTCCAGGTATTTTCTTCTGTTTTCCATCTTTGGCCCTAGAAGGAAGTTGATTGAAATAGTATAAAGTAATTAGCTAGAAGACTTCTAAGAATTAGGACTACAGCACTGGAAATTCAAACCGTAATAGTGGAAGAAAAATACATTCTTTGAGAATGTTTAAAATCAAATTCTGCTAAGTATACTTCATCAAAAAATGTGAAAAGAATGAGACAGTCTTTACATGAGGATATTTTGCAAAATAACACTTAGATGGAACATTTTCTTAAGGGACAGTCCAGTTAAGGAAGAAATTAATATATGTCAGCATTGTATTAATCTTTTTACAAATTCTTTCAAAGGTTAATGAAATATTGGGGGTAAAATATGTTCTAAAAGCAAAACTTAATTCTGGATATAACAAGTAGTAATATTGTTGCCATTAGGCAACTATAATTATTACAGGAAAGGAGAACCCACTCTAATGCCTCTGTTATAGCTAAGCATGATAAATGTTGCAGTCTAGTTACGTCAGTTCTGTCCAAAAGTATTTGTGAACATGTGTGGATACAGTGAGATACTTTATTCAAATCTACAGTGTGAACAGCATTCATTTTTAATAAGTGAACTGCTTTAGGATGTCTTAGAAATGCTTGGAGGTTTGCTGCTACTTGGATTTTATAGTGTCATGGTTTAACCCCAACTGGCAACTAAGCCCCACCCAGCCGCTCACTCACTCCCCCCCGGTGGGATGGGGGAGAGAATCGGAAGGGTAAAAGTGAGAAAACTCGTGGGTTGAGATAAAGACAGTTTAATAGGCAAAGCAAAAGCCACGCACACAAGCAAAGCAAAACAAGGCATTCATTCACTCCTTCCCATCGGCAGGCAGGTGTTCAGCCATCTCCAGGAAAGCAGGGCTCCATCACGCCTAATGGTGACTTGGGAAGACAAATGCCATCACTCTGAATGCTCCCCCCTTCCTCCTTCTTCCCCCAGCTTTATGTGCTAGGCATGACATCATATGGTGTGGGATATCCCTTGGGTCAGTTGGGGTCAGCTGTCCCGGCTGTGTCCCCTCCCAGCTTCTTGTGCCCCCCCCAGCCTGCTCGCTGGTGGGGTGGGGTGAGAAGCAGAAAAGGCCTTGACTGTGTGTCAGCACTGCTCAGCAGTAATGAAAACATCCCTGTGTTATCAACACTGTTTCCAGCACAAATGCAAAACACAGCCCCATACTATGAAGAAAATGAACTCTATCCCAGCCAAAACCAGGACATATAGAAATCATAATGTCCAGATTAAAAAATATGGAATACTGAATTTTGTCTAAACATACATTTCGTTTTGTGTTCTTACAGTTTCAATAAAGATGTATGGAACAAGTAGCTGTTAAATGAAATAGCTTCAATAGGTAAAAAGGTATAATTCACTTTTAATAGAATGGTCTGTTCCCTGAAATAGACTGATAGAAACCCTGACACAGGAAATACACTTCTTCCGGATACTGTCTTTTTCCTAGTGCTTAAATGGGGAAAAGGTCTCAAACTATGATGCCTCACTATACGCTTAGCTATGTTTACAGTTGTGCACAAGGAAGGCAATAGCTCAGTCAGTTTACAGGATGAAGGATGAATATGACTTCTTCAGCTGCCGCATATAAATACGGCAAAAAAACTATTTTCATCAAACGTTGGCTAAATTCAAGGGTATGTGGCTTTGATTTAGAGGAAAATGCAATCATGCTTGTTGGTTGTGTGGAAACATCACTTTAGGTATCAGTTGTGACAGTTTCATCCATAATTTTTTTTCTTTCACTATTTTCCTTCCATCAGTCCTGGAAGGAGCAAAACTGCTGTTCTGGAGGAGGCATGTTGGTAATGCATTGGAACAGAAAACAGCAGAAGCAAATTTTTGTTTAGCTACTTTTCAGTTTAATTCCATATGGCAGGACAAATGACTAGTAATGGTTTTATGAGAAATAGTTTCTCAGGTTCCAGAATAAACGTGATTTTCTCTGTGGATTATTCTAAAGAAAGAATACTGTCTAGCTTCCCCATTTATGAGAAATGTTCAGATGGGAGGAATTGGCTAATTCTTCCCTTACAGATTCCTAGGTGGTGGCATCTGATTTCCTAATACAGAATATGATGGGTCTGGGTAGGAACGTGTGTATGGGGGGAGGTGAAACAGCCAATACGTTTTGAGGGAAATTACAGTTGGTGAGAACAGTAATAGTGAAATGTTACTGCCCACTTTTTTGCTTACTTCTTTTTTTGTTTTATGGCTGTAAATAGTAGCTGCAGGGTCTTTCCTTACTGTAGTTTTTGTTGGCTCTGGTTAATCTGTCGCAATGCCACAGACACGCGTGTCATGTTACAATTACAGCATTTGTCAGCCTTCAGCCAAACATGATTTTTCTGCTTAGAGTAATGGTGGTCTCAAGAACCCATCACATCCAGCCCCTTTTCTGATATGCACTTAAGAATATCCAATAGAGGCTATATAGATAGCCTTTTAGTAATTTGCCTCTAACAGTTGAACATTTTTTCCTAATAAGTCATCTGAATCTTTGCTGCAAGCCTAGTTGATTGTGTTCATCTTTTCACTGGTATAAAAATCTTTTGAATATTGAAGGACTTCTGTCATATGTCTCCTTAACCATATTTTTGGCTGAATAAACAAATTATTTTTTTTTTCCCCTCACATGTCTTCTATTTTTATTTTATATTTTTAAAACTTTAGTATTTTTGTTGGCCTCACTGGAACTGTCCGACCTGTGCAGCTCTTGAGCTGCGGTATCCAAAGTCAGCCAAAATGCTGCAGGGCACTTGAGTTAACAGATTTCAGAATGACATTTCTAATTTTTTCAAGAACATCACACGGTTGTGTTTGGTGATGTGTGATGAAAAATATACTAGAGTTTGCGCAGCAGTAGGATATGAGATGCAATAACTACCTGATTGAGATTGACTACTGTTGGACTGCTTCTAGCCAGTTATTTTCTGCTTTTAAATTAGATTAGACTTCTTTTAAATTAGACTAGACTAAATTAGATTTGACTAAGATCCAACTTCCTGTTTTAAATTCTGATTCTGTCCTCCAAAAATTATTACAGGCATGTACTTCAACTCAGTTTTATGAATTACATAAATCTATCCTTTTTATTCCATTTCCTACTTTGCAGTTAGTAGTACTGGACCAAGAGCAGAATCTGTGCAATCTCACTTAAAAAGTCATCTAATTACTCTAATGATGATAATCAAGTACTTCAGTGAAGACAAATGCAAGAGCGCCATGAATACGTCAGTTTAGTAAGCAGTAGATCTGAACTCTATTGTATATTTGTCATACTTGCTGCTTTTTATATTTCTTTCAAGAAGCGGTTAATTTTGTATTTTACTATTTTTAATGCTACCCTGTGGGCTATTATTTTGTACTTCTTTTTTCTCACATGTTAATAATATACTAGAGAAAAAAAAAAAAAAGATGAGGGAAGAAGTAGGATTTCTTTGGAATGGAAAATAAGGACTGTACAAAGAGAGGAAATAAAGTCAAGGGGTGGTTGTTGCAGTGATACTGGAAGAGGAGGGCAGCAGCAATAGTACCGTCTGGATGGGGAGTGTAAGTCAAGATACAAGTATGTGACAAGTAGAGAAGAATGAAGAGAAGTTGATACTGAGGAAGGCAGGGAAGAAAGGGTTTTTGAGAGAGAAAGTGATGAGGAAATTGGTAGGGCTGCCCTACAGATTAAGTGAGGGCTGATGAGGAGGGAAGAGTTACTGTGGAGCGATATGGCATGAGAGGAGTTTTGGAAGAGGAGAAGATTTAGTAAGAGCATAAGAATAGGAAGCATGGAGGAGTTCAAAGGGTGGATGGAAAGGGTATCGGTCATAAGGTGGGCTTACCAGCATTGCTTCCACTTGTTCCCTGCCTGCTCCGTCTCATTAGAGCTGCACGTCTTGTGCAACTACTTTAATAACCTTTTTGAACATACTGATGGTTCAGAATGATGAAATTTCTAACTGGAGGGGTGGATTCAGTTGACATTAAAAATATAAATATAAATAAAAAGAAACCACCACCACAGCAAGTAAGCTAGAAAGTGATATATGTTGTTCCAATACTGTTTTGATCCTCAGTTCATATTATCATTGTTTTCTGTGGTAACAGCTGTCGTCTTTAGGCCCTGAAATTTTTTCTTCTGTCTCATCCAGGAGACATTTATAAACATCTGCTTTCTACTAAAAGCTTTTAAATACCAGAAATGATCATGTTCTTGAACCAAAGTACTTCAGTCTAAGTCTCAGGTTTGTTCTACAAGACCAGAAAGATCATTGACCATCACAACATTTTGTTAAATACTTCAGATTAGAGCATTCTTTCATTTTGATAGGAATGAGATTGAGTCCATTCTATAGGTTAGGAAGGCATTACAGCTTTAGGCAGTAAGAAGTAACTGTAAGAGGAAACTGAATGCAATTAACACTCCACCAAAGTAGTTTTCCTACAGTTGAATATATAATCAGTCAAAAAAAATCTCCTGGGCTCAGTATCCCAACAAAGACTGAACAGTATAGAAAAAGTTAATTCTGTTGTACTTGCTAGTATTTGTAGGAAATAGAAAATGTTGGAGAAGCATTTGGATCCGGCTTTCCCACATACTTGTTGCTTCAGAACTTCTGATTCACTACTTTACACGTACTTCTTCTGTGTTACACAAAAGAGCTATGCAAAAGAACAGATATATTCATTGAGTTAATTAATTTGTGATGGAATTTTACTAGAAAGGTTCCTGGAAACCAAAAACGTGAATTTCAATAAGAGGCAATAAAGCAAAAATACTTCAGTGAATTTTAAGTCATGATTTCAAGACAGTCGTAATACTTCATTAAGTCCATCTCTTTGCAATTTTGGCAAAGATTAATTCCTTGTAAGTATATTCCACTTAAGAACATGTCATAGCTATCATAGTGGAAGGCGAATCTTTTATTATAAAATATATCTTCATTAATGTAAGAGAAAGGCAGGAAAACTGATTTGCTCTCTAAACACTTGTATGTATAAAAGATTAAAAAACAGATTAGGAGCTCTACTGGAAGCAACGTCAATTTACTCTGGGATCTGGTTAGTTTGCTTGACGTCGTTTTTCATTAGCTTTCATTCTACTGCTATGTTATAATAATGTATAAAATCAATGGTCATTTCAGGTTAACGATGAATACGAACACTTTTTTGAAACACTTGTGATTGCATGTAAGGATAAACTGCATACATACGCTTACAACTTTGTTTTCTTGTGTCTGTGCAATTCTGTCTTTTCAGTCTAGGATATTTGGGACTTTGACCGTTATAGAAAATGGTGAAAGCTTTTCATTCTAATTGACACCACTCCCTGTTTAAGTTTTCCAGGTGATTTTACACTGGTAAATTTATGTTCTGTTGTTTGAAACTACACTCACTGTAGTATGATCCTGAATTTCACTTCTTGCTTTTCTTCAACAAAAGTGAAAGCGGTCTCACATTTGCCTCATGAGATGCTACAGAAACATTTTTTTTTTCATTGTTCTTGTTTCACTGTATTTTATCCCATTGTCATTCTGTGAGGACGATGGCACCCTTCCCGTTAAAAGAAGACTAAAATATCAAACGAAAAGCATTACGCTAATCTTAAACAAATATTTCCTTTAAAGGAAACTGTATTATGGCAAACAGTAGAGTTACAGTTAGGGACTGTTGCTACATTGTGTGGAATCTATTTTGAGGTGGTTTTATATTGAACCATGTCATGGGCAATACAGAGTAAAAGACAGCCTGTAGTGAATTTGGCACTGATGTGTATTAAAGAACCAAGGAGATTAGAGTTGATTATTTCACATGTTCACTCGCTTACTTCACCCCCCCAAAGTCATAATCAGTCTCAATTTACTATTGGGAAGATTGCTGCTAAACTGGGAAGGTTGGGCAGAAAGTAGTGTCAGTTCATGGTGTGCAACAGTTTGCAGTTACCAGTCTCGGGCGTAACCAGCCAGTCCCTGGGCATCCACGAGCATTGCTGTCAATGGATCCACACGTTTCCTGGATCTTCCTTCCCATTCCAGCCTGATTTTCTCTACCTAAATAGTTTCTATGCAGAAACACAGTGCAAGATCAGCTTCCTAACCTGTGGTTCTACCTGTTAGAATCATAGAGTAGAATCATGGAATCATTTAGGTTGGAAAAGACCTTTAAGATCATCGAGTCCAACCGTAAACCTAACACTGCCAAGTCCACCACTAAACCATGTCCCTAAGCGCCACATCTACATGCCTTTTAAATGCCTCCAGGGATGACGACTCATCAGAGACGTTGTCTCTTTATTACTTGGAGAATAAAGTATATGCCACTTGTGTTCAGTCCAGGTGTTATCAAAATTTACAGCTAGCCCCTAGTAGTTGTAGCTAGCAAGTCACAAGTTTATGCTTGAGAGCTGAAGAATAGTTTGGGACAGGAGCACACACTCATGCACACCTGTTAAGTGGTAGCATTCACAATCTTGGCTGGTTTTCACCTATTAAAATCCCTGGCTTGGGTGATTCTAATTTAATATCTGCATGTTTTTTAAAGATCATAACCCCTTTCTCAATCAAGAGACTGTCTTGCACCTCTAAACATTGATGGTCAGCACAAAAGTGGAATTTTTTTTTCCCTTTTTGAGGAGTGAAAGAAATTATCTGAAGCCTGGTTTGATAAAACTGAAATCATGTAACAAATTTCATCTGCTGTAGTTATTTTGTCTAAAAGCTGATCATTTATCTGACGTAATCTGGGAATGTATTGTGTATACTTCCTAGAAGGATTTTTGTTTCTCAAAGCCATGCTAATAGAAAGTCATATATTGAAACATTGCTCCTATGGAAGGCTGTTGGAGTAGAAGATAAAGGAAGAAAGATGAAGAAAAGCAGAAATTAAAAACAAAAATTAAAACATTTTAGTATAATTTGATATATTTAACAGATTATGAGGACGTGTCCTGCCTGTATGCAGTTCTGTTCAGCACAGAAATAATTAGGATTGATGTTGTTTGGAAAATTAGACTGTCAACACTGATGCGGATTATGCTTCAGAGTATAAGTACAAGTTGGTTTCTTTCTGTTCACCTAAGAGGAAAGTACTACTAATAGAAAAGCATAATTAAAAAAATATCTCTGTAATGTTACTGAAGTTTGCTTCCAGTCTGATTTCCTGTGTTTATTGTCTCTTTTCTCCAAGGGAGATGCATTAGCAAAGCGTGGCTATGTGATGGCGATATTGATTGTGAGGATCAGTCTGATGAGGATAATTGCGAGGGCTATATGTGTGGACCACCAAAATACCCTTGTGCTAATGATACCTCCATCTGCCTACAGCCTGAGAAGCTCTGCAATGGGAGAAGAGATTGTCCTGATGGATCTGATGAAGGCGATCTTTGTGGTACTTTTTAGACACATTTTCCTGATTATTCTTGATATTGTCTGTCACAATACTTACTGTTGAAAAAGCAGTTCTCATGTTAATCTTACTGAAATTTTATCAGTGGCCTATGTGAGGATTTTTATGTAATCTAAATCATACTGGTTTTGTGCTTCAAGTATTAGTTTTCTTCCAATAAGAGAAAACATAGTTCCTTAGGCAAGTCTTTCATTTCCTAACCCCTTAAAATACTCCTGGAGGTAAACAATTTAAAAGGCTCTGGTATATATGAAAGGATTTAAGCTAATTTGCAGTTCTCTCAAACTGTAGAAGCTTGAGTTGATAGAATCCTATCAGTAGCTGTGTAGGAGTTCATAAAGAAATGCATTGGGATGACTAGGAGGAGTTAACATGTCTCCCTGATGGTGGTGTTGGAAAGGGTTTCATGGCATGTCAGACAATGTGGGTTATCTCAGCAAAATTGTATTCAGTAAGAAAAGCACAAAAATAATTTGATAAATCTGACAGAAGTATAACAAATAACCTAATTGAATTATTATAAAATATATGCAAAGATAAAATGAATAGATTTTAAAAGAATCTGTAGCAGTGGTATTGTACTATAGCAATGGTTTAGAGATAAGAAGCGAAACATGGTTTGTAGGAAAAAATTAGGTAATTTTATAATTCTTTTTTATTATATCAACAATTTGCCTCTCCCCACTGACCTTGCTTTGCAAAAAATGTTTTACAATCATCTCCAGTGTTTTGTTACAATGCATTTGGAGATGTTTACAAGCATTTTCACCCTCTAGGATCTATCTCTACTAGGAGAGCCTGCACTGGGCTGTGCTGAGTCACCTGAATTGCTTAGCGTAGGAGGCAGAGTTCACTGGCCGGGGAACAGCTGCCACGGGATATGGCAGAGAGATCTTTACGCTGTCCTGCTCTGTTGGTCTGCAGACTGGACTGTGAGAGGATATCTTAAATTCAGTGTTCCTCTGGAATATGTTAAGATTACGTTGTAGACCTAAATCCTCTGAGAGCTACGTATGAATCCCACGCTGTCTAGACTCCAGGTGAAAAAAATTACAGCATTAAGGTCATTTATATTCTTTCTATGCTATTTCTGTGTTTGGACAATTATCTTCCTACTAGTAGTAGCCCATTATGACACCTATATCCTGTTGGATACTGTGTAGGGCCAAGCTTGGTTTTTAACAGTTGTTACAACTTTTAGACGGTGTGTTATTAGTCAACAAGTATTTCAGCAGTTGTTAATTACTTAGTTTTAAAACATACCTAAGCATAAACTGAAGGACAAATATGGGATGAGGAGCAACACATTTGCATGTTAAAGGAGCTTGATCCTTTTTTGTCATGATAAAAAACCCCCACAAATCTGAACAAGGACTGTTGCAAGAAGGGCTTTTTTTTTTTTTTTTTTAAGTGGGAAGGAAATAATTCTCCTGTAGAAAACTGTTGTGTTTTACACATCTTATCACAAGTGAGCAAGGCTTTCAGAGACTTGTTAGAATCAAACAAAATAACTAAAAGACGCAAATAGATTAAAAATAAAAGTGAAACCTAGTTTCCAGTGTAACAATGGACCAGTTTGGCCCTCCCGTTGATTCCCTGGATTTCAGTAGTACTGTGAGGTAAGGAGTAGTTCTGTGCTTTTTTCCTTCAGAAGTCACAGAATTTCTCACAGACACAATTATCCTGCTTTTAATTCAGATGCTTTCAAGGTTTCACAAATCACCTTCAATCCATTTAGCAGAGCTTTACAAATAATCAGTTATCTGCAGAATATAGTGTGAGAGCACTGACACAGAGAATGCAGAAGTAGTATTCTCTAGTAGCTGTTATTGGAAAAGGAGGAGAAAGAAGTCCTGATTTTTAAATCTTATTTATACGTGTTTCTTTGACAAGTTGCTTGGGATATAGATACATAGGACTAAGAGTTGGAGCCTTCTCCCCGCAAGCTCAAGTGGCTGGAGGCAAGGAAAGTATTTGGGAAAGTATGCTTATTTCTTTGTACGTCAGCTTTTGGTCACCATTGAAGGCGGTTGACCCATAATGGTCTTTGGACTGACTCTGTATGGACACTCTTTAATTCTTAAGTGAATGAAATAATATGCATGAAGGTTTGTAAAAATGTATATACGTTGTACATCTGCCATTCTAAAATCCTGAAAGATTGCCGTAAAGCTGCCATGCTGAATACTTGCAAATTATCTAATTTTAAAAATAAATATAGAAAGCTGTTTAACAAATGTAAAATCCAGTTTGCGCTTCTTAGGGGCCTTTTCTGTGTTTTAGTTGACCTGGTGACTTTAAGAATATTCAGTATAACTGACAGCCCTTGTGGCCCTTAATGTTTTTTTTTTTCCATGTTATTTCAGATGAATGTTCACTTAACAATGGTGGATGTAGCCATCAATGTTCCGTGGTTCCTGGAGGAAGAATTGTATGTTCCTGCCCTGCAGGATTCAGTCTTAGTATAGACAACAAAACTTGTGAGATTATGGATTACTGTACCAAGCACCTTAAGTGTAGTCAAGTATGTGAACAGCATAAAAATACTGTCAAGTGCTCATGTTATGAAGGCTGGAAGCTTAGTAAGGATGGAGAAAATTGCGTTAGTACTGGTAAGTTGAAATTCAGTGTATTTTCAATATTCCAGTCGTTAATAGCTGTTATGTCCATTTAGTGAGAGGTTATTTCCTTTTTTTAAATAAGAAATACAGGCTTGGATTATCCAAATGTGGGGCTGATAGCAATCTGAAGAACTCATTAAAGCTGTCCCTTTTCTTTAATGCAGGATGAAGGGGTATCGCAATATTAGTTCATTGCTTATAAGACCTTCTAAGAGTGTTAATACCAAATAATTTCTAAGTAATTTGAAGTTTTACACAGTTTTTCATGTATATTGAATATGCAGGGGATATATATATGTAAGTGTGTGTGTGTATATATAGAATATGGGGGATTTACTATGTATTTTGAAAAAATGGATCAATCTATGACATCATGATATTGATCAGTATTAGTTGAAGGTTCAGAAGTTTAATTTTGAACGTGCACGCACACACACATAGTCAATTATCTGCTGCCTGTTAGTGTTCACACTTTAAGCTATTTTTTCACCTACGACATTCTGGTTCTTGCTTTTTGACATCAGTAAGCCCGTTCAGCTCACTAATCAAGAAGGAAACCACCCTAAGCCAAAACGGGAGAGGGGAATGCATTCCCCTCATTGTTCACTATTGACATGTACTGAAGCATGATTTAGAAACTATGTTAGGGGTGTCTTTTTCAAGTGCAGTGTGAGTATGTGTGTGAAATACAAACACGTATGTGCAATATAAACTGTCATCACATCTTTACCCCCCTGTAGGGAGTTTAAAATAGCATTGATTGTCTAGATTTTCAAAATTTCAGTTTAGGATTCTTTGATACTTTTATTCCTTATTATCTTTATTCTTTGATAGTACCTTACCATTTCTGAGTAGAAATATCTCCCAAACCGTCTATCATTTATTTGGGTATTTCATAATTCAATAGATATCATGATTAAGATATTCCTGATTTATTCCAGATACTCAGCATTTCCTCAGATGAATCACATGAAAAAATACTGAATCAGTAAGCTAGAAATAAAAGCCCAACTTTCCAATTGCTAGTCACCTGAAATAATTTAGTAGCTAGCAGCCAACTTAATGGTCCATATTTCAGAAAAGGCAAATTCTAATCCTTCTGCTTTGACAATGTTTGAGCTAATTAACAAAACATTTTAGAACCTTGTTACAGTAGTAACGAAGCCCATAATTTACTTATGGCCAAAATATCTATTGCATGTGATAAAAATAATGTTTCTCTTTGCCAAAACAAATTAAAATTTAGTTTTATGTCATGGATGTTCTCGTAAATTACACGTCTTGCCTTTGAGCTATTTTTTAAATTCATTAAGAATGTGGTTTACATTCATCAGGCCAGAATAACTGTTATTACAATTTCCAGAATTATCTCCAAATTAAATCTTTGTGTCTCCATAATTGTTACTATCATACGTAAATGGGACTCCAGTATGAGATCAGGAACATATGTTGTTCAGATGTTACTGAGCTATGCTGATAGACTCTCAAATCATGCTTCACTGGCATATTACTGTGGCTCTGTATATGTGAACTTTATTGCTGTTAAAATTCTTATTTTATGACACTGCTTTAGTCTTAGTCTCATTGACTTTTAATCAATCCGATTTGTTTTATTATGGACATTTCCAATAATTCAAAAAGTGCATTCTTACTGGATTACAGAAATGAAAGGATTAAAAGCGTTTAAGACAGTAACTTGGTGGAGGAAAGCTTGAAACAAACTTTAAATTAAAGCAAATAGAAATGACCAGTATTTGGAAGGTAAGGGAAAAAACCGCAAAGTGAAATACACTCACTTGTGCTGAAAAGAAAAGTGAGACCATGGTTTTGCAGTTTTTCTTAAGCCCATGAGATATTTCTGCTTAATGTTTACTGATGTTGGTGAGAATCTGAAGTTACAAATTGCTTTTTCACAGATTTTCTCAAAGAATGTAATATTAAATATATGATCTGAGACCGGTGATGTCAGCTGGTATAAAGAAAAATGATACCTTTCTTTACAAACCGTAAAGATACTATCCTAATGTCATCAAAGCTGCAATAAAATTATTCCATGTTAAATATGACATATGCTTTTATAGTCACTAATAATCTTGGCCCCTTTCAGTTTATTTCATTTGAAAGGCATGATAAATACTCTGAAGGACAGATCCTCTGATACTGTAGTTGTTGACTGTGTGAAGAGCATTTTAGTAAAGTGAGCACAATTTTGGTCTCATTTGTGAATCTGTTAGCCTCAAAATGTCCATACCATTTATGTCTCTGTGCATGAGATCTTAAATGAACATAAAATAAATTTTAAAAGGTTTCATACAGTACTATTACAAGTAGAGTTCAGTGATCTTGCGAAGATAAACAGTCCCCCAAATGCCAAACTACTTCTTCAATAATACCAGTTGGTATAAAGTAATTCTTAGAATACCCATAGTGATTTAAAATGCCTTTAACCGGGAGTAGATGTGTATTATATTAAAGCAGTAACTAATAATCCTTTTTCCAGGAGAAAAAAATTACTCAGAGGAAAATTATTACCTTGCCCTCAGCTGCATTTTTTTGCTATCTAAAATAGCACTTTCCTATATACAGTCAAACATTTCACTAGCACACAGCAATAACATGTAAAGTTAGTATGCGGCATTTCACTTTTTCAAAATATTGTAAAAACGTTTACTTGAGTGTCCATCAGAAATCTAATGGGAATATGAATGCTGAAAATGCAGTAATGTATATGATTTTTTTTTTTTAACGGCATATCAGAATCAAATAGTGTTTGTCAGAGGAATCTAATGAGTTACCAGAGAAATATAATGAGTTACGGAATAATAATTATATAGAAATAAATTGCTTGAATTGAGCAGTTCTTTTCTTTTTAGTTTCTCTTTCAATGTCTTTCTCTTAGTTTCCCCTGTTTTTCCTTATTTCTGCTTATGTTCTCTTCATTTTTGAGGATTTTAAGTGTTGTGTTTTTTCTCCTTCAGAGTTTCTTCACTTTCCATATCTCTTGTTTTCATCTAGTTTGCTTTTTGCTGTTCTGGCATGTGTACTGTTACATTACTGACTTCCCAAAGACTAAATGTTTTATTCACATTTGAATTTGTATTGATTGAACTAAAAGTATGCTACAGAGCTCCATTATTCAGATAGAAAGTCAATATAAATTACATGTTTTCATACTTTTCTTCCTAGTTTCTCTTGGAACATATTACAAAATAAGTTGTGCTGATATATTGCATTTGCACTCTTATAGATGATAATAAGCATACAGAAAAAAAACTGTTCTTGAAAGATATTTAAATTTCATGTTTATGTTCAGCCTTTCAGAATTTGGCGTAATAAAAGTTAGATGAACTCAGAAACACTTAGCTTATTATAGATGTAGTTAAAAAATGACTGTCAACCTTTTCAAAGCTGTGGGAACTCTGTTATATTACTATAGAGAGAGATATATATATTTGGAAAAGAGGGTGATGTGTCTGTACGTTTGATCTGTTTTAGCTGGGTTTAAATTCAATTTTGTTATAATTTCCAGAGAGCTTTCAATACTGAAATGGGGGGGGGGGGGGTGCGGCGGGAAGGATGGTCCAACCCTCTCTGAGCAAAGTCAAAGTTTTTTTTCGGACTCTTTACAAAGTTATCATTTTCCTTTGAGGTAAATTTCATAAAAGCACAGTGTAGGTTGCTCGCTGTGCTACTGTTGTTACAGTAAGCTTCAGTTAGCATTTTTTCCAAGAAAGAATTTTAAATTAAAACCACTGGAAAAGGTGAAGCATTATTCTTTCTATACAGCCTTTTCTGAGTGTGTTGTTTAGGCAGTTTTCTTCTATCAGAATTTTTTCTTACAACTGTTAATGCAGTTCATGCTTTATGTTTGTATCATATATTTTATACACTTACCTATATGATAAAAAAGCTTGGTGCAGTCATGAAATCAGAAGGTACAGAAATGTATGATTTTCCTCTAATAAATTATCAATTACTTTTCTTTAAAAACAGCTTTAAAGAATGGAATCAATAATCATTACATTGAATTGAGTTAAGGTGAGATTTTATGAAAATACTCTTAAGCAATTGGTAAAATAAAAAGTACTTGCTCTCAATTTCCAGAAGAGGAATCAAGTGGGAAAACAACATCAAATTTTTGTTTTATACAGTGATGGAAGCATAACCTTAAATAAAATTGATTCGATCCAGGCTGAAAATTCTAATTCACTATAATATAGCTCATTTTATACAGTCATTGAATGATAAGGTTGGAAGGAAGATCAAAGGCTATCTAATACTGCTGCTGTTTATCTGCTTTCAAAGACCTTCAAGACACCTTCAGTGGTGAACTCCAAGTTTCCCAGGGGTGAGATGTTTCAGAGCCTCACTCTCCTTAAGATTTTTTTTCCTAGTCTTTCTGAGTCTTCCTGCTCCAGTTTAAGCCTTTAATCCTTGGCCTACTTGTTATTTATACAGCAAAACCAAGATTTTTCCCATTTTCAATTCATCAGCCTTTTATGTCTTTGGAGAATTTTATGTGCTTCCACTCATCATCTTATTCCATTGGTTTTTAAATTAAGCAATTCCAGTTTGTTCATGCTTTCCTTGCAGGCCATACTTTCTAGACCTTTTACAACACTTGCTGATTTCCTCTTGCATTCCTGTAGTTGATTCACATTCTTTAAGAGCCGTGCTCAGAACAGGGTACAGTATTGTAGACTGTCTTCACCAAAGCTTAGGAGGAGGAAGTGGCAGGGTCATGTCATATTTATTTCAAGTACAAACCTTGAGTTGACCTTATTTACAGTGCCATGCCACTGTTGATCTAATTTTCTAGATTCTTTCCTACAGATCTGGTATCCCATCAGTTATATACTCAATTTTATGTAGCTTATTATCCTTGAAATGTGGTATTTACTACACATACAATAAGGGGGGGGGGGTGTGAGGCAGTAATAAGTAAAACTCTAGACTACTCCAGTGTCTTGGGTTTGTGTGGCAAGATTTTGGTAGCGGGGGGATACAGGGGTGGTTTCTGTGAGAAGCTGCTAGAAGCTTCCCCTGTGTCAGATAGAGCCAATGCCAGCCGGCTCCAAGATGGACCCGCCGCTGGCCAAGGCCGAGCCCATCAGCAATGGTGGCAGCGCCTCTGCGATAATGTATTTAAGAAGCGGAAAAAAAAAAAACCTGTGCAACTGCAGCCGGAGAGAGGAGTGAGAATATGAGAGAAACGACTGCAGACACCAAGGTCAGTGAAGAAGGAAGGGGAGAAGGTGCTCCAGGCACCAGAGCAGAGATTCCCCTGCAGCCCGTGGTGAAGACCATGGTGAGGCAGGCTGTCCCCCTGCAGCCCATGGAGGTCCACGGTGGAGCAGATATCCACCTGCAGCCCATGGAGGACCCCACGCCGGAGCACATGGGTGCCCGAAGGAGGCTGTGACCCCGTGGGAAGCCCACGCTGGAGCAGGCTCCTGGCAGGACCTGTGGACCCATGGAGAGAGGAGCCCACGCTGGAGCAGGTTTGCTGGCAGGACTTGTGACCCTGTGGAAGGGACCCACGCTGGAGCAGTTTGTGAAGAACTGCAGCCCATGGGAAGGACTCACGTTGGAGAAGTTCCTGGAGGACTGTCTCCCATGGGAGGGACCCCACGCTGGAGCAGGGGAAGAGTGTGAGGAGTCCTCCCCTGAGGAGGAAGGAGCGGCAGAGACAACGTGTGATGAACTGACCCCAACCCCCATTCCCTGTCCCCCTGCGCCGCTCAGGGGGAGGAGGTAGAGAAAATTGGGAGTGAAGTTAAGCCTGGGAAGAAGGGAGGGGTGGGGGGAAGGTGTTTTAAGGTTTGGTTTTATTTCTCATGATCCTACTCTGATTTGATTGGTAATAAATCATAGAATCATAGAATCATTGAGGTTGGAAAAGACCTCTAAGATCATCGAGTCCAACCATTGACCCAACACCACTACCCACTAAACCATGTCCCTAAGTGCCTCATCTACACGTCTTTTAAATACTTCCAGGGATGGGGACTCCACCACTTCCCTGGGCAGCCTGTTCCAATGTTTCACCACTCTTTCAGTAAAGACATTTTTCCTCACGTCCAATCTAAACCTCCTCTGGCGCAACTTGAGGCCATTTCCTCTTGTTCTATCGCTTGTTACTTGGGAGAAGAGACCAACACCCCCCTCGCTACAACCTCCTTTCAGGTAGTTGTAGAGTGCGATGAAGTCTCCCCTCAGCCTCCTTTTCTCCAGGCTAAACAGTCCCAGTTCCCTCAGCCGCTCCTCATAACACTTGTTCTCCAGACCCCTCACCAGCCTCGTTGCCCTTCTCTGGACACGCTCCAGCACCTCAACGTCCTTCTTGTAGTGAGGGGCCCAAAGCTGAACACAGTATTCGAGGTGCAGCCTCACCAGTGCCGAGTACAGGGGCACGATCACTTCCCTACTCCTGCTGGCCACACTATTTCTGATTAAGTTAATTTCCCCAAGTCGAGTCTGTTTTGCCTGTGACAATAATTGGTGAGTGATCTCTCCCTGTCCTTATCTTGACCCACGAGCCTTTCATTATATTTCTCTCCACTGTCCAGCTGACGAGGGGAGTGACAGAGCGGCTTTGGTGGGCACCTGGCGTCCAGCCGGGTCATCCCACCACATCCAGTCATCCAGGCTACAGTGATTGATTGCTACATTATGTAAAGCAGCGTGGTGGCTGGACTCTGGCTCACAACTCACCATCCAGGCAATAATTACTGCTATCCATTTGGCTGTGTTTAAATAGCCTTATCATAGAGGAACCTATATAAAACTAGTTTCTGTCTGCTTTCTGAATTCTTTCCAGAGAAATTTTGCACTGCAATGCAGTGCCTCGTTTGTCGCAATATCAATCATCCTTTTGTTTTGTGTAGTATCACGTCTATGACTTGACTGTATGTCAGCCACAATAACCAAGGATCTGAATTTACATCTTTGCATTGTTACGGGAAGGGTAAGAAAGAGGGGGGAAAAAAGCATGTGACCTGCTCATTTAAACCAAAATGTCCAAATAAACAAAATGGTGTTACTTTGCCTACACATATTTTCCTACCCATTTCTCATTGTTGATTTACAATCTTAAGTACTGTACCTTAAATTTGTCAAGATCCCATTGAACTCTAATCCTTTTCATCAGTGTACTTGATAAATTGCACCGTAGGTTATGTAGCTTAAGCTAGACTTCCTCTACTTTGAATGAAAAAAACCCCATCCAACATAGCACAGATTTATTAGGTTTCTTTTTCTCCATTGTGGTGTTAATTACTGAGAAACATAAAAGGAGCTACTGGTGATGTCCATCATATGTGTTCTTATGCACTGGAGTTGCCTAATAAGCAGTGTCAGTAGTCTGTGGTGTCCTGCATAGTAGCTACCAATTTATCAGAAATTAGGAAGTGCCATTAAAGTGTTTCTCAGGTTCAGATAACTGGTACTTGTGAAATAGCTACTAATTCAGTGATCCTGTTCTTCATTAAATTATTTAACTACTGCAGAGCTTTGAAAAATTGCCTTTGCAGAAAGTCGTTAATTGCTTTAACAAATAGGAGGATCATATGGAAAGTCCAAGCCAGATTATGAACAAGTAGTTCAAGAGCAGAAAAGGATTGGTGTGAAAAACTTACTTTATTAAAGTGGATATACCAAGTTGATTCAACAGTTTACAGAATCCAATTTTTGTCTTTCTTGTTTGTTTTATTAACACAGCTACTTGTTTGAAAAACTTTTCCTAATCTAAAATATGTAAGAACTATAATAAAAAAAACAATTTTATTGTATAGTTGACCTATGCAGAGAGCGTTTACAGATATTTCTGTATAATTTGATATAAGCTCACAGGCACAAATAATCTAGCATTAATTGAATAACAAAGGAAGGAGAACTTTAGTGGCGGTTGGATTTGTTATGGGGTGTATCAATAAGCATATAAAATGTTCATTTTCTTGCTTGGTAGTTTGGGCTGAGGGGTTTTTTTAAGCACTTCAATTGAAAACACAAGTTACATTATATATATTCAAAAGGTACATTATATATATTTTAGTAAATTGTTTCAACTAACTGGCATTTGAAACAACGTATAATTTAATGGATTAATTTTTCTGAAACTTTTGAGAAGACAGATTTCAATTTTGATAACATGCAATTTTTAAACCTCTAATTATGGACTCCTTGTGGTAAAGCTACAAAACACGGTTCGATAGTTGAGTTTGATATTCCCGAATTTAATGTTTAATATCTCTAGTTGTGATCAAAGATAATGCTAGAAGGGAGAAGTGAGAAGTCTGTGGGACTAAAAATGTATTTGAAAGATTTATCAGAAGATGAATTGTTTTAATCATTTGTTTCTCCTGATAAAGTATTCTGTTCTTCTTATTCCACTTGTCATTTATATCAATATGTAACAGTATCTTCTTTATTATTCTTTTGAAATATATAATCTTCTGCTTCCAGATCCATTTGAGGCTTTCATAATTTTTTCTATTCGACACGAGATCAGAAAAATTGATCTTCACAAACGTGACTACAGCCTCTTAGTTCCTGGTTTAAGAAATACAATAGCACTTGATTTTCATTTCAGTCAGAGTTTACTGTACTGGACAGATGTGGTAGAGGACAAAATTTACAGAGGCAAGCTCTCTGATACTGGAGGTATGAATTTAATCTTTAATTTCTTAACAGTAAGAACAACTGCAGTTACAGGGTGTTAGACCTGATAAATTGTAACTGAGCTACCATTCACAGAAACAGAATTTATGATGGCATTCTGCCTTTAAAAAGTTGTATATCTAGATTGTACTTGATGTAGAGCTAGAAAAATACTTTTTGTTATAAAAGTTTCCTCTTGCAATAGGCTATAGGAGGAAGAAAATGGCAAACGCAAAGGGCTGATATTTCTTCCTGTTCCAATGAGTGCAATATTGATTTTTTTCATTTTTTCTAATTTACCTTCACCTTATTAAAAAAGTATAAGAATTTATCAGACACCTGATAAATTATCTGCTCTCACTAGGTGAAAGGTTTGGCTTCATAATTTTATAGCATTCAGAAAGACTTGTTCTTTGCCCTGATGACATAATTATGGCCTATAACTCAATATAATCTCATAATATATACAAAGGTGTTTTTACAAAATGTTCTCTGTTGAAGTGTATATTCAGGTGCTTTCATTCCTGCATGAGCTAACAGGCATAAGTATGTTTAACTTGCTTTTGAAAAAGTTCATGTATGCATTCGTGTGTACGTTCTCCGACACGTTTGTTTTTTGGTTTGGGGTTGGTTTTTTTTCTTCTCCATAGTAGATGGTATTTGTGGGTATTTTTATATCCACAGATCCAGACCAGGAAGGAAATATCCTAGACTGCTAAGTATGTAAAGACAGCCAAAGACTTGCTACTTTTCATTAATGATTGTGGTGTTTGTATAAAACCAGTAAGGTAGTCTGTTGTCGTCACGCTGTATTATAATCATACTATACCAAAACCCAAGTGATTTCTGCGCTCTATTTAAAAAAAAAATTAAAAATTACTCCCTCAGTCTTGCAGCTGTCAAGAACTGACTTGCATCTGCAAAAAGCACTGTGCCTTCCTGGAAGTCCTGAGGGCTAACAGAGTGCTTCTGTAGTTGCAGTTTGTGTGAAAAATTTTGAGACCCTCCAGAGGAAGTATTTGGTAGGGAAGAGCTGTTAGTAGACAGTGACAGCATGAATTGTGCATGTGAATTCGAAGGAACAAAGTAAGGCTATTTATTGTAGAGCTTTTCAAAATGTGTAGTCCAAACAGAGTTCTCCCTGCCATTTCTGTCTTCATCACAATGTTTGTTTTCTCTTTTTCTGATTGAGAAAGAACTGAAATAGAGCTGCATGAGTTTTGTCTAGTATGTCTAGTCACCGGGAGGTGAAGCATGAGCACATCCTTCATAGATGCTGCAAAAGAGGTCCCTGGTAATAGGGCACATGCACGTCTCCTGTGTTACTCTGCATGTGATCTCTGACCTTTACTGAATGTTTCAGAGCTTTACTTTCTAAAGCATCAGAGAACTAAAAATTTCTATTACTGTGGAATGAAGTTTATTTGTATATTGCCAAAAGTGTGCTTATTTACAGCAGTCTATCGCATTTGTAAAGAAAAAATGTCACGTGGAACAAAGTGTTATCATCCATCAGATTAATCAAGAATTCAATCCAAGAGCATGTGATAGACTGGTATGTCCGTGTTCACTATATCAGACTCTATAGTAGTTCTTTAAGAGTCTCTCTCTCTTTCCCCCCACCCCCCTTTCTTTTTTTTTTTAAGGTGTTAGTGCCATTGAGGTGGTAGTACAACATGGCCTGGCCACACCTGAAGGTCTTACTGTAGACTGGATTGCAGGAAACATATACTGGATAGACAGCAATTTGGACCAAATTGAAGTAGCAAAACTAGATGGTACTTTGAGAACAACGTTAATAGCAGGAGCTATGGAACATCCAAGGGCTATTGCTTTGGATCCCAGATACGGGTAATTAGAAAAAGTTTACTTTTTCATGTTGCAAAGTATTTTAAAGATAGAAGTTTAAATGTGAGATTATTTGATTTCCTTTTTTGCTGTGAGTTATAGTTCCTGATTTGTCTTTAATACTTCTTGAAAGTATATTTTGAGTGAAATCCGTTATTAGCATGTTTTGCCCCAATGCAAAGGGTTAAGAAAAGGTAAGTCGGGAGATACAGGGGTCTATTTGTTGGCAAATTACTTCCCTTGCTATGTGATTGTTTAATTTAATTTTTTAATATGGATGATAGTAACTGAAGCCTTTGGTCTAACCTTCCTGTGTGGTTAATGGACAGATTTAGGTATTGCAAGGTGATTCGTCTCACTTAGAGACTTATTTTTTGGTGGGACTATAAAAGTATAGCTTAGATGTTACTGGAAGACTAAAAGTTGAGTGAGGTGTAAATCCCACCTTTTGTGTTTGGTTCTCCATCTTTAAAGTGGAGATAATGCTTGCCAACTTCTATCAGTATTTTTCTATCTATTCATAAGGGATATTCTATAAACTGGAATATTATTAACCATAGGCAACTGAGTGTAGCAGATTCAGCCTACTACCACAAAGATGTATTTTATGTAATGCCTGTCATAATTAAATGTTTCCAATAAATATTAGAATGTTTTCATAATATCAAACAAAATACTAAAACAGGCCAAAATTGGGTGTTTAAAAAAAAGTGTGCTTAAATTAAAATATTGCCTGATTTTGGTAATATGCTAACACAATAAAAACTGTTTTCCCATAAAGTGTAATTTTAGCAATCATCAAACATATAAATGTATTTCACAATTCCATTTTAAAATCTTCACAGTAAAAAGAAACACTAACTTAGGATATTTTTGCATCCTTTTAAAATTAGCCTCATTTTTTTTGGCAGAGCAAAAATGACCCATACACACCATTTATATTAAAATTTAAGTCAATAGACTTAAGTAGTGGAAGGGAAGTAAAACCGTTCATGGAACCCTTAACTCCCTGTTGAGCTAGGTGTCGGTTCTGATTCTTTATTGAAATTCAGTCTACTACTACAAAAACTTTACGATTCTTGGAGTTAGAGCAGTGTTTTGAGGCTATATGAAATTACACTCTCATTACAGAAACCTCATTACCCCATATTGTGTGTAGCTGGATCCTCTTAGGGTGACCAGAAGGTAATGGTCAATAGCTACAGCCCCTTCTCATAATAATTATTCTTTCAGAGAGGAAAAAAAAAAACAAAAACAAAAAAAACACTGCAAATTAAATGTGGCCAAAGATAACATAAATTACAATGAGTTTGCAGAATCATCATATTTAATTTTCTTTAGGAACCCGCTATGATCTATCACGTGTCTTCACTGAATATTTATTTCAGAAACACTGCTGTGGACGTAAAAATAAAAGTAGATAAAGGTCCCGGATTCCGGGACCTCAGGTCCCTCTGGGACCTAAAATTCCGAATTAGGAAGTACATGCTTTAATGATTAAGGACCCTGCCCTCTCAATTCAGATGCTAGAAAGCTTATTTACAGAGTGCATCACTTATCTATAGAGGTCTTTAAAAAGAGGCATCCTGCTGGCAGAAGAATTGGCAGATAAGTTGTTCAAATTAAATGGTTGGGAGGAAAAATAAATAATCAAATCACCAATCTTCCTGAAACTGAAGGCTTAATCTGCCTTTTGAAAAGGTAGAAGTAATTGAATGCTATGCTTTGTTAAAAGTGAGGAAAGAGTAAAATCTTTGAACGCAGATGGGAACAGCTCTTCAATCTTTTCACAAATAAATACGAATAAACAAACACTGATGTTTCAAAGTAGATGGTTGTGTTAGGATTGCACAAATCCTGTATCCCAATGGAGGCGAGGCTGCCATAGCCCCATGCCTTTGATTCCGACCTGCAGTGAGGCTGAGCACATATTCCCAGTCCACACACACACAGATGCACATACACAACATACATAAATTTATATACATACGCACATGACCGGTCACAAAGGTCTACACAGGCAGAAACTCTCAGCACTGAGACAAACAGCACCAATGGTCTCATCCTGTTAACCTCTCTGGCTGTTAAGGATGAAGGTCTTTTAGTGGGAAACATATATGTATGTGTAATGTGGATTCCTCCGGTAGCTGGGTATAGACAGTCCGTCTACCCGTCGGCTGGCCCTGGGATCGCTCGGCTGCCCAGCTGCTGGCTCCGGGACGTGTGAGGCCCCGAGGCTGCAGCCCCACACCAGTTGCTGGTGAGGACCCATCACACACACGGCCGTAGCTGGGCGTAGGCCCCCAGTCCCACCCAGTAGCTGGCCCTGGATCCCCGCTGTCCCCCGCTGCCACACACACACACGTGAGCGTCTCTCAGTCAGGCCCCAGACCTCACTGAGGTTCTCTCTGCCAGTTAGCCTGGCCCCCCTGCTCCTTGGAGTAGCCAACTCCCCCAAGTGCCTCGCTCCCAGAGACGCACGCATACATCTGGCTGCCATCCATTTAACCCACTCACCAGTCGGGCTTCACCTTCGCCAGCGATCGCACACTGACAGGCACGCCCTCGCTCGCTCCAGTTGCCGGCACCCCAGACGTACAGGCCCTGTGAGCTGTCGTCCGGCTCCGGCCGCTGGCACGCAGCTGTCTGTACACGCAGCGTGGACACGGAGCAGGGACCCTCACCCAGGGAGAGAGTTAGAAATGGAGTTTGGTGGGCAGACAGGCCTTTTTATACCCTTATCCCTTATTATTTAAATGTAGCGCCTACTACTGTTCGCAGGCACTAAATGGAGAGGCCTTACTAGAATATATGTTCAGGACTGAAGTTGTCTGATGTTACTTGTCAAAAGTTTCGTTACAATTAGCTCTTTACAACTAATTAGAAGTTTTCATATCAAAGGTATTCTTTTCCTTTAACAAATTAAAAAAAAATTGTGTGTTGTTGAAAACTTGGTAAGCTAAGAACAGTTAGAGTGTATTTTTGGCCTTTTGGTGACACTGCTTCTGTTACTTAACAAGAAAGTTCTTTGGTTATACAGGTGAAAGCTCTCCTCATTGGAAAAAAATCAGAGATAGTACATAACTGAGAGAGCCTACCATACAACAGATCTTTTCAGTTTTCTTAGCAAGACTAATCTGCATAAAATTCGTTAGTGACATACCAAAATCTAGGGCTCTTCATTGGAACACTCTTATTAATAAATGGAAATCTCTAATTTATCATGTTCCTTAATACCTGCCACCTCTTCGCTTTCTTCCCTCCCCATCCTCCTCATCTGTGCATTGCTTTCAAAGTCTCTCATTATAATTTTCTTTAATGAGCTGGGTTTCTAATTATAGAAGGAAGACAAGACAAGCTGTTACTTGTATTAATGGACATGAAAAAGGGAACGCTATTAAACTTCTAGTTTTTAAAAAACTTCTTGAGTTTCATGATTGCTCTAACACTAATAATGAAATATTACTTCCATGTTACCCTATTACTTGAAGAAATTTATATAGTTGCCCATATTCATCTATGTTTATTCCTTTCATTTAAAACATGTGAGCGTTTTAACTTTTTTCCCAACTATTGTCATATTGAACCATTTGAAATTATTCTGCATGCCTTAATGTTTTCTTCTATCTCTTTTCTCTTCCTTTTCCTCTCACCAGAATTCTGTTTTGGACAGACTGGGATGCAAATTTTCCTCGCATTGAATCCGCTTCCATGAGCGGAGCGGAAAGAAAGATCATCTATAAAGATATGGATACTGGAGCCTGGCCTAATGGCCTTACCGTAGATCACTTTGAAAAAAGAATAGTATGGACAGATGCCAGGTAAAGTGATAACAGTATTTTTAGTATCTGTTTATAAATCCTTATTCTTGCATACAAAAATATGAACTACATTGTAAGTGGAATGTAGTTATGTACATTAGGTACATAAAGAGTCTTCTGTGCAAATGTACAGTATGTGCTTGCCTTTAATTGCATTACTGTTCTACATAGTTTCTGCATGGTCTTCATGGTCTGTACCAGCAGACCTTAATGGCCCTTACCAGGCTTCTCAGGGACCTCCTTCCACACGTCCTGCCCATGGTCCCAGGAGCCTATTTCAGCCCAGCCCTGGAGCTCGGCCCCTGCCTGCCTGACACCACTGAATATACAAAGCAAGTGACGCACGATGCAATCGCTCACCACCCACCGACTGATGCCCAGACAGTTCCCGAGCAGCGGTCACCCCTCCCCTGGCCAACTCCCCCCAGTTTATATACTGAGCATGATGTCATATGGTATGGAATGTCCCTTTGACCAGTTTGGGTCAGCTGTCCTGGCTGTGCCCCCTCCCAGCCTCTTGCTGGCAGGGCATGGGAAGCTGAAAAGTCCTTGACTAGTGTAAGCACTGCTTAGCAACAGCTAAAACATCAGTGTGTTATCAGCATTATTCTCATCCTAAATCCAAACCACAGCACTGTACCAGCTACTAGGAAGGAAATTAACTCTATCCCAGCCGAAACCAGGACACATGCTCACCTCTCTCGAGGGTGGTGGGATGTGGCCCTGGACAGTGAAGCCTCTGCCCTGCCAGCTGTGGTATCACCCACGGCTCCTGGCTCCCTGTGCTTTAGAGAGCAGTCGCCCATTTGTCCTCCTTGACACTTACACATGGAAGACCCAAGCTATTTCATTATTTTTTCCATAAGTTCCTCTGAACGGAAACTGATTTTCCCGCTGTATTTTCACAGCGTGGAGGTAAATTTGAATTTAAAAACAGTATACAAGCAAACCAGTATTTCATATCCCTAGTTAAATTAGTAATGTGAACTAAATCATCTCTGAAGTTAATGACTGCGCTGTAAACATTCTTTGGTCTTACCAGTATGTAAGAGTAACGTTTTTATACATTTTGCACCGATGTCATAATGGTTGTGTGATTTTTATTTTATTTTTATGTAATCTTAAATTTGGCGTTATCTTGTAGATCGGATGCCATTTATTCTGCCTTATATGATGGAACCGGCAGGATAGAGATTATACGGGGTCATGAATATCTTTCTCACCCTTTTGCTGTTTCTTTGTATGGGAGTGAAGTATATTGGACAGATTGGCGGACCAATACACTTGCAAAAGCCAATAAATGGACTGGCCAAAATGTCAGTGTAATACAAAAAACAAGTGCTCAGCCTTTTGATCTTCAGATATATCATCCAAGTCGTCAACCACAAGGTGACTATTTATAGAATAATTAATTATTATTCCTAGGGGGGGGGGAAGTATTATTTTTATATACAAATATCTGTATATGAATTTGTCTTGAACTGACAATTCTTAACTAAATGTCGTATTCAGCACTAGTGTTCCTTGGGTGGTAATAGAATCTTTATTCGAACCAGAAGCTTCATGGGATCAGTGTTTGTGAATATTGCCCATTTGGACTCTTGTTCTTGATCTGTTACAAATATAGTGCAGAACCACATTTATTTAAAAGGCTTCCAGCTCATTTTGTTAAGTGGAGTAACTAGTCTGACAGAAGTAAACATAACAACATTAGCTGTCTTTCTCTTGCTTCTCTCCAGAGGAAGATGAACTTTGCTGTGAAATAAACTGTGTATACAATTGTTAGTTGTAAATATTCACTTTGTGCTATAATTTGCCTTAATTTACTCATTCACTTGTCTGTCTCTATTTTCTTCTCAGTCTTCTTGTTCACTCTTAGGACTGCATAATTTAGATTCCACCGCTGCAGACCACTACTTTTCTACCTAAATAGCCTCAATTGGGTGTTGTCTATAAACTGACGCTTTTCCAAAGCGTATCCTAGTCACCTAACAGCTCTTATTTTAAAATAACATTTGCAGTTTTCAATTTCAAATTAATACAGTATGTCTTTCATGGGAGAATGAACTTAACCTGCTGGAGGCATGAGTTTGGAGTTTAAAACTTCAAGAAGCATCAAAACGTATTTTTGGTGTGGATAACAATCAAAACTGAAAGGAAGTTCACAGTATATGCATTAATTAAATAATGGGAAATTCTTTAATCATTTCTTGATACATTAGTTTGTAACTTTAATGTCCGATTTTCATCTGTTTGAAGCTTACCTCTTCATGTGTATATATTTCCATTCCAATTTTATATCAGCTTTTATAGTATAACATCTATTTATACCAGAGCACTGCTATATAATTATGGTAAGGGCATAGGCTTTGTCGTTAGATAGATAGTCCAAGAGTAGTTGTGTATTTAGTAATCTTCAGCTACTATAACTTAAGATAAAACTGTATGAATCTGGAAGATGAAAACTGACTAGATTTTATCTATCTGGTTTAATTAAATAGAATGTTTAATTCCTAATGAAAAATGCAGGAACCTGCTAAAACTTAGCTCCTTGAGACAGATTTACATAGGTAAATGTTGCATAGGTAAAAAGGCTAATGATTTAATTTCAGCTGAAGCTTCAAATGGTTTTATCACTGAATAGTGAATCTCTCATTCAGATGGTAAATATTTAGTCAAGAAATTTAAGTTATTGGCTTCAGTGGCCATACACGTGAAGGTTCATGAGGACCAAGAAAGAAATCACAGAGTAGCCCATTAGTTGCACATCTAGTATTTTTCTAGAGTATAACTGTATTTATTACTTCTCTGAGTATTATGAGGATTACAAATACAGATACTTTATTTAACTGGTGTAAATATACTTTCCACTCTAATTTTTCTGGCTTCAGTTATGGCAATATATAGACTGTACCTAAGCATGTTGCTAATAACATAAGCAATAATTAAATCCAAATCAATTATAGAGGGACTTGGCACATTTTTCTGCGTTTTCATCCTGATACCTACCTGTTGGTAGCACTATCTGCTACTCGTCCAAACACATCTTCCTGCCTTCCCTCATACTTCCTTTTTTCCCCAACTGCTGTCAAGTTGAGGATAGGTGAATCCAAGATACTTAGTACGGTGCTGACAACTGGCAATATTATTCTTCTTCCTAACAGTTATCTCTACTTCTAACATCATAAAAAAGAGAATTTTAATTGGGCTTTATAGTTCCTCCTTCTCTGACTTTTCAAACATTGAGCTTTTCAAAGTCCCTGTATCCCTGACTTGGGAATCATAAATGTTAATGCAAATACTTGGAAAGTGTTGTTACATAGTCATTTACTAGGAGTCTTTGGACTTCTGAATCAGATGCTTGACTTTATTCCATGTGAAATAATGTGGATGAGGTGGTTAGCTGAAGTAGTAATGAAAGGATGTGATAGGATGCTGAGCAGGAGAAAATGGTCACGATTAAACTTCCTCAGTTATTTTGTTGGAAGGATACTTGCAGATCAGTTCTCTCAGTGGATGCCCATGTAAAATGAAAAACTAAATAAGGTGATATTTTTCGATACAACTGTAGCTACGTTGATGTTTAAAATAAATTTAAAGTTACAAACCCAAATATAGGACAGGAAGACATTATAATATTGCTGATAATTTCAAAACCCATTCTTGGAAAGAGATACATTAGAGTATTGATCAAAAAGAGAACAGAGCTCAGAACCTCTCAACCGCAGCTGAAATGCCAGCTTTCTCAAGATAGTCCAACTCTTCAATGTAGCTTTGTTATACACGTGTAGCAAATCTTTTATTAGTTGTATCAGCCATCAGAGGGAAGAATTAAGTCTCTGTAGGCTTTTTTTATATTTTTATATCAATAACTCACAGGTTATTTGTAAACAACAAAACAGATCATCCAGAACAGAACAAGTCATGATTAATGAATGAGGTGACTTGCCCTCTTACTGATTTTATACATATGTTTAAGTTTACTCCAGCAACTATTCTTCTGCAGGGGTCTTATTGTCTCCTATCTCCCATAAGCTGTTCATTCTTTCCTAGCAACTTCACCGTCTCTAATTCTCCATCACCTGTCTTTGACTTTCTGTAGGTTATTTAGTGTAAATGGGCTTAAGGATACCTATTACCTACGGTGTGAATAATACGTGTTTTATAGATATCACATCTATAGTAATGCATAGTTAATATGTGAATAAATACTTAAACAAATACATTTTACACATATGTACTTCACATATGCAAATGCATATGTACATTTTCCCCTTATTTTTATAGGTTTGAGTTCAACGTTACATTCTGACATGCTTGAGGTGCCACCAGGTGCATTATCTATTAGTAAATTAAGTTCTGTTGTTACAGGATACATCTTCTAGCTATAGAAGCTCTTGGGATGTGCCCTGGAAAATACCGATGCTGACAAAAGAATTGAATATGTGTTTTTATTGTGAGATATAACAAAGGACAGTGACTTAATTTGTATGTAAATATAGGAAAGTAAAAAATACTACTGGAGGATGACCACCAATTAGTCATAGAACGTTCCATGATCTCTGGATAAAATTCAACTCTTTTGCCAAAAAGTTGACGGTAGTAGAAACTACTTTAAAACTCGTATCACGTATACTTGATTTTTTTAGTATTGAGAAATGATACTTTGTTTCTCTTCTCACCCAGGGTTTGTAGTGCTCGGTAAGCTATTCAGACTTTTATGTTAGTAGGTTCTGAGCAATCTTTATTTGAAAACATTAAATCCTGACACTTTTGTATGGCTCTGTAAATGTCTTAGAACCCAGTTCTGCATTAGTTATACCTAGAAGACTATGGATATAGCTCTAATGTAAATGAGTACCAGCAAGTAAAATTCTCCCTGCGCACTAGTTGTCAAAAGATTTGAAGAATGCTCTCTAATAGCATGCATTGAAAAAAGGAGAGCAATGAATACAACTCACTGTTAGTTCGTGATTCTAAGCATGATGACAACTGTGATAAGGACTGGCAGTGAACAGCTCCTAATCTACCTTGCAATGTGTGACATATGCTGCCAGGATACATTTTTTTGATGGTTTTATTTTAAAATAATAATGAACTTGCATTAAAGAAGAATGTTACTGTTTTCAGTGGATGTGAAGTTCCTTGGGCTTTATTACTTTTTGAAATAAGTAAATAAGAATTTACTTTTTAGGCCAGGGTACTGTTCTAACAAAGCTGCCCGACTTCTGGACAAAAGAGTATGTATGCCCAGGATCTTAAAATACGGGTGGAGTAAATATGCATCTCTGCACACCCCTTTCAAGTAATGGTTTTTGCTATTTTTTATAATTAGTCACTTCCCAAACTTTGGGATTTGAGGAACTGTGTTCTTTATTTGGTGTTTTCACAGTAGCAGTAGGGTTCCCATTAGCCATTTCTTGCTGTCAGAAAAAAACCAACTATTTTCTGTTTGGACTGGAGCCAGGCAACGTCTTTAGAGAGAGACTATAGCCTAGGGAGACATCCGTCAGTATTCCATAGCCATAGATACCTTGGCCTCAAGGCAAGGTATAAGCCGTAGACGAGTTTTCAGCAGTTATTTGCCAGAATCAAGAAGTTCAAATACCAAGTTGTGTAATTGCAGCTTTTATTTTATGATGTCGAAAACACGAGGTTCCGATTTATGATTGGCCTTCTGGGTTTGCTCTAAGCTATTCTCTTTCAATGGAAGCAATTTCTTTCTACATATCTCCAGTACCTAGCTTTATCGGAGCTCGAGAAAAACGGTGATACTATGCGATTACTTCTTAATTTTTCTTTTGAATTTGTAGCAATTTTGCAATAAATGAAACAAGATAGCATGCAGTTTAGAATCCCGAGATAAAATTAACAGTAGATTTACACTGCAAAATGTCAGTATAAAAACAGCACTGAAGGACAAACATTTTGTATTCTCAGCTCCCTAGGTATACATCTGGGTCACCTGTGTAGTTGAAAGGTTATTAGCTTTTAAAATACTTCATGCAACTTATTTTGACTGAAATAAAGTAGAGCAGAGCTAAATAAATTCCTGTAGCCCAAAGCAACTTTATTTCAGTTAATCTAGGACAGATGCTAATTTAAGGTAGTGAAGTTACAGCAAGATGTTTGTACGGATGATAGGTTCATCTGTTAGTAAACCGCAGGGGATTGTGGAAGGCTTCATGATCTAATGCAGAATGATGTCACATCTCAGGAATATCAGTTTGAGACCTACTCATCTTTACAGAACCAAAGCTGTGTGTCAGGAATGCTATTAACATAGCAAACACAGGTTTTCTGGGAAGAATATTTTCTCAACTACCATTATATTTTAAAAATCTACTTGCTGCAAAGAACAAGGTCTTCCGTTTTAGGCACAAGAAGTGGTACTTGTACCATGAGGTGTACTACGGAGGACAGCGATGAGAGGAGTAAATATAGTGCATTGGAAAGATCACAACTTGCCTAACACATTCCCCAGTTTTTTTGCATTTCTCAAGGGTAGTACTTTGAATTTAAAAGAAAAACATGCCCATGACATTCTTTTTCTTTTTGCAGATTGAATTTTTATAGCCTAAAAATCAGGACAAGCAGTATAATTACTGCTGAATATAAAGTATATTGGTACCACCAGGCTCTTTTGTAATTAAAACGTGAAAAACATTTAACTTCATAGCACTGTTTTGTTACAGTATTCTGTTAAGGCCTGGATTGCTGTTTAAAATAAATAACTTTTTACAGAAATGTAGCTTAAGATGCACATGAACAAAGTTTTGGCTATTTTATTTTGGAGGGATTTTAAAAATTTTATTAGTTTGAGATTTTATCATAACCTTTTTGTGTACATTCTTTTTATTTCAAAACCAGCAGGAAGATTGGTATATGTATCATGCAAAATATATACAATCTTTCTGAACTTTAAATTGGATTCCTTTGTGCCTTGTGAAAGTTCCATTTTTGTTTTAGGAATTATAAAAGCAGTCTTTCTTACCTTTGTCTTAACTCAGCATCCCGTCTTTGACAATGGCTGATCAGTGCCTACAGGAAAGTATGCGCCTGGGGAAGAGAACAGCCATGCTCCTCCCGTGTAGCCTGTCAGCTTCCAGTAACCTGCAACTCGGTGATTTTTGAACCTCAGATGGTATCTGTGCTTCAAAGGCTTTAAAGCCTTTGACTGATTCCTCTTGCATGAACTTTTCAAGCTGACTTTTGAACTTACACAAACTCTTGATGTCTACAACTTTTTGAGCAGATGGCTCTGGTGCGTAACTACGCACTGTGTGAGAGAGGACCTCATCTTGCTTGTTTTGACCCTAATACTTGATAATTCTGTTCAGCGTGTCCTAGCTCTTGTAATGAGAGGGGTATTGGACAGCCATTTCATAAGTATAAATATAATCTGTTGCTTCAGAAAAGGATCTTTTAGGTATGGATGCTATTTCAGTGCTCATCCTCGTGTATGTAACTTGAGGTTGTTTTTTTCCTTGTATATTAGTAGATATGTATTGAATTTTATCAGAAGTTTTATTTCTCAGTCACTCTGTCACGTAACTCATGTAGCTTTTCACACTTGGATTTAATTTAATGCTTTGTTACCGCTTTTTTCTTACTTACTCTAACAGTAAATTTCTGATTTTTTTTTTAAAGTTTTCTATAAAGCATAGCACCTGCTCCTAAAAGGTACTATTGGCTTTGGCCTTTCCACGTGGTAATACCTTAGCATTACAACATTTGTTATTCTTTTACATCTGCATTTCTTATCTGCCTAGTATGTCAGTATGCTTTTTTAAGGTCAGTCATTCCAGGCAGTCCCTTCTTAGCTTTGGACTTATACCATTAATTACATTTTTCTCTGTTTGTTTTTTTGCAGTACCCTTTCATCTCAAACTGTACACTGGGGGGGGGGGGTGTGAAACAGAGACATTCATTAACAAGAGCTCCAGAATTACCATAAAGCTATCATACCGTATACAATACAGTATCATGAAGAATTGCGCTAACTTTGAGCTAATAATATTCTTGTTTATTTTGTTTCATGGTGAATATGTAAATTTTTGTTAGATGGTATACTGACTAATTCTTCAAGTGAATGATTAAAAACTGAAGCAGAAATAGTGAATATAGGAAATAAATATGTGTTTTAGAACTAATGCATTCTCTGATGAGTCCTAAGTTGCAAATTCCAAAGATTAATGCTAAAATAATCAGATATAATCGGATACAGCAGAAGGATCTTTGGCCCTATGAAAAGCAATACTACAGAAAGTATTGACAGTGAGCAGAGGATTAGATCTATAACTGGTTTTAAATATGAGTGGGAATAGATTGCCAGAAATTTAAAAGTATCCTTTTGGTGTTACTGTAGTGCATATATTTGAAGGTGTAGGCAGAACTTAATCATGTCGCGCACCATTAAAGTGTAAGATTAAAATTTTGCCAAGCTAAAATCTGATGCCAAGCAGGGACAGGTTCAATATGAAGTTAATATGGACGATAAGTTGGTCCATAGTGAATGCACATTCAGAGGTTGTCAGAGTAACTGTTAATTTGTCAACTGGTGATAGAATGAGGGTTTTTTTAAGGGTTACTGGTCAAGAAAAATAAACTTTTTGTTTAAATAATGTTTTAGAGAGCAGTCAAGAAGAAATATGATGACAGAGAGTGACATATGTATATCTGTGCACAGTACTGTAAGAGAAATAGATTGACAAGAAACCAGCAGTGGAACTCAATTAAATAATGCAAAAGGCTGGCCAGTTGGTGAAAATGCCAGTTGTGTGGATTGCCGTGATCAAAAGGAAAATAGATTGGTGGAAATGATTAGGAAAGGAATAAAGAACCACAGATAGTGAACTGTGATGCTGTATAAATCCATATCACTCCCATATCTTGGATGCTGTATACGGATCATATAAAACATACTGAGAAGGCTTGACAGGCTGATCAGGAGTATAGGAAAGGTTTTTGTATGAGGACAGGTAAGCTGATGCTTCTTGAAATACAGCTTATAGTCAGGCTTCTAGACAGATGGCAGTCTGTGAAATCATAAATGGCATGGCGAAGGTGGATGAGGAATGGTTATGTGGTTACTCACAATAGAAATAGAAGGAAGTATTAAAACTAGCACAAGGAAATAAAAGAGCCAAATTTTTGAGAGTCAAAGCAATAGCATACCTATTTGCCTTCAAGAGAATTAGTTTTTATTAGAAAGTAAAGAACGGGCTTAGCTGTTATTCAGTGAAAGCGGCTTAGCTGTTATTCAGTGAAAGCAGTATGAATATGAAAGGAATATATACATATGTACTGGTATAAGTAATTTTTAGATCATGGTAGTTTACTCCTCCAATTGTGCATGCACATGGAAACAAATACGTCTGCTTTATAACACTTCTTTTTCCACCAATTTTGTATTCCATGATATATGAAGGGAACTGTGATGTGGGCAGATAGTACACAAATTGTAGTGTCTCCTCTTTGTTGATGCTCGTAGCACACTTTAACCACAACTCTTTCTTTAACGTGACCATTAACCAGCACACCTTTTATTTTTTCTTCTGTATGTTCTATTTGAATTCCATACTCAAATAGCAACTTTGGTAGAGAAAAACGTAATGCACTACTTGCACAGAAGACAAGATGGGAATTATTATTCTTAGGCCCTAAGTAGATCCTTGCCACGGCGGTTGTATGCATATAAAGAGGTTGAGGTTCCACTGAAATTACTGTTTTATATTGGCAAATAAATTAAAGGAAATGCTGTTTTACAGAATGTATGACTAAATTTTAAATCTTGCAGCAGCAGTGTTAAGAATGCCAAAAAATGCAGGTTGAACCACTAGATCAAGGATCCTGAGATCCCTTACGACCTAAATGATTCTATGATCTCCTTCACAATATTGTCAAAACCCTAAATTATGTTTCATTTTTGATGTGAAGTTCATAGGGATAGATGACTTATATTTACTAATATTAATAGTCCATTAATAATTGATTCTTATCCTGAAGGGCTCCTGGAACCTTCTTAACTTCAGTCTCTTTTCCTCAGCTCCACATTTTTTATCTTCCACACGAAGTTGTGACCTTATTAAAAGAGATCACCCCAGATTTTTTCACATTGTTACTACAGTCACAAGGAAAGTGATGATATTAATTAAACATTTCTCTATTGTAATTTTGGGGAAAGCCAGAATCAAAAATAGTCATTGAATAAGGATAATAAGGTATTTACAGTCCATTAGCAGTCAAAGAAGATACTAATTCATTAACCAGGAATAAATATTTTTAAGCTTATTGGCCCAGCTGACTTTTTGTCAGAGGTTTAGAAGAGCTGACCGGGAGGATATGGGATGCTTCTTTTCAATAAACCTTGGGATAGCAGGAGAAACTGCAAAGGCTGGGAGAGTGCTGAGTGGCCTCCAGTGCTGCCAGTGTTTGAAAGGGACAAATGGGATGACTTTACAGAAAACTGTAAAAGCCTGTGATTTTTTGATAGAATGACGGAAGATGTTGGATAGAATTTCATTAACCTGTTTATCCAAGGTTTTGAAAGTTTCATTCTTCCTGTAGTACCGGTCAGACAAGTAAGTAGTTAAAGGATTCAGGAGTTGGTGGATAAATTTAAGGAAGCACGCATTGGTGAAAAAGAAATGGTTCAATGAAGCAAACCTTCAGTTTGTCTTCAAATTTTAGTGCTTGAGTTTGAGCTAAATTTATTTCGCGAAGAAATTCATACATCAGATTTCTCTAGTTATCTAATTACTTATATTGCAGGCTAGCACAGCGTTGGAGGAATATATTATAAACTAATTGATTTTGTTAATTATAAGTTTGTCTTTATGAGTCAGTCATTCCCACTTCCCTTTTCATCACTGTTAATTTTCTAAGGTTTTTTAGTAAATGGAAAATTCAACGTTACTTTCTGTTTATGCTTGGAATGCCTCTTCAGGAGTGCTCTGGAACTGTGTGTGTATAATAATGAATGAAGATAATAAGAATAGTTTCCAGGTTTTGTAAGACTAAGAAGTTTTCTCCGGTCAGCTTTTCTTTCTGCTCTTTAAAGCAATTTTAGCACATCTTGTTCAATCCGTGAACTGTAAGAAGCTACTTGAAAAAAGCTGCACTTAGGAGAGGTTTTCCTTTGAGAAAAGTAGAAATACTTTGGCATGTTTTTTTCAAATTATCTTTGCGTGTTAGATTTCCAACTAATATTCTAGTAGGTAGATCAAATTGAGAGGGAACATTGACTTTGCCAAAATTCATTGTATAATCTAAGCTTTGACTCTTCACAAAGTGAAATTTGTTGTTCAGGTCCTCATCATATTAACATTTCTTTATGCCGCATGTCCTGGTTAGGAGTGTACAATTCTTCACATTTAAATGTTATAAATAGACTGCAAAATTAATATCTCACTGGGAAAATTTTATCCAGTGGCTTCATGAAGTTACAATGATAAATTTTGTGGCTGTACTAACAAAAAAAAAAATGCTTGGACAAGAGTTGACTATTAGCCTAGAAAAAGTGATTAGAGTACAAGCTCAGTGAATCAATGAGGCCAGGTTTGTCTTCAAACAGAATTTTCACCACTTTCTCACCAGTGTAGCTTATGCTAGTTTGACAAACCTCAGTTCCAAAAGGTGTTTTTATATTTCGTGTATTTCATTATTCAATTTTAGCTTCCAATCCATGCGCTGCTAATGAGGGCAGAGGTCCATGTTCTCACATGTGTCTGATCAATCACAACAGAAGTGCTGCATGTGCCTGTCCACATCTGATGAAACTGTCTTTAGACAAGAAAACATGTTACGGTAAGTTTTCCTCCCAAAGCCTGACAATTGTATTGATTTTAGAATTTTGAACTATACAAATTAAAATACATAATCTTAAAAACAATCTCTACAGTGCATCTTAAAGATATATGTTAAAGGGACATCTACTTTTTGGGAACTGATAACTTATTCTAATATATGAGGTGTGTGGAGCTTTGATATTTATTACCACAGCCATTTTTTCTGTTGCTTATGCGTATGGTATGTTAGTAAAACTTATCTCTGCAAAACAGAAAGATTTATACTGTGAAGTGCGTCATCAGAAAATGATGAGTCGGGTACACTGAATAACAACAAGGTACTTAATAGCTTAAATCTCTACCTGTTCTTCTAAAGTTGTCTTAGGTTCATTTTCAAGGATTAAGAAAATGAAATGAAGAGCAAGTATTAGACATGCAGCCTTGCAGGGGAGTTTTATAAAAAATGACAATGAACACTTTTAAGCTATAAAAGCCCTCAAAATGTCAAATAATGGTGTCTATTATCTGTAAAACCTTGTACTACATTACTCTTTTCAGTGTTGATTAATAATGTTTAGGAAATACAAAAAAAATATTTTGTCGTATCAAGGATATTGCAGGGAAAAAAAGTTACCTCTACTGTTCATTCACAGACATTTGCTCCAATAATTTAGATTTTTGAGATTAAAAAAATAGAGTTCTGTTTTGCCTTGAATGTATCACCTGTTTTCATTAGTGGATGTCTAAATGAGAACAATCAATGTGTTCTTTTATCTTCCACCTGTTTGCCTTTCACTACTTACACGTTGTGGAATTCCTCCTGAGTTTTGTTGTTTGCAAAACTTCCCTGTTACAGTGATACTCTGTTCCCCCGAGATACCAAATGTTAATATCTGTTATGATGTGCAAATGAAACAGTATTTTTTTTGATTGGGATAAGTGGGGTGAAGTTTTTTAAACATCATTTAACCTTTTTTCCTTAGACTTGCACAAGGCCATATTGATTTAGTGGTGTAGTAACTTCTTCTCCAGTGTCCAGAATTAATGCATTTTTCCTGTGATTTTTATGCTCTGTAACATACTTCATTTCTCAAGTATCACTAGGCTGCAGGTTTTCTGGAGATACTAAATCATTTCCTATAAACTTTATTTACACATTTGTAAAGTGATCTCAAATAAATGACTTTGACGTCTGTTACCAGTGTTGTGAAGAGGATGAGGAGTAATGTTTTCCTTTTTTCTTACAGAAAGGAAGAAATTTCTTCTTTATGCAAGGCGTTCAGAAATAAGAGGGGTGGACATAGAAAACCCGTACTTCAACTTCATCACAGCCTTCACTGTTCCTGACATTGATGATGTGACAGTCATAGATTTTGATGCTGTTGAGGAACGCTTATACTGGACTGATGTGAAAACACAGACCATCAAGCGTGCCTTCATTAATGGCACTGGCTTAGAAACCATTATTTCAAGAGGTAAATAGCATAACATTGAAGTAAAAATAATTAATTATAGGTAAATGTGTGTTAAAAGTATGCTAAAGTATGAGTGTGCAAGTTCTTGTTAGGTATACCTTTCACTGGTATTGGATAATTGATCTAAACAATAAGAAAGCACAATTTTGTTCATTTTATTGATTCATAATTCATTTTTATTTATATAAATTGAGATATAATTGTAACATTGCTTTATACAAGATTGAAATGTGTAGTAAACAATGGAAGTAGTGTCTTCTGGGGAAGGTAGAAAGAATAAAGATGAAAATCAGAAAAATAACAGCATCCTGACATAGCTTTGCATTGAAGAATTTCATGTGGATTTTCTATGTCCTTTGGCTATCTGTGCTGACCTAGCGAAGAAATTAGCTCCATCAGAGCTATTTTTAATTTCCAGTCCATGTAGATCTTTCGGCTTTGGCACCATCGGCGAGATACACGATATGGTAGCTTGGTAATTTTGGTGATACTGCTGTTATGCATTTACCTGTTGCCGTCTTGCAACATGTGTCATGTTCAAACTGATTGCCATCAGGCTGTTTGCAGTACTTGAATGCCATGAGGAAATGGAGTCTTTTGATTCTGTGTCTTTGAATCCTGTGTACGTTTGTTCTGTTGTTGCTGCTTCAGTTACTTAAAATACTGCAATTCAGGATTTCCTTTTTATTGAGCTTTTTCATTACAGGTAGGTTACTTACAGCAATAAAAGGAAACTTAAAATATTGCAAGTGGAAAATCATGACTGGCAGTTTTTTTCTGCAGCTAACACCTTCATTGTTCCAACACTTTTGCTCTGTACTTTGAGTACAGAAACTTAATGGATTGTAAAGTCTATACCCAATTGCTTCAACCCTATGTCAGTAGCTCCGGTATTAAAGTTTAATATATTAAAGATACTGTTTGTTGTCCTTGCTAGTGGTGTGTGTGTGTGTGTTTGTTTGCAACCACTGTCAGTTCCTCTCCTGGCAGCACATAGTGTTCTTCTATTTTGTAATATAACTACCTGCTTGAAAATAGGAAACGTATCTGACAGGGACTATCTGGAGGCAAATTTTGCAAACTCTGGTTCCTCAACTGTTAAATGTATGTTTGAAGGGGAAGAGGAGAAAAGAAATAAATCACTTCTGTAAGATCAGACCTTTTTCGATTTTGAGAACAAATTAAAAAAAAATGAAAGTACTTCGTTAGTTGATTATTTGGGGACTTCAGAAAATTACAGCTCTGCCTCTGGTGTCGCTTTAGAAGAAATTTGTTCTGTATTAGCATATTTTGGGAAATCATTGGACAAATATGGCAATATCCTCACTTGACTATGTAGATTGATGAATTCGTTTATTTTGTGTGGGTATCTTTATTTTTCTCCTGCTATCTCAGAGACGACTTTATTAACAATTGGAGATGTTTTTCAGTACCAGTAACGAGAACAAGGTTTAGAGTGCCTCTTAGAGCTCTTCTTTACCTCAGGAATTGAGGTGCCCAAAAGAGAAAGAATTGTTGGTTTTTTTAAATGGTAGTAGAACAAAAACATTGTTTACTACATAAAATATATAGTGAAAAATCACAAAACTTGTCAAGAAACTTAATGAAACTTAAAGAAACATACTATGTGTGAATGTTTCTGTTTATCAGCATTCTTTCACATTCTTTTTATTATGGTAGCTTCTGTGGTGGAGTTTTTTTGGTATTTTTTTGTGCCAGATGTAACTTATTATATATAAAATTTGCAAAATTATGATGTTCTTGGCACATCAAATATTGTAAAGACTACTTAATATGTGTAAATGATCTCATTTCCTTAGTTATATTTTTATACTTCTTATAAGAACATAAGAAGCTTTGTAAGCACATACTAGTGGGATTCTCTTTGCATGAAGTCTTATGCCAATGTCACAAAGATGTCAAAGTCATACTTTAATCTTTTTAAGAGTATGAAATGCTTGTTTTCTAGTTCCTCCAACCAAAAAAAAAAAAAACCAAAAAGGCAGGGAATCAGTTTAAAATGGGTCGGGGCTATGTATTCAATGTTCTTTGTTGCATTCTCTAAAGTTGGCAAACTTCCTAATGCCCCATCGCCGTTTGACCTTATGTATATGCAAGTCAGTGCACAGCCACATCCATGTTAGTTTGTCAATGACAGTAATTCTGTCAGTGGAAGTAACCACATTACGTTGACAAAGTGATAATGTATAAACTACGAACTATATTAAATCACCCTTGGCCTCTTTCCTCGTCTACAAAGATGCTGGCCAGTATGAACCATTGCTATGCCAAGGCAGAGCAGCATGTTGGTATCTAGATCTTGAGCAGCATTTAAGGCAGATATTAACATACATTAACTTTTTTTTTAATCAATATCTTGATAAGGAAGACTATCACATACAACGACACTTGCGAAGCTACCAAATTAATCATATCTTACTCATGTTTTGCTGCCGCAGATAATACTGGTGGTGTGGGTTAACCCCAGAAGGCAGCTAAGGACCCACACAGCTGCTCGCTCACTCCCTACAGTGGGATAGGGAAGAGAATCAGAAGGGTAAAAGTGAGAAAACTCATGGGTTGAGATAAAGACAGTTTAATAGGAAAAGCAAAAGCTGCATGCACAAGCAAAGTAAAATAAAGAATTCATTCACTTTTCGCATTGGCTGACAGATGTTTAGCCATTTCCAGGAAAGCAGGGGAGTAAGTTGGAGTCTTCAAAGTCTTCAGAAATAAAACCAAAAAACTTCTTCAGTGATGTAGCTACTTACCTACTTACGTGCTATAGAACTATGGTATAGACCAGTGGTTTTAATTCAGATATTCTGCAGTGAGCCTTCCTGGTGCTAAAGAAGGAAAAGTAGGCTTCTAAACTTCAGCATAGTTTTGTTTTAGAAAGCCACTTAATGTTCTATATGTAAAGTATGTCACAACTAAAGAAATATGAACCTTCCTCTTATGTCATGAGTAATATTTATGTTTATTAAATATGATTATTGAACTTCCTAGTGGAGGCTAACTCATTCTACATCATCATCTCTTAAAAAAAACCCACAACAAACCACACTTTTTAATAGTGCACTGAGTAATAAATGCTTTCTTAAGTAGAAAAATACACTGCAAAAATTCAGCAGTGATTGTTATTTTTGGACAATAGGTTTTATGCTAATTTTTAAAGAAGTATTTATGGAGGATTTCTCAAATCTTCACTGCAATTTCCATGTTCTTATTACAAGTGTATTACAAGAAGAAAAATAATGATGATTAATTCTTGGCAACTAGTTTATAAATACATCTGAATAGAAAATTGCACAATATTGTTAACAAACTGTAGAAGAAATTGTGGGGTTTTTTTTCTCCAAGACTGATAATCCAGAAAGAAAATCAAAAGAACAAAAGAACAACTGCTTTCACTTTTTGCAGATATTCAGAGTATCAGAGGTCTTGCAGTGGATTGGATATCACGTAATTTGTATTGGATTAGCTCAGAATTTGATGAAACACAAATTAATGTGGCACACTTAGACGGTTCCTTGAAAACCTCAATCATCCATGGAATTGATAAACCCCAGTGTCTTGCAGTTCACCCAGTAAAAGGGTAAGATATCTGTAGTTTTAATAAATAAACTATGGTAAAGCTCATCAGAAGATTTCTTCTTTGTTCAGAGTTTGAGTTTGTTCATTCTGTTTTCTTTCAAACTTAAAGTAAATGCATGCGTTTGAAAGATTTTGCTGAGAATTTCTTAACGGAGTACTGCTTCCCTAGCAAAGCGTACTGTTGATTAAATCATGTAATCATTAGTTGTATATTTTGCCTGCTTCTAAACTTATGAATGTTTTCACTACTGATGCATTAAAAATACTGTATGCACAAAGCAACATTATAAATCTGTTCATTTTCTTCAGTAAGCTCTACTGGACGGATGGTAACACAATTAACATGGCAAACATGGATGGCAGCAACAGCAAAATACTCTTTCAGAATCAAAAAGATCCTGTTGGTAAATACCTTTTTTCCTGTTTCTTTTTTATTTGATAGTGCTTTATTATGGACATTATCTTGAAATGCTATTTTAAGTATACCATGATGTTTTTCATATACTACATAACAGTGATAAGAACAGGCATAAAGACATGAAAAACACGGATATACTTTTGTGTTTCACAATTTAAGATATTTTTGGCCTATTCTAAGTGAAATCTACTGTAGTGGGTTAAGTATAGTATTATTAACTTCTAGGATTACAGTAGTTGCGTAGTCTGAAGGTGAAGGAGAACCCATCTGTATCTCTCAATCATTAGATCATGGGTAAAAAAAAATAGAGAACAGAATTTTAATAAGTTATGGATATATGTGAGAGGATACTTTGACTGGAAATGTAGACCCTTCCTCACCCGTATCCCAACTGCATGATCAAATGATAATTTGGCTCTTAACTTTTCACATACAGAAAAGAGCAACAGTTGAAGCATACGTTTCATATAATGACTTAACCTCAGTTTTAGTATTTTAAAATTAATATAGTTGCTCATAAATTATGGCACTTTCTGAAAAAAAAATTCTCTCTATATATGTATTATTTATTTATTTTTGGTTCAAGTCTCGTCCTTTTTGTAATTTCAGTTTTTAGAGAGTTAAAGTGGTTACGTCAATTGCTGTTGCCTTGTTAATGGCCCATGAATAAAGTGATTACATTTTAAAGCATTTATGGGTTTTCGTAACTGAATGCATTAAGCAAGCAGAAGCAAAAATGAATTAGTTAAATAATTCAATAACTTTGACATTAGAGCAAGACGACATGCATTTTAGACCCTAAATTCAAAGAATTTTGTAGAAATTATTTGGTAACTGTTTTATTGTTGATTTTATTTTCTATCTGTCCACCTGAAGAGACAGTTTTCTATTTATCTGGAGAAAAAAGCATGGTAAACCCACTAATTTTAAGGTGAAGCATAAACACGTTTAATAATATTACGACAATATTAAGAAGTAAGGCTGTGTGCAACATTTTGCACTGAATATCCTGTGATCATAGGTCACAAGGTCCTAAATTGCAGTCCTTATGGTTTCTGTCATTGAGTTTGTTCTGAGTAGCAGTAAAGCCACTGAACCAAATACGTGGTAGAACGGTAAGTACTCCTTTTTTTTTTTCCCCTGTAAGTATATCAGTACTGTCAAAGGCTGCATGTGCAAATCCATGTGGGTTTTGTGAAGTTTTTCTTCATGGACATGTACAGTCTCACTGGTATCAGATGGAGTATTCATGCAGTTAAACATTCCTGTAAGCCTTGTAGGAATGAGGATTGTGACATAAGTTTTTTACTTGACCACAGAACTGCGAGACAATTTGTTTTCTTTCTGTACTACTGGATTAATTTTTAACACCTTTGAGATCTGGTAAGAATTACTTGAAAAATGTTATATTCCAGATTGAAGGTTCTTATTGCATAATAATGAGACCTATTGGATAATAGAGAGACCATAGAGATTTAATTGTTTTTCCCTTCTTCTTGGCAGTCTGAAAGTGTGCTAAATCACTAAGTATGTAAAGTGTAGAATATGTAGTATGTAGAGTGTAGATATATGTATGTATGTAAAGGGAAAATAAAGCTTGCACTGTCTATTGCTGAAAGACTTTTATTGGTAGACATCTTGGCCCAGTTTTATTGTCAAGATGGACATGAAAACAGATTCTGTTGCATGTCTGAGGGAAAATGATCAGATACGCTATAGGTCACACAAGTATTAAATTTCCGGTATCAAACTCTAAATTCAAATATAAGCAAAATGTCTGTTTTAATGGTTTAAATTATTCTTACCATTAGCATAAGAAATTCCCATGCGAAGAACAAGAAAACACCGCTGAAGAGCCAGAGAGTACCAGTCTTAAAATCTTAATTTAATATTTCATTTCTAGCTGAGAAACTGTCTTTCTCTATAAGTTAAACTCTAGTTCATGCAGTGCTATTTTTGAGTATTTGGGGAGCAAAGTGAATGATCTAATAAGTAAGTTCACAGGTGGATTATTGAAGACGACAAATATATGGCTTACTAGAGTTGGCTGTCCTGCTAATTTATAGGGTTTTTAGTTTTCTTAATTTTAGACATAATTTCAGAATTTGAAGAATGAGGGAAAGTTTTCCAATCTGTGACCTGAAGTATGCTGATGGATTTTTTTCTCAATTTGAGTACTATCAAAAGATGATGATTTAAATTAAAATATTTTGTATTAACACCAAGAGTATGTAGTGTGGAGATTTTGGAAACTGGTAATCTTAGGACGACAGATTTTGTCTCTTATTTTTGTCTTAACTAGTACATACTAGATATGACTTGCTAGTCCATTCTGCAGTTCTAAAAGGCTCAAATGCTGACACGTATAGATCGGTTGAAAAAGGAACTAGTCACTGGAGTTCCATTAAATTGCATTAATAGGGATTCAGAATTAGTGCTTAATTTGGCTTTTATACTTTGTGAGGCAGATTATTTGATCATTGGTGTCTTGAACTTATTTTCAGTTAAGCAGTTGTTTGTTATAAAACTCTAAAAATATAAACCATGCATCCATTGGATTTTTTTTTTAAGGAAATGGCTATTATTAAATGATAGAGTATTGTATTCTTAGTAAGTTTTGAAATAGCTTGGATAAATAACCTTTAAAAACATACTGGATCACTCTCTCAGCTATGTTCAAGGGACTCCATAATTATAGGTTGCGGGCAGGGGTGTTGTTTGGGTTTCGTTTTTGGGGGGTTTTGTGTTTTTTAAAAAAATAGAGTTCAATTCTTTCTTCTAAACAAACTTGGAGTTTCTGGTTTGCTCATGATTACACTACAGCCCTATTTGCTGTTTTAGCTCTTGTTTCGTTTTCTTGGCTGACTCTCTACTTGAATATCCCTTGCTAATTTGTTCTTTCTTTTGAGTATATAGCATAGTCTGCAAACAAAATTGTTGCAGACGTGAACCAAAAATATTCTTGGGACTGGCTCTTGAAATTTTATCTTAAATTTATTTTGTTTGTTTAAAAAAAAGTTCTTTCTTAAGTATGTGTGTGCATTTAGCAAAGAAATAGACCTAAGGATTTCCTAATTTTAAGCACTGTTTTTTCACCTGAAATGTAATCAGCCATAAACAGTTAAAAAACCTTTCTTAAGTCACATTTCTTAAGGAAATGTGGACAAAAAGTTCCAAATATTGTTCCTGTAATTCATCTAAGCTGTAATAGCCGTGTCCAACATTTAATTGATGTCGGTAGTATGAATGAATCCCATTATTAATGTTCTTGGATCACATTGTGTCCTTAAGCTTCCACCGCTTTTTAGAGAACATTTCCACTGGTAAAAATAAAGTTAGAGGAACATACATCATTTACACAGTAAGTATACGAAAAACGCTATCAAGAGTCATTTCCTTGAACTTCAGTGATGCACCAAATTAAAATATCAAACGATTTTCTGGTAGTGGAAGCTAAGATCTCATTACATATATGGCTTTAAGATAGTTTTTGGAACCTTGGTGTATGAATTGCTGGAATAACCTTTGTGATATAGTATCACAAAGTATACTACTGTGTGATAGTATATTTCTGGAAATTTGAGTGAGGAAATTGGAAAATGCGTGTGAAAACAGTTGTCACGACAACAGTGACAGCCTAAGTCATGTTTTTTTTTTTTTTTTTAAACACAATAGAATTCTCTGAGACCAATATTTTAAAATCCTCTGGAGCACTGGTCCAAACTCATCATAGACAAATACATGGTGTTAATTAGAATAATATTTTTCTCAGAAATCTAGGGCAAGTGCAAAATGGCAGGTATCACTAGAAAAGGAAACACAAGAAACTGAAATAACTAAGGCAGTTTTAAATTATCAGACAGAAGATCGTTCAGTATTTTTGATGGACACAGTACCTTTTTGAAACCTCTTCTGGTGTGGTGGAAGAACATAGATGAACTATAGAATAAGATTATTAGACATAAGGGTTTGAAAACATTGGGGACGTGATTTATCATATTATAAACAAGCACAGGATTACTTGTAATATGTTTTATTTTAGCATTTTGAATAGCCTTACTTTGGTCAAAAGAGTCTTTTAATATGTATGTGGAATATACCTGAAATAGAATTCCATCATAATCTTACCAAAACAACAGAACATTCATTTTATCAATGTGCACTTTTATCGGGTATTTGAAACCCTTCAGCAGTTTTGGCTGAAAAACTGTTTTTAAAAAAACTAGAAACAGCAGTTGTGTCTACTCAGGTTTTTTTGTTGGAGAAATAATTTTTAATGCATGTGTTGGGCAAAAAATAACTTGAAAGATGTGATGGATCATCTGAATATTTCAGTGTAGTTCTTTCCCGTTCTAGAATATGTTCTAGTTTCTGAGTAGAGCAGTGGTTCATGTATTTTGTTTAGCTACGCTCTTTCTCCTTCATCTGTTGTGCCACAGTGGAGAATCTGGGGTGATCTAAAGAGGTCCCTTCCAATCAAAATGATTCTGTGATCTGCCATCTATATTTAAATCATTGGTTAACAAATTTTTGAAACCCGAGTTGTTGATTTGGGGTGGGGGGGGATGGGTGGGAAGTGAAAAACCAAAACCAGACTCCCTCCCTCTCCAAAAGGAGAACACTGACCTATGTTAAGTTCTGAATACCAAAAGACACTGAAAAAACTGACAAACTGTAGAAGAAGGTAAAGAAAACATTACTACTTAATTTCACAAAAGACAAAAGTGATAGCGTCACCTGAAGAGAACATTTGGTCTCCTGAAACGCTCACCCATTTCAATACCAGTGGTCCATCCTTCAGGAACCCAGCTCATTGAAAATGTCCTAAGCAGAAAGTATGTGGAAAAAAGTTGTCAAGAAAACACATTTTCATTTTTATTTTCACGTGACATCTAGTCTATATTGACTGAAATTCTGAATGCAGGATTTGTTTCTGACATGCGATGTAGCAGCAAGCAGCACATTCCCAGGGTATACAAAGTCTTTCCTAGATTCCATCCAACTGCAATTCAGGAAGCTAGGATTAGAAGAGGTTGCTTTAAGATCACTGCGAAAAAAAGAAATGACACTATACCTCTCTGGACACAATTTTTAATCTTTTATTTCACTGTTTTTTAATAATAGGCCTATATTTTAACTAACACATAAAATTTGGAAGATACCTTTCATAATATTAGATTATTTTTATCTTTCTTATTTGGGAGGAGGATACCACCTGTGTAATTATTTCTCTGACTTATATTTTAATTTTGGAAAACTTTCAACCTACCAAGGCCTGGCCTGCAGTCTGTTCACTTGCATCTTCATATCCTGTGGGAAGGAGGAATTGGAGATGGCTTTGGTTTATAAGTTGTACCAATAAGGTCTATGTGTACATGTTAGAGCAGGTCACAGTTCTTTCAGTGTATTTTCGTTTACACCCTTTACTCAGAATAGTTCTATGAGCTCACCCTGATGAATACTAGCAGTTCTCATCTAGCTGATGACTCTGGGCTCTTTGAAGTACTCTCAGAGTCTGATGCTTTGTCTTCAATGGATGGGCCTGTCTTCTTTTCCTTTCAGTTTTCTGAAGACCAAAACATGCAGTATTAATATGAAACGGGTACTTCTTGGTAGTCGGTGAATGACCAGTGCTTTCCATTCAGTGTTCCAGTGAGCACGCAGTGTTGCCATCTGGTAGCTGCTTACGCAGTCAGTAGATATTTCTTTTCTACAATCCACATGTTCAGGTTGACTTTGGCAGCTGGGACATAAGGTGCAAGCCAGTCACCCACACTAGAACGCATCACAAATGTCTGTGATGCTTATGGCTAGTAAGTCAGACATTTTCATTAGTGAAAACAGGACAATTCCTGAAAAAATCTAAATAAACATGCTCTGCCTACATTAGAAATTATATGTTTACACAAGGGTTGGTAATAGGTGGAATAACACAACAGGAAAATACTTTGGGAAGAAAAATGTGGTAGACTTGGGTAGAAGGAGATGGGAATGTTATTTCTGTCAGTTGCTGCTGTGTAATTGGAATACCCATGTGTAGAAACACTAGTTTAATATCTCAAGAAGTAGAAAACCTGACAAGATAACATTGTAATTGCTGTGTAGATTGCTTTCACAGCAACGCCATAAATAGATCTGTCTAGGTGAAATCTGTAAGCAGCTGACTGGTAGCAGTCAGGAGTTACAGGGAATAGCAAATGCTATCCATCTCAGAGTAAGGAAACCTTTATACTTGTGTATTACCTCTGTTACCCATAGCAAGGTTCATCCATATTCCCAGGAAAGTTTCCCGTGCTAGACCTAAGTACTGCAAGTGCTTCTTGTCTCCAAGGTCTGTGGCACTGTCTTTTTGCTTTGAGCAGTGCTTGTACAAGCATGAAAACACGTATGTGCAGAGGGATACTGCAAGATCAATCTCTCCTGAAGCACCTATTCAGTATCCTTATCCTCTCTCGAGCTTGGTGGTTGTTTTTCTTCTGGGTGATACACCTGCAGAGAGGGGGAAAAAATATCAGTAACTGTAAAGGAACTGGAAAGCTGTTTTTGAAAAACTTAGAAAGCGAACACCTTTTGGCCCACTATGTCAAATGTGCGTAAAGAAGTAGTGGTATGATGCCAGCTGTAAGTTCTGCAGCGCATGGCACTGCTTTCTCCTGTCAGGATTTTGAAAATAGATCTGGCTTTCCACAGAGAAGCAGTTCACAGGACGGAAGAAGAGTACTGCACATCTAGAGGTTGACCTATGGAGTGAAATACAGTATTTTTTGGCAACTTGCTGCTGGATACCTAACATGAGTTCTGGGAAAAGTCTACTACCAAAGCAAATTATTATGACATGTATTGTCACCACGCCAAGCGTATTTCACTGTGGAAAATCTCCTGCTACAATTACTTGAACATTTTTGAAGGATTATAGAATTCTGAAATACATTATCTCTTAGTTCTTTGCTCTTACTTACAGAAAATTGTATGCTCTGTTTGTTTAGTAGGTTATTTTGCACAGTTCTCTTGCTTCTAACTCCAAAGAACTGATCATGAGGTCAGTTCACTGTGAAGCGAGATTAAAATTATACTAGTTCTCAATAAATTTATAGTATTTAGGTTTTGGTATTTCAGCATTCTAAGCAGAGGGCTGTGCATGTAGGGAGAGAACAGACTTTTTAAAGTTCTGAATCACAAAAAGTACCTTGTTTTCTAAATCTTTATGTATTCATAATTTTAGAATATAAATGATGGCTTCTGGTTCACATTTACTAGTAGTTAATGCTTAGGACCTCAGTTCATTCAAGTAATTGTTCATTGCCAGATAATGCTCTTTCATCGATCAGTCACTGATTTCTGTAGGTGTTGGGAGAAATAAAAGGCAGAAATCTTTTAAAAAGCATGTTTTTTTTTCACTATAAATGGCCAAGTTGTAGGTTTTCTCAATTTATTTATTTTTTTTCAAGTTTGAGTGGATGAGTGGGTAGATAACATAATTGCGTGTGTGTATGTATATATATTAAATAGAATTTTATTATGAAAACAGCTTAACACTAAATGTATATTATCTAGTCAAGCCACAGTTAAGGTTGTATACGTTAATTACAGGTTTATCGATAGATTACGGGGAGAACAAACTTTACTGGATCAGTTCAGGAAATGGAACCATAAATAGATGCAACTTGGATGGTGGTAATCTTGAAATAATAGAGTCAATGAAAGAAGACTTAACAAAAGCCACAGCTTTAACCATTATGGGTAAGTCCAATGGTAATAACTTAGTTTTTAAATGATTGGAAGCTAATTAATAATGAGATATCAAAACCTTGGAGAAGCTACTGTTGTTTTAATGTAAGTAATATGTACAGTACATTCACTAGGGAGACTTTTGTTTGTGAAAAAAGTTTTTATGTTTCATTGAACAGACAGTTTACAATCTGTATTACAAGTATATGTTTCTAAATATAGTCTTGCATGTATACACACAGGATGAAGGTAACAGACTGATGGCTTATATTTACTATAGTTACTTGTAAAGCATGTTGGAAGGAGGTGTGTTCTGCTCTTTATTACAGAGAATTATCTATGACTTGTTTCTTCTGCCGCTCACTTCTTTCTACTATCTTAGTTCAGAATATCCCTAGTTTGTTGGACTGGCTTGCACTTTGTGAAGACTTCTTTGGGTTATGAATTGATGATTGATGATTTGGATAAATTGATGATTTGGATTTTCAGATGTCTGCTAATAGTCTGTGTTTTAAATTTGTTGAAAAAAAAAAAAGTTGTTCTGTTTGTCATACTTTGCACATTAGAAATATTTAGAATGTTTAAAAACATCTAAATTACAAAAAAAAATCAAAAGAATGGTAACATAAGGAAAAATTCCTAAAAAATTCAAGAAGTCTTTAAGTTGCAGGTTGCTTGGAATTGACTGTTTCTCATATGCATCTTCAGCTCTTGGCCCTTGCTGGAGCTAGGATACAGTGTTTAAGAAATTCCAGCCTGACTCAGAACTAGTGTTTTATACTATTCTGGAGATAACATTAGAGCTTTCCACACTTCCTCCAAATGCTTTGCTGACCTCTGTTCTGGTGCAATTAAAAATTATTTATATTTATCTTGGATGTTCCAAAAAAAAGTTCAGTTGATAAGTAGACTTTTGTTGGGATAGCTGACTCATCAAGTATTTTATTTGATTGATTCATGACGTAATGTACATATAGTTGGTGTGCTTGTGAAAGTTATGCTAAATGAACTCCAAAGACTTTATGCACATGGTGTAAATTAAGTCATATTTTAAAGTATTAACTGCTAAAATAGTTTTATTATACACATATTTGGCTAGTATTGAACTCTAAATGCTGTCAAAATCTGTTGGAGAGGGAATGCTTTTATATATGCATTCATAAACAAAAGCAAGTTTTGTGTCAGAAGGAGTCAGGAATGTTAATAGAGAAAAATTTTCTTTCGTTGATTTGATTGTGACTAGAAATAGAATGAATAGATGACCTTTACTTCAGGGAGCTATTGGAAGTCTTTAATACGAGCTGTCGTAAAGGGTATTTGTTCATACTGTCACTGAGATGTCTGTGGTATGAAGTTTTCATCTGTAATTCACAGAAGCTACAACAGTGATGATCCATCTGGGATACAGAATAACGAGCTTATCGCTATCATTTAAAGAAGAGTGTTTCACGCCTGTTTGCATGAAAGTAGTTGAATTTTTGCAGGTGTGGAGATGCAAGAATTTCTGCTGCGTAGTTTTTAAACATACATATATCTCTCTCTAATATTCCTAGTTTGGGAAGCTGTGTTTTTATGGATGATGACAATTCTTCCTACTCAAAATCGGTAAACAAAACTTACAATGTGTTTGGGTTTTTCTCTTTGTTTTGCTTTTGGGTTTTGTCTTTGTTTTGGAGCCATAGTTGTGATAAACTGCAATATGACATTGCAGTATGACTCCGTATATAAATCTGTTGGAGAAAAGTGCAGACAAACACAGTTTTATAAACAGTACTGTATATGCTGATTGAAAAACATGAAAAGTTTCTGTATTCATTTCTCCTGTATGTTTTTATATTGTGGAACATACTGTAGCAACATAAATGCCGCCTATTTTCCTGAAGTGCTGGTGGCTTTATATCAGCTTCTTATAGTCAGGCTTTCGTGCATGTAAAATGGATCAGAACAGAAAATTCAATGCAATACAAAGCAAGATAAGAGATCTGTAATTGATAAATGATCATAACTAAATGATATGTAAATAAATAAGAATGAATAATTTGTTCTAATGTAAGATTTAACGTGATAGTGTGTGAAAATTTAGTACCCCTGTTGGTCTGTTTGCCTACAAGTTTAATAGGAAGTTTTAGCAAGTGAATCACAGTAATTACAATGGTTTATTGCATCATTTTTGGTCCATTTCGTAAATTTTCTTGACTGCTTTTATCTAAAAACACGATAAACACATAAAACCCAACATGAGCTGGGTTGTTTCTTTGCTGTGTATATACTAAGCTAACTTTTTTTACCATTTGAATTAATCAGTGACTGAAAAGAAGAGAGATATGACATCTGTGCCCAAAATCTTAACTGTTTTGTGGCATTTAGGTTGCACTCAGTGCTATAGAGTCCTGTAGGCTTTTGCTGTCTTTTGCATTTTTCTGTCTTTTGCATTTAGTGTCTCCCCAGGTGAAAACAGTATTTTGGACAGCTTTATATTTTTTGTTTCTTTATTTTAAGTATATGATCACGTTGTATTGTTGGGTTATGTTTTCACTGGGGCAGAAAGAGGAGATAGAGTTGGGTATTTTGTGACTGCCTTTGTACAGTGGTCTCACCAGGT